>NC_135719.1:130965086-131287285 GCF_964656455.1 Halichoerus grypus | reverse complement strand
ATGATGCTCCCAGAAAGACAAAAATGATGTGGGTGAGAAAGGAGAAGAAAACCTCCGCTGGTTCTCCTGGATGCTCTGTCCCAGTATTTCACCTGCACTATATCCAACTTTTAAGAAATGGCCCCTTGGGGCGCCTGGGTGGCTCAGTTGGTTAAGCGACTGCCTTCGGCTCAGGTCATGATCCTGGAGTCCCTGGATCGAGTCCCGCATCGGGCTCCCTGCTCGGCAGGGAGTCTGCTTCTCCCTCTGACCCTCCCCCCTCTCATGTGCTCTCTCTCATTCTCTCTCTCTCAAATAAATAAATAAAATCTTTAAAAAAAAAAAAAAAAGAAAAAAAAAGAAATGGCCCCTTGTTGGTATTTTCAGTTTACTTGCCTATCTCCCCACTAGGCTATAGGTTTCCTGAAATCAGAGATCTCTAATCTAGGTGTGTCCCCAGCATCTAGAGATTATATTATAAATATATGAGCTATGACAGCACTCAGTTTCTAATCCAGCCCTACTACTCTCTAGTAATTTAGCCTCAGGCAACTTAACCTCCATGTACCTCAGTTTTGTCATCTGTAAAATATTAGTAAGTATCGACCTCATTGGGTACTGAAAATTGAATGACAAAATATTGTGTTTGGTGAATGAATCAAAATGTCAACTACTTGATAATCTTGCCCTAGGCTAGCCCTGGTTAGCTTATAAAACCCAACAAAAGTACACACTTATACACTCAAGATTCATTACAACACTAGAAGGGATCTCAGAAACCAGACTAGGCAGGGTCCTCAAAGGCAAGGCTTTCCAGAAAAGCACATAGTGACATGAATTGGACCTCTCCAATCCAATTCTCTTTCTAGCTCATAATAGGAGCTAACTTGCAGTGGCTCCGAGTTACTGGACTTGGGGCCATTGTGAAGGAGAGAACAGGAAGGACTTTTTCATCCTCAGGCTGGGGAGAAATCACCCAGATTCAAAAGCTGGCCCCTGCACTGGCCTCTGCTGGCCCACAACCAAGTTTCAAAGAGCCTTATAGGTACAAATATAGTTCAGAAAAGATGACAAAACATGGAAAAAGCAGAAGAAATAAATGCTGAAGTCCCAAGGCTATATGGACGTGGTTCTGTTGGGCTGGAGGTAGCTCCTGGTACCAGAGGGTAGGCTCTAAAGTTGCTGAGGCTTTTGTAGCTTTTGCTGGGGCCTCCACAGCTGAGACTGAGCTGAGTCCACCGAAAGGACTCCCAGTGTCTCCCGGTTCAGCAAGTTCTAGGAAGGTCAAGTGGAACCTGACAGCCATAACTGCAAATCTGTAGTTTCTGGAAGGAGAAGGAAAAAATCTTAAATGCCTTCTGGAGAGCGAGAATAGCATAGGCATTGAGGATACAGGTCCTGAAGTCCATACACCCAAGTTGGTATCTCAGCTACATTACTTTCTTGAGCAAACTAGTTAACCTCCCTACGCCTGTATCCCCATCTGAAAAGGGGGCACAAAAATATTGTGAGGATTCAATGAGATAGTTCAGGAGACCCTATTTCATGATGACCCCATTTAAAATACCTCTTGCCCTCTTCCACTTTTTCTTTTTCTATTACATTTAATGCCATCTGACATGTAAAAATGTGTGTGTGTGTGAATATGAACAGTACATGTGTAGTCTATTCTTTACGGTTTCTCTCCCTGTGCTACAACACAAGATCCAAGAAGGCAGAGAAATCTCTCTGTTCTATTTTTTAATAGAACAAGTACTTAGAAGGGTGTCAGATGCATAGTAGGTGCTCAGGAATTCTTTTGTCAGTGAAGGTAAAGCCCTTGACCCACAGTAAAAGCTCAAGAGCCACCACTATTATTTGCTTATTCTTGCTTCTTAAATCCTGCCTGAGGCTGCATTCCCAGCAGTTCCGTGTTCCATAATGCTGAGCTCTCTCGTTTCTTACAGCATTCATCTCATTTTGTCTCTTATTATAACCTCTGTACTTGTGGATCTTATTTCCTCTACTAGAATAAAAATGCAGCAATTCAAGGATCAGGTTCAGTGACTAAAGACGGGGCCAGTATGTACAGTTGTTAAGAGAATAGGCTTTTGATTCAGACCGTAGTTTGCGTATCCAACTCCACCACTTACTGGGTGCCCTTGGGCAAGTTACTGTCACCAAGCTTCATTTTCCTCATCACTTTAATGAGTGTCATAGTTGTTCTGCACGCAGAATTGTTTGGAGGATTAAATGAGATACTGCTTTTAACTCGCTCACACGGTGCCTGACACACAATAAAAAGGAAGTAAATGTGATCTGTGATTATTCATCATGGCCTCCCTCCCTCTGGGTATTTTGCATGGCGCCTGGCACAAAGCATCCAGTAGAGCAAACAATCACTGAACAAATGCATCTCAGATTTAACCTGAAGCATCCTACGACTTCACACAGTTCTCCTAATGTTTGCTCACTCTGCCCTGTCTCGCCCTCTGTCCCCATCCTCCAAGCCAACTAAGTTCCAGTCTCCCCTGCTGACTGACTGCATCACCCCTCACGTCGCCCTGCTCCCATTTGTGAGCCAAAGCTGTCATTCTTACAGCAGTCTGGTGGGGCTGCAGGCTGCTTGTCAGAGATCAGGTCAAGCAACAAAGGAAGAGATTAGATGCCAAGGACTTACTGCATTTTAATGCTTGGTCCCTGGCCCATATTTATGCTAGGGGACAACAATTACAACACTATGACCTTGCATAACAAATGGATCTGTCAAACCAGGACTTGCAAAATGATTTGCATGAATTCAAGCTCAACTGGTGATTTTCCAACACACAGTTGTTGGTGTACACACAGGCCTACCATACTCATTTGTCAAAATTGAAAGGAAAGGGATGCATTCATTCATTCATGTATTCATTCATTTACTCCTCTATCTGTTCAACAACCATTTCCTCAGTGATAGGCTAAAACTGTTGAATAAGACATAATTTGCCCTTTGAAGGAGCTTACAGTATAGGGGTGGAAGTCACAGAAAAGTCAGCATGCTACATAGAACAGAACCCCCAAAACTTCTGATTCCTTCTGGAAAGCTAAGCTACTGTCTTAGCCACCTTGGGTGGCTATAACAAAATACCATAAACTTGGTGGCTTATAAACAACAAAAATTTGTTTCTCACAATTCTGGAGACTGGAAGCTCCAAGATCAAAGTGTTGGCAGATTTGATGCCTGGTGAGAGCTTGATTCCTGGTTCCCAGACAGTGGTATTCTATGTCTTCAAATAGTAGAAGGGACAAGAGAGCTCTCTAGGGCCTCTTTGATAAGGGCACTAAACCCGTACATGATTCTGCCCTAATGTCCTAATTACCTCCCAAAGGTCCCACTTCCTAATACCATCACAATGGAGGTTAGGATTTCAACATGAGTTTTGGGGGTTCACAAACATTTAGTCTATAGGAGCTGGTAACTGAGGCCAGGATTTGGAAAATTGGAAGAAATAGGACGTTTTATTATATGTTTCCCTCCATCATCTAGGTAATTGTCTCCTTTTCAGTTCCCTCTGCCAGAGAGGATTGGAAGACTTGTCTGTGTATAAGAGGACAAACATGTTCTATCATTGCTCTCCTCAATGGAAGACGTCCAGCTGGTTTTATCCACTTCTCTGTGGGTCAGTGTATTATTTTCTATGGTTGCTGTACCAAATTACCACAAACTTAATGGTTTAAAACAACACAAATTTAGTAGCTTACAGTAATAGAGGCCAGGAGTCTGAAAAGGGTCTTACTGGCCTAAAATTATGGGTCAGCAGGGCTTCTTTCCTTTCTGGAACCTTTAGGGGGAAATCTGCTTTCTCATCTTTTCCAGCTTCTAGGGGCTGTCTATGTTCCTTGGCTCACAGCCTCCTGCCATCTCCAAAGTCAGCAATGGCGGGTGGAGTCTTTCCCCATATCACTCTAGTACTGACCCTTCTGCCTCCCTCTTCCACATTTAAAAGACTGTTGTGATTACACTGAATCCACCTAAGTAATCCAGGAAAATCTCTTTATGTGAACATTAGTTTATTTGTAACCTTAATTCCATCTGTAACCTGATTTCCCCTTTGTCATATAACATAACACAGTCACAGGTTCTGAGGAGTAGGATTTGAACATCTTTGAAGGACTATTAACCTGCCTACCTTAGCTATGGCAGCTTTGCCTTCACACTGTCATTATGGCACTCTAAAATATTCATGATGAAGAAGAGGGAATCATTCTGAGTGTCCCAGACCATTAGATGTAATAGTTGTTCATATGGGATAGGTTGCATGCAGAGCTAAATCCCAGAGCTCAAGTCTCAGAAAACATAGCAAATACCTTGCTACCTGTTATCAATTGATACTTTGATCAATTTCTCATCAGAAAGCCACCATGAGGACAAGTGTGACTGATTCCATGCAGCTCCCTGGACATGGTTCCAGATGCCGAATAATCCATCAGTCTTAAAATCTTTCCATTTCAAATAGCCATTCCTTCCTGTCTCTCCCCATTTCTTGTCCAGCTTATCCTCTATCTGATGCCAAAGTGGGAAAACTCCATAGAAACTTGAATAAAAATTTATTGTTCCTACTGACATTAGCAAATTTTGAAATGATTGCTTAGGCCAAAATGGAATGATTCTTGATCCTTCTCTTCACACCACCCCACATGGAATCCTCCAGTAATTCTTACTAGCTGTACTTCTAAAACATTTACCAAATCTGAGTGCTTAAGTACTTCTCATCACCTCCACCTGGCCCACCCTCCTTCAAGCCCCACCATCTTATGCCAGTTCTATTGTAATAGCCTCCTCCATTGGTTTTTCTGGGAATATGCCACCCCAAAATATGTCACTTCAGCATAAGGATTCATTTCAGCTGAAGGCAATTAAGAATTAAGAAAACTCTCTGCCTTCTCCTTCCATAGCAGGAAGAATAGGATGATTCTGAATCACCAGAGACAACTCTAGACTCCTAACCTAAAGGTGGCACCAGAATAATCTAAAAAACCAATCTTGCTAAAACAACCCTTATGTTTCATCAGTTTCTCTCATATATTTGCCTTCCCACAATTCTACACCCCTGGAAGCTCAAAGTCCCTTTTCTTTGTCTTTGTCACTTCTCTACCAGTGTATTGTTTTTTGTTACAATGCCATATAAGCCCAGCTTCTAACCACTCCTTTGAGTTATTAGTCACTGAGTACTCCCAGGTGTATGTGCGATACACGTAAGAAACTTCTGTTTGTTCTTCTCTTGCTAATCTGTCTTTCATTAATCTAATTTACAGGCCCCAGCCAATGAACCTAAGATGGATAGAAGAAAGAAGTTTTTTCCTTCCTTGTATCTACTTCTTCTTTTACCTCCTGGCTGTTTTCAACTCTGAAGCCAGAGTGATATCTTTAAAACAAAAAGCGCATAATGTCACTCTTCTTCCCAGATGACTTTTTCAGTGATTTTCCATCACACTAAAATAAAATCCACAATCCATAACATGGCTCACAGGCCCTACACAGTCTGGTCTGGACAACCTCTCATCCCCGTCCTCAGTCTCTTCTCCTTGTTCCTAATTTAGGGCATTTTACACCTGTGAACCCCCTGCCTGCCAACTCCTTCCCATAGCCAGCTTCTTCACATTATTCAAGACACAATTTAAGTGTAGGGTTGCAAGATAAAACAGAAGATGTTCAGTTAATTTGAATCTCAGATTAACAATGAATAACATTTTAGTATAAGTATGGTCCTTGTACATATATACTGGACATCTTACATTTTTATTGGCTAAATCTGGCAATACTATTTAAATGACATTTATTCAATGAGGTATCTAAATATTCTCACCTACTTCATGTTCTATCTTTTTACCTGACTTGATTATTAATATTATCATTATTGTTAAAGCAGTTATATTGATTTATTAGTTTCTGTTTATTATCTATCTATCCAAGTAGAATGTAAGCATCACAAGGTAGGGACAATGTTTTAAGCACACTGTGTCCCCAGAACTCCTAGTACAATTTAAGAGTTATGCCAATTGTCCATTAAAGAAATAAGTAAATAGATAACTAAGTTTCTTTGACCTTGTGTTCTGACTATATGGTGGCCTCCCTCTTCCCCTCAAAGCAGTGTACAGCTGTCTAGGCTGGTTTAGAGAAGCCACAACAAACTTGATTATCACAGGAGGTAATTTAAAAAGGAAAAAGCCCCAATTTATATTTCAAAATATGTTTCCATCACATGTGCTTATGCGGGTTAGCCCTGGCCAAACACTATGGGCGCTCAGTCAATGTCAGACCCTCTGCCCTGGATTACAACGGGGAATGGCATTTCCCTTTCTGTTTGAGGGGGATGAAGAGCAGCTGGTACAGGACCCCTGGGGAAACCCATTATGCATTTAATTGGGCACTTAAGGAAGGGATGGGGTCACTTTTCGTTCTGCTTTTCCTGTTCATTTAGATGCATACATTTAAATCGGGCCCTTATTCCTGCCCAGCTGACAATTACCATATTTGACAGTTGCTAGTCCTCAGCAATCCCTGACACTTGTGAATAATTTAGGAAGACTGGGTTATTGCCTAATCAAGACAATTGAATAAAAGTGAGATCTGGACTTGAAGCATCAGCAGCTCCTTGCCAAAAATGGCAGCATTACAATTGAGGAAGTGATAGGCACATTGAGAAGGAAAAGCACTTTCCCACAGCATTCTGCAATATGTTCATTCGTTGGATATAATCTCTGTCTGATATTCATATCACAACAGCTACAAATCCCAACTTGATATATAGTTGACAAGAATAAGGAGGAAATTCATCAGTCCTATATCCTGGATTTGACGGAAGAATCTCTACTCCAAATAGACTAGGCCCTGTTCCCCAAAACCACATACCATGGTGTTTGATGTGGAATATATGGTCACTATTCATTTGTTCAACTATCAAAATAGTATTGTGTGCTTACTATGTGTTAAATATTGTTCTAGGCACCAGAATAAAATGCTCAAAAAAAAAAAAAAAGTATAGCCCCAGGGCACACGGAAGTTATTAGTAGCAATGGTTATCAGGCAAACAATGTCACAAGTATGCGTATTTATCATAATAAGTGCTGTGAAGGAAAACTTAAGAATGAGATGAGAGCTTGGTATAGGGAACACTGATTTGGATTAGTGGGAGAAGGGAGAGCTGGTCAGAAAAGTTTTCTTAGAAGAAATGACATGAAAAGAAGATATTCAAAGAATGAGCAAAAATTATTCAAAATATTCATGCGAGGCGTACAAGTAAGAGCCTTAAAACCAACTTACATGAAAACTCAGTGACAGGCATGAGATTGCAGCTTTGGAACAACTGGAATGGAAACCAAGATGGCAGGACCCTAATGAACCAGGGCCAGAGGAGCAGAGAAGTGCCTGGAGAAGGAGACAGGTCAGATTGGAACAGGGCAGGAGGGCCTCTGTGACCTCTGGGAACAGGATTTCATTCATAGTGCAGAGTGAAGCCATCTTAGTCTTAAACAGATGAGTGATAGGATTTCAAAAAGTTCACTCTGGCTTTTGAAAGAAGCCCATCTTGGAGCAGGTTCCACAAAGTGAAATGAGGCTTCAAAGATCCACTGGGGGGGTGAGGAAAAGAGTATTAGAATACTGATATTTGTTATTTAACATTTCTAATTTTATGTGTGTTTTATAATGCACAGAAATACTAGTGCAGCACTACCAGTATATAATTTATAAGCAAATAAACATATATTGGAGTTGTGTGCCTACTGACAAGATGAAAAAGGATAGGATAAAATAAATCTGGTAACCAACGGCTTAGGCAAGATAGAAGTATGTAGAGAAAATGAGAGATAGATTTGAGATCGTATCTGCAGGAGAGGGGAAAAAAACTTTGTTGTACCCTCTTAGGTTCTGTAAATGGAGGCTGCAAATTAGACCAATGAATGGCAGATTAACAGGAGAAAAGGCATACAAATTTTATTTGATGTTAATATTTTAATTTTTATATACATGGAGGCCTTCATAGAAAAGAAGTGAAGACCTAAAGAATTAGTTAAATCTGGCGATTTGTATATCATTTTAACAAAGAGTAATACATTTGTGAGAAGTGATACAACAAAGGAAAAGGGGCTTAGTGTTCTAGGGGCAATAATTGTGAGAAGGTAAATATATTGGGGAAACTAATGGAAATTGAGGGTTATTTTAGTAAGATTTGTATATGCAGACTTATCTCAGTGCCTACTCTCTATCTCTAGTCATAAGGGTTATTCTTCTCTTGGTATGGGAAAGGGGTAGGTGCGAACAACTTCACAAAGGGAAATATATGTCCTCCTTTTAGGGAGATGGGGAAGAGCAAAGAGCTCTTATGGTATTTGTTGCTTTATTGCCTTCAAATCAAAATAATCCTTATGCCAAAGGGACATATTTAAGAGTGGCATATTCTGATCCCCTTCACACCCTGGAAGATGCTACATAGAGTTGCTCATGTGAGAAGAAGCTCAAACATAAACCAGCAGCCACAACTAACGTGTCAGTTGAGGACTTTAGATCCTGGGGTCACACCATAGTCATCATTTGCCTTCTCTGCTCTCCACATTTCAATATGTCTGGCATATGTCTTCAGATATATGAGTCACAGGACTCTTAATTATCCCTTAGTCTCCGTTTCTCCAGGGAAGGGCTGTTTAACTCCTTAAGGTGCTCCCATGGCCCCCTGAAGTGAATCCTGCACACGTTTCAAAGGCTACATTTTGAGTTCTACTATCCCAAATATATCTTGTAACCAATAAAATTTCATCCAGCCATTTTCTGAAATTGAAATAATAGTCAAAAGAAATCTGAGCTGTTAGTGTCCATCTCCCTCCTGACCCTAGACCCCTATAAAGAATCCTCACAAAAAAAAAAAAAAAAAAGATGGGCTGATAAAATCTTTCAGCTTCCAGAACTCATTTTGCATTCATTATTGTAAGGGCATTCACCCTGAAGTCTGAGGCTTTGGTGGGCTCTACCACCATCTTCTCTGAGTTGTGATAAGCATCCACTCAACAGGAAATTTAAAAAAAAAAAAAAAGTCAGGCATGATTTCCTTGTGCAGTTGGGAAATTTGCTGGGTGTGCCTGGATATGACTGAGAAATTTCACTGTCTTTAACCTCAATCTGCATAACAAAGCTGTTGTTGGCTGCTTAGCATAATGGGAAGATGTTCAGAATACCACCCACACTTCGGATGCTCAACAAAATACAGGCAGGCACAACTCTGAAGCCTAGGACTCAGGATAAAGGAGGAATTCGCCCTCCCTTGCCTCTCCCACTGTGTGGAGGGCAACCAGCCAGAGACGCAGGTGTGCAGCTCATTAAGAAGAGAATTAAGCCCAACGGGATAGGTAACAACCACATGAAGAATGCTCTGCTGAGTATAGGCACTCTCTTCCTGCTCTGACCTTGAGAAGAGAGTCAGGAGGAAAATGCTGCCTCCCTTATTTACCTGTTCACTCTACTCTCAACACAGTGAGAAGAGCCACAAAGCTGTTTTATCTCTAGATCTGCAGCAGGAGGCCCGGAAATATGGTTGTTTTTAATAATATATTGAGGGAAATAGCTGCTAAATGTACATAGTATGTCAAGAACTGTCCCGAGAGCTGGAGAAGCTAATGAAAATAGCAGAAAGCCTGCATTCCAAAGGAATCCCCAAAATACGTGAACACAGCTAAAACATTATTTCTCTCTTAACATTGTTTTCAGATAATAAAGCCACAGTGAGGCTCAGATGGGTAAATCTCTCACTCCCAACCATACAGTCTCACAGAGTATGAGACCTTAGCAAAATTAGAGATCATTTCATGCCACACACCTCAGGGGTTGCTGTCAAATAACAGAAACTAGAAACAAATCCTCGGTGCCTAAGGTCTATTCAATAATCTTGTTTTTAAGAAGAAAGTACGCACAGAGAATTTTAACCTAGAGTAGGGAACAAAATATGGGCTAGACAGAGGGAGGGTTGGAAGTTTCCAAGTATAGACTCCAAGAGGAACTAGAGTTTTGGTAACTCTGTTGTCTTAATGTATTCTAAAATATCGAAAACAGCAAGAAAAATTTCATGTCTGGTTTATTTTCTTGAAAGCCCTTAGGAAGTTTTTAAATTTGTCTGAGCATCTTGGGATATGGTATCTAATAAGTGTAAGTGATGTCAAATAAAGGTGAATTCAGATTATTTGAAAGGATTATTGCAAGTGGTAAATGTGGGAAAGCTATTGCAAAGGGAATTGGGCTACTGCAGTAGGAAGAACACTGTGACCATAAGATCTATGAGCACCTCAAGAGTTAGGCAAAAAAGATGCTTCTTTTATAGAGTAGGAATAAGCAAGGCTACAAAGAACCAGGTATGGGGAAGTGGGATGAAAAGATGGTGTTATGGGATAGCAGATGAGAGAATGCTTTATCATAAGGCCAGTCTCAGGAGGGGCTGTGTCTTAGTCAGCACAAGCTGCTTTAACAAACCACCATAGAGTGGGAGGCTCATATTTAATGGAAATTTATTTCTCACAGTTCTGGAGGCCGGAATATCAGGAAGCCAGTATGGTCAGGTTCTGGTGAGAACTTCCTCCAGTTTGGAGACTGCATACTTCTTGTTGTATCCTCACAGGGCAGAGAGCAGAGAGGGAGCAAGCTCTCTGCTGACTCTTATAAGGGCACTGATCCCATTCATGAAGGCTTCACCCTCATGACCTCATTTCCCAAAGGCCCCACCTTCTAACATCATTACATTGGTGGGTAGGGTTTCAACATACGGATTTTGGGGGTGTACAAACTTTCAGACCATGGCAGGCTGTTAAGGAGAGGTTGTGCATAGGCTCAGGCTGAGAAGTGGAGCAAAGTTCAGTAATCTGGGAGAAGGGAACCTTAACCAAAGCTTAGTTAACAAGTGTTTTGTTTCAGTTGATGAGTGGGGACAAAACAGTTTAGCTAATCATTTAAGAGGTGAAGAATGGAAACTTGAAGGGTCTGTGTCTGGCCTTATCATGGGCAAAAAAGGGGGGTGTCCATGAGTCCTATCTAGGTCGTATGAGGAAAAATGGTTCTTTGCATTAAATCATTTCCAGGAACACAAAGGGTGGGAGAATTTCTTGATCTTTGTTCTTTACCAAGAACACAGGGCTCAGGTAAAACTTAACATGGTCAGTAAGAACAATTATAGAGGTAACAAGGCTGTTTGTTTAAAATCAGATCTTCCAGAAATATCCAGTTTGAATGGAATTTCTTTTAATGTTTGGACATGGTGTTTTGGCTTTTAAGTAATTGGGGCATTTACTTTTTTTATAGAAATCTACAACACAACACCCTTCCAGGGTGCCATTAAAATACTGCATTAACCTGACAAAGCCCTCAATTTAAATATATTATAGTGTAAAAGTAATTGTCATGGTGAGGAAACCTCTTATTTATGACCAATTCAGTAAATATCTATTAAGTGCCTACAATGTGCATCCTGCTTATTACCTACGTATTTATGCAGACAAATTCCACCAACACTCAATTCCCAAAATCCAACTTTTCAATAAAATCTAGTTTAACAGCTAGTTCAAGCAACCCTACAATAAACATAATTTATACACAAAAGGAACTTTGTCAAGGAAAACTGTTCCTTTTCCCCGTTACCATATCTTCACCTGCGTTGCTTCTATATGAGTCGTACCAAGAGATATTTCTTAGCTGCTGGACAAAAATATCGAGGTATCTTTAGAAAATTCCTGTTAGAGAATATGCAGGCAAAGGAGCATAGGAAATCACATAAGAAATTAAAGTGATAAAAAATTAATTACAACTTAATCCCTAAAATGTTTTACAACCTATACACACAATGTACTGAGCCAACATAATAAGCAGTATAGATTTAGATAATCCATTTTTAAATATTACTTTTAAACTGTAATCTCCTTCAATTATGGAACAAGAATAAAGCATCATTAAGCATGTAACAACGGAAGGGTAAACTGGCTGAGTTACATGTTAAAAAAGCACCCCCCACCACCACCACGTAAACACTTAGGAAGGGCCCTCCTGCCTCTCCACCTACCCCCTAATTATGTTTCTCCTTCTGCTCTCTCCGCCCACCACCCAGAATTATTTCAAAGGAACTAAAGCTCTTATTTACTGAGTTACCAGAGTGTTAATCATGTCTAATGGTTTTAACACAAAAGCAGCCAAACTTTAAATGTGTTACTTAGAGGCCATTATTGCCTTGCCTCCTTTTGTCCACTTGGATTTCTCCTCCCATCTTGAAATTCTCCCCTGATTCCGGTAAACTTCCCTCCCTCTATTGAAATCAGCACCTTTTTCAGTGAGTCTGTGTTGGGGTAAGGGGGTTGGGGTGCAATTTAGGAAAAGAACTGCAATAGTGCAGAGACTCTTGGCTTCAGAAAGTCACCTTATTAATCCTTATGTCACCACCACCACTGTAGGGAAGGAAAAATTTTCCCCGCTACCCTCTTCAGGTTTTTCATCTGTGCTTTAGAATTAAACTGACATAAAACAGATTAACAGAAGAAAAGCATACAGATTCATATAAATTTTATGTGACATGGGAGTACAAAGAAGTAGCAAAACCTAAATGCTTTTATACTGCATTGAACAAAGAGAGGCAGTTGTGGAAAAGTAACTAAAATATTCCGGAGAGGCTAAAGGAAGATAAGAATTATTTTGACAAGGTCTGTTTGTACAGAATTCTCTCAGCTTTGGCTCCCCATTGAGGAATGTTTCTTTTCTCCCAATACAAGGAGAATATCTTTCACATGGGAGTTTTTAATCTCCTGTTTTCAGGAAGAAAAGGGAAGATTAGAATGCATTTCTCTTGCACCTGCTGTTTTTCAAGTGTCTTTAGCTCAAAATAATCCCTATGCCAAAGTAGCATATTTTAGGGTGCATATGCTGCCACTCTTTATCATCTAACACAGTGCCTGACCCATAATAGATACTCCATCAATATTTATGAAGGGAGTGGGGAGGGAGGAAAGGAGAGAGGAAGAAAAGTAGCAGGCAGGTGATGTTACTCTTCATTAAAAGGGTAGAGAACTCCCACTTCTTGGAGGGAATTTGCCAAAGAGATCAAGCAGGAAATAAAGATATGGGGTGCCAGGGGAGTTCAATCACGTTTCCTATTTCCCTCCTGCTCTATATTTGTTTGCCCTACAAGGGTAGATATGAGATGGTTGGTTCTAGGACACAAAGAAAAGTCAGCTCTGGAAGTCTCTGCTGCCAAGCTGGTCTAAGAATTAATTGCTCTCTCTTAAACAAGTTCAGGGTCCATTAGTGCAGTGATGCAGTAAGGGCTTCAGGGCTCCTTTCTCTGGACTCAAGTACTATCGTCCATCATCACTGGCTGGGGACAGTTAAGCAATACGGGAGTAAATGGAGCTGGGGTGCAGTGTTTGTTAGCTACAAACACTAGAAACCACCTACAGGTCACTGTTTGGTTTTATTTCCCATTCTGCACAATTTTCTGAGAAGGTATGGGGTAATCGGTAATTACTTAGAATATAATGGCCACAGTTAATTGTTCCTTTTTCAACCATGTCAAAACAACAACAACAACAACAATAACAAAGGAATTATGGTAATTGAGCCTATAAATGGGCTTTGTGTAGCAAGCAGGAGGCATAAAATAACACTTAGTACTTTATTTAGGAGTTGTTGTATTTTTTTGTGTTTTTGTTTTGTTTTGTTTTGTTTTCGAAACACTTGACCATTTACCAATATGTTATTTCTACTGAATACTCTTAGGGGACTGGTCTGGTCATTTTCTAATCCTTCAAATCCATTAGGAAACAAAGAAGGTTGAGAGTGTGTGGTGTCCCAAATTTGTCACTGTAAGTCAGTGAATGAGTGAACTGTGCCTGTTAGACCAACCTAACCCCCACTTCCATAGAGAAGCTGCCCCAGAGGAAGCTGAGCATGGCAAGATGTTCTTTACAGTTAAGCCTGCAAAGGCAGGTTATCATTATTGATCATTGTTAGTAATCCACACATTTTTGAGAATTACATGTTCAGTACCCCCCTCACCCCACAGCTTCAAAAACAGTTAACAAATCCTGGGGCTTTTCCTAGTTTTCTTGTCCTAAGAATTACTTATTCATAAGAAAATGTAAGCTACAAACTCAGATGTAGGAATGAACATAGGGCATTATAGATACAGATTTGCCTATATATATTACATGATTCTGTGCTTTTGTATATGATGTAGGAAAGACGTTAGGGTTCGAAGCTGGTGGCCAAGAAAGAATTCTTGAGATGTCTTTAGTGCAAAAAGGTGGTTTTATTAAAGCACAGGGACAGGACCTGTGGGCAGAAAGAGCTGCCCTGGGGTCCTGAGGAGTAGCCCATTATATACTTTCAAGTTGGGAGAGGGTTAGGGATAGCTTTGGAAGCAAGGATTCCAGCACCTTGAAGGTCTAGCTATTGTTAGGAAAAGTCATTTGCTACTGTTTAATAAAACCTGAATCATAAGACCCTTCAGATATATATCAGTGGGTCATATGCTTGGGAGATGATAGCCAACATGTATCTTGGGAGTAGAGATAAAGGAAGTTTCCAAAGGAATTTTTAAATGTTAAACTAGACTTACAGGATCCTGGAGGGTCAGGCTAAGATTGCCTTTTGCCCTTAGCAAAGTATTAACATCTAGGCAGCTGAATCCCTAGAGGAATGTCATTCTGCCTGTTTCAAGCACTTGTCAATGGGCTGTAGGTAGTAAAGAAATTTAATAATTTTTCTTCTGCCTTTGTTTCCCACATCAGTATATACAAACACACACACATACACACACACACACACACTCACACATCTTCTAAGTCATGACATACCAATCTAACAACCCAGGCTACAAAGTAAAAAATATGGATGCAAATGACATCTTCCCAATATATGCCTGTGTAAAAATCTTTCCAGTTCTAATTGTAATGGAGGGCCTCAGTAAAGCATTTTCTCTTTATAACACTCTGTGGCTCCAACCTTTTAAATAATGTATTTAAGAGCTGTGTTCATGTTGTAAGCATCAATTTCTTGTTAACATCTTGCACTTTTCCAATTAATGATGTGCCTATCCAAACTGCATTCAGTCCCTGAAACTTCAAGAGCTCATCCCCTGCTAATTGAGAGGGTGATGTTTAGGGTGGTAACAGGGGAAGTGATATGATGAATGGTCTATAAAACAGAAAAATCTACCCCTATTCCTTTTAGCAAAATTTCAACCATCTGTGCATGGAATGGCTCTTCCCAAGTGCCATACTGATTCTTAAAATTTTTGTTCTAGGAAGTCTGAAGAGGAGAAGAAAGTAGAGATATCTATATATACCAAGAAAAGCAGATTTTAAACATCTCCATGAAAAGATAGAGGTAATCCCTTGATGAGAAGTATGCTAATTTTTTAAAAATCTGACAATATAATCAAATTATTCCAATACAAAAAGAGAGAAGGCTCTACAGAAATGTGTTATTAATAAAAAGTCCAGAATCCTAGAATTATGTTGTCTAATATGGTAACTATTAGCCATAAATGGTTATTTAAAGTTAAGTTAAAATTAATCAAAATTTAAACATCAGCCCCTTAGTTGCACTAATCAAATTTCAAGTGCTCAATAGCCATATAAGACTAGTGGCTATTGTTCTGGGCAATGCAGACACAGAACATTTTCAACATCACAGAAAGTTCTATTTGATAGTACTATTCTATAACATGGGGTTTTTTCTAGAACTACTTCAAAATTTGGATGACTCATAGGGTTAAATAAATCAGTTTGCAACCCACATTAAGCTAAATCGTGGTACTAAGTGAACTTTGAGTTATTATCATGACATCAGTGTCTTTGAGACATTCATAAAAAGGCAAAAATACCAAATGAAAATAAAAATTTTTAATGAAAAAGATTCTAGAAATTACAGACTAATAAAATTCATGCATTTTACTGACACACACATACTAATAGCTAATGAGAATGTTGGTATAGTCACAAAGAAGAATGTGATGATTCTTAAGAACCAGCATGAGCTTAAGACAAAATATACTCCCTTCTCTTTTTGATAAGGAAATTTGGTGAGAGAATGCAATCTTACCAAAGACTTCAGCAAAGCTGTAACAAAGCTTTTAGGACACCCTTGTGGGCAAAATGAAGATATGTTTGCTGGCTAATAAAACTGTTATGTGTTTTCACAAAGGGTAGGACATTGGAACCTAAATGATATTGATTAAAGTACCCATGTCTGTCTGGAGGGAGGTCCTGAATGACAGACCTAAGGGTCTAGTTCTTGGTTCTATCCTATTCAATAACTTTATCTAAAGTTTAGATTAAGACATAAATGTCATACTTATCAAATGAAAGATGACAGAAATTTTCGCTGGAGGACAGAATCAAGCCATAAGAGATTCTTAAGGGAATGAAAATAAAAGAGAGAGAGAGAGATGAAAAGTGACATGATAAAATTTAGCAGGAATAAAAGTCAGATACTCTATTTAGTATTCTGGGATATTTCATCAGTTTGTACCACTACTTAAAGTGAGGTTCAGTAGGTCAAGTCCAGAAGGCTCTAGTTGATCTTGTGCTCTATAAGCCACAGATATCTGCTTCATTTTATTCATCAAATTGTAATTTGAGGCTGCCTTGAGAGAACTACACTGATAAGATCAAGAGAAGTCAGTCACCCCAGATTCTCTACTGTTCAGGTAGAGAGAGAGCCAGAGCCTTATAGCCCAGCCAGGAGGGAAAGAGGGAGCATCACAGGTGGGAGGTTGCCTAAGGAAGCCCTCCTCAAAATCTCCAGGCTTTATGTTCTGTGCTAAGTCTCTCATGGTTTCATCTCCTCATTACTCTTCTAAAAGAATTTCATCATAGTCTTAACTACCACAGTATCAATATATTTCCCTTTAAGATCATCGGAAAGACATTCTTTTAAGAGAATGCATTGCTTTTCCTGTACCCTTTCTCCTCTGGGAGTCATATTTAAAAGAAATACTAAAGACCTAGGGTGGATCTTGAGAAAGGTGGCTAGGAGAATAAAAGATTCAGGAAAAAAATTTCTCAATTCAATTCAGCATAAGACAAAGAGGAAGAAAGAGAGTGGAAATGCACACAAATTAATATGCTAATTGACATGTTATAAATTCCAAATGCAAGAAGGAAATAAAGTGCTTTGGAATTGTCTTTTATGTAAGGAATAGAGATTTTTATTTAGCCTCTAGAAAAGACTGATAGAGGACATGATAGTGAGCTTCAGCTATTTGGAGGGCAATTATATGAAAGATGAATTAAATCTATTCTGTGTTACTCCAGAGGATAGAACGAGGGCCACTGGGTAGAAGTTATGAGAAGCATATTTCAACTCAATAGAAAGGATTTCCTAATAATTAGTTCTGTCCTAAAGTGAAATGAGATCCCTCAATAGAGCAATCATCATTCTCGGTGGGATGTTCAACAGAAGCCATATGTCAGTGGCACTTGGGAAAGACTCCTGCTACTGGCAGAAGATTGAACCAAATGACCTTTAAGAACCTTTCTACTTCTGAAAGTAAATGAGTCTATTTTCTACTTCCTCTCACCTGCTAGGTGGAAAACTAAGGAGTGGCCTGGCTACTCAATATAGGATTATAAATCACACTTTCCACTGTTTTCTACCCCCTCACTGTCTCCAAGCAAGATAATGTAGCTACCCTCTCAAAGCCTGCAATGTGGGGGAGTTCATCATGTATTAGACTCTTTCTGTGTCTTGGATTTTCTTGGCTTTTATATAAACAACTTAATTTGTCTCACTTTCCTCTCTTGAATATGACACAGCATTTGTTTAACCCTTTTCTAAGCATTAAATATACTATTGAAAGCGCAAGGAGAGCTTATAGTACAAAATACAATGCAAACTAAGATACATGTGGCAATTTGGGACTTTGTTTAAGTGTTTGATTCAAACAAACATTTGTAGAGTAATTTCTTGGAGATGTATATTCAATTACATATAAAATATCCTTATTTTCTTAAAAATGGCACCTAATTAAGGATTTAGCTGAAGTACTAAGATTCTTAATGTAAGGTTTGAGATTCTGTTTTGTTCAAAGTAATCTTTAACACCTACTATTTATAAGATTTATTGCTAATCACTATGGAAAATACAAAGATGAATAAAGATAAAGCCTCTGCCATGAAGAAGCTTATAGTCTAATGATATGCAAATAATTAAAGCCTCCATAGAGTTACATGTCTTTTAGAAAGTTCAAAACTGGCCAGGTATTATCAAAACAGATTTCATCCAAGAGAAGAGCAAAAAGCCATACCATAAAGGGCCATTAATGCAGGAATAATCCATTTGTTCTTTGCTCAATAGATGTAAAGAAGTCAATAAAGGCATTTGTACAGGAGTCTCATAACAGGAATTATATTTAGGGAAGATTAATCTAGCACTAATGTATATACTAGTTAGAAGAAAGAACAAGCTTGTTGATTCTTGTTAAAGGGAAACTACATGAACGAAGTTAAGAGTGGAAGGCTAAACTGAAGACATCATGTGGGTCAATCAATAGCATTTGGAAGTTGATAGGAAGTGATTGGAGAAGTCCATGAACTTAAAATGGAGAGGATGGATTAAGAGAATTTCCAGGCATCATAAGCTTAAATAAGTATAAAGAACTTGCTGATGGGGTATGCAGGTGGTAAGGGAGATTTCAGAGAAAAAGATCCAAAGTGAGTGTGAAGTATGGTTAATCTAATCCAGTGTTTCATCTTGGTAGTTTAAGTGAAGAGGGCAACCATTGGCACTGACAGGGTGGGAGTATTGGTGGAAAGTTGAATTCCCAAGTATGAAAACAGAATATCAAGTTAACTGTGTGGGAAATGGGAGGGAGATAGTTAAGTGGGGAAGAAGAAAGAAATCCAATTATTAAGAGATCTGGAGAGAACTGAAGAGACTGGATATATTAATCATGTCTGTTTATATTCTGTATTTTCTGATGCTCAGACATTTGGGGCCTTGCAACTCTTTGAGAGATGGTCTCCACCAGCTAGCCAATTCCTAGAGACTATAAAGGACTCTCCTGAAAGTGCTCCTTTCATAGGAAAACCAACCCATCCAAAACCCATTCCCCTTAATCACCTCCTATATCTGTCCCTTACACTCTAGGCCAAGATCTACCAGCCCTAATCACCCCACGGCCAGGTACCAGACAACTCAGGACAACCTCTACCCTCCAGAGCCTGCTGAAATTATTCAAACTAGGCAGTCCCAAACTGCTTACTCTGCTTCTCCCACTCCTTCCCACAGAAACCACAATAAGAACCCTTATTGCCCATGTTTTCCCTGTTGTCTCCTAACTGATCCCAGTGCCTCCCTGTGTGGCACTGCATAGTGTGGCACACTCCTTTGTCTTGGGAACTATGAGTAAGTCTTTTCAATGGCAGTTGTCTCCTGACCTTATGACCTCACCACACATAAATAGTAATAAAACCAACACTTTAAAACACTAGAGATGACCAAAATGAGAAAAGAGAAAGGTATAAGTGGATAGTAAGAATGTCAAAAGGGGGCATAATTTTGAATGAAGACATTAAAGGCAGAGATCACAGCTTGTCAGGAAGATTGGAAAGGCTTTATAAAATAGAACTGTCCCTTGAGAAGCACAAGGAAGGTTGAACTTGATGTTGGAAGAAATATACCAAACTCCAACTTGTTTCCAAACTTCTAGGGAACACCAAGGGATTATAAGAGTAAGAAGTTAACCAGATATTTATCTAGTATTTATTTCTCTTATGGGAGCAATCTGCAGTTTAAATTAAACCTCAGTAGGAGCTTCAACAATGGGTGTGTAGATTAAATAAGATTTAAACCCCCCTGCAGGGGGTTACCAGTAACAAAGTGAAAGGAAATCTCAGTTTCAGTTATTATGACCAGAGGTAAAGGGTTTGGAAGTAGGTTTCTAAATGACAACACAGTAGGGTGAAAAATGGTGGCAGACGCTGTTGCATTAGTAGGACAAGAGTATGGAAAGAGATAAGTGTATGGAAAAAGATGGAAGGGGGAAGGGCTAGTACCTGTGGTTCAACTATCCATAAGAGGGACTACAAAAAAAGGGGTTCATGGTGCTGCAGGGAGAATACCAGGTAAGCATAACTTCAACCCTAGAGGAATTTAGAGGACAATTCAGTAAAAAGTGTGCCATGTAGGATCTCTGTGGTCCCAAATAGGCCTCCCCAAATGATAGTCCAAGGAGAGTACTTTCTAACACTTTAAATCCAAGTGGAACCCTGAGACTATTCGTTTATGGGTATAAATACAATATAGATATCATCTATGCTTAGTGGTGACCCTAGTTGGGATCGGAGGAGTTGAACTTGAAGAAAACATAAAAGACGTTGCACAATCACCAGATATTTATCTGGTATTTATTTACCATGTGGGGGCGATTTGAAGCTTAAATTAAAGCTCAGTAGAAGTGCCAGCTATGATGCCATAGGGATGTATTTAGCTTAGAGGGTTCTTGTTTTTAATCTCCAAAAGGGAAAAACAAAAATTTCATGAAAAATAACCTTCTTTCCATCTCAGCCCCTCTTCTATCTCCAAATTTATAACTTACACTAAAAAATAAATGTAATGTATCAGAATATTTAGAGAAAGGCCAGGGAATGAAGAAAAAGAACGGCAAGGTAGGCGGATCAGGAGTGCCAACTGGCTCATGGGCAGAGCAGGTTGAGATATGAAGTAGGATGCTCAGGGAGGTCTTACTGAGAGGGAAAGACCTGAAGAAATGCTTAAAGTAGGTGAGGGTATGAGCGAGTGGCTATAAGGGAGAAGCACTTTCTAGATGCCAGGCACTGTGTAAAATGCTTTATAGGCATGAGCTCATTTTCATCCCTATGAAACATTTACTACCATTATCAACACTTGACAGATGTGGAAATGGAGCAGAGAGAGTGTAACTTGCTTTGCCAAGTGCACACAGCTAGTAAAGGACAGAGTTGGTGTGGGGACCAGGTAGTCTTATCATTAAAGCCATTGCTTCTTTCAAAGCTCCTTCTTCCCCTTTAAGCTCCAACCTGAATTTTACCACAATCCACCCTGCTATGTGGAAGGAGGAAACTCCAGAGAATGCCAGCAAATTGGTTACAGGAATGTTAGTGCTCTGTCAGTTCACAACCTCTACCACAGAGAAGGAAAAGAAAGCCTTGAGCACCAGAAAGAGAACCCCATAGCGAGGTTGTAGCCTTCAGGGCAGTGCCGTCACCCCTGTGAATGTTGCCCACTTGGGGTCCTGGAATGTCCCTGGAAGGAGACAGAGAGGAGGTGAGCCTAAGTGAGGACTTCTCCTTAGTCTCTCAGAATACCCCATTTCCTCAGTTCTAAGGGACTGCCCATTCATTCATTCTGCAATGGTGGACTGCCTCCTGTGTTCACCATACCAGGCTGCAGGTACGCACAACAGACATGGCCCCTGTGCCCATGGTACTTCCAGTCCAGGGGGAAGGAGAGAGTGAGGAGGTCACATCTGATGGAGAAAAGGGGAATTGGGAAAGAAATTGTAAGTAATCTATCACAGCTTTCTGGAGGAAAATATTACCACCTAAATACATGCAAAGATTAGAAAATTAATTCTAAGTTTAGAAACTTTAAACTGAAAAATGATTCATCTTTGAAGAGAGAATTTATGGATTTATCACTTTTGAAGTATCTGGAGTTAGATTCTGAATGTAACATATGGCCAGCAATTAGTTTCCCTGAGTGACTGCCCTGCAGTCATCCTACCCCTCAGCGAAGATATTGTGTTGTGGTAGAAAGAATTGAGATGGAGACCTGAGTCTCCCACTCCCATATCCAGTGGATTATCCACGGATTAGCCAGCAAGGCTGTAGAATCACAAAAGCCCTTAAAATCAGAGCTCACTCCCGGTTGAAGGCAAAAGGAAATGTCAAAGAGATTCAAAGCATGAGAAAGACCTGATGTGCTATTGCTGGTTTGAGGATAGAGGGAGCAATGTGATGGGGAGTGCAGGGGCCTCAAGGAGTTAAAAGAGGCTCTAGCCCTACAACCAGGAAGGAAATGGGGACCTCAGTCATATGACCACAGGAATTGAATTTGGCAGACAACCTGAATGATCTTAAAAGCAGATTCCTCCCGTGGGGCTCTGGGAAGGAAGGCAGTTCTGCCTATGTCTTAATTCCAGGCTTGTGAGACTCTAAGCAAAGGACTTCACTGAGCCACACCATACCCAGACTACTGATATATAGAACAGTTATACAAGTGGGTATTGTTTAAGCATTACAGTAGCAATAAAAAATTGATATGGGGCACCTGGGTGGCTCATTCAGTTAAGCATCTGACTTTTGATTTTGACTCAGGTCATGGTCTTATGGTCTTGGGATCTAGCCCTGAGTCAGGTTCCACACTCAATGGGGAATCTGCTTGAGGATTCTCTCTCTCTCTCTCTCTCTCTGCCCCTCCCTCCCTCCCACTCATGCACTCTCTCTCTCTCTCTCAAATAAATAAATAAATCTTTAAAAATTGATATATAAATCATTGTAGGATTATGGCAAATCTGTTCTATGTTGTCATATAATCTTAAGCTTAAATCTCAGCTCATCAAGGGGACAAGTTACTATACCTCTCAAAACATGGGCTTAGGAAACTAAGCCCCCAGCCCTTAAAGGACGTGTGGTTTCACTGTGAGAATTAAATTAGTTGAGATATAAGAAAATGACTGGTATATCAAACTTTTTTTTTTAATTAACTGAACTCCATAGTTTATTCAGATTTCCTTAGTTTTTGCCTGATGAGCTTTTCTGTTCTAGGATTTCACATGACATTTAGTTGTCACGTCCTTTTAAGCTCCTCTTGTCTGTAACAGTTTCTCAGACTCTCCTTGTTTTTGAAGACCTTGGCAGTTTTGAGGAGTACTGGTCAGGTGTTTTATGGAATGCCTCTCTACTGGAACTCATCTGATATTTTTCTCATGATTAGCCTGGAGTAATAGGGTTTGGAGAGAAGACCACAGAGGCAAAGTGTCATTTTCACCATATCACATTAAAGGTACATGTGGCCTACATGATTTATGATTGTTGTTGTTGACCTTGATCCTCTAGATGAAGTAGAGTTTGTCAGGTTTCTCTACTGTCAGTTTGCTTTTTTATCCCCCCTCCATCCAGTGCTCTTTGGGAGGAAGTCGCTCTGCATAGCTCACACTTTAGGACTAGGGAGTTATGCTCCACCTCCTTGGGGGGGTGGTATCTACATAAATTATTTGGAGTTCTTCTTCATGAGAGATTTCATCATAAATTTTTAATACGCTTAATGCACTTTTAGTTCTCAAAGGTTTCCAAATTCTGATTTTACAATATCATCTTCCTCTCTCTGAATACAACCCAAAAACCTGATTAGAGAAAACAGAATTATCATCCAAGGGGAGAATTTGTAATCTCTCTCAGGAATGGGGCAGTGTTGTACAGATAGTCATTTTCAGATGACATCTGTTCTAGTCATTATCTTTCTCCCAACAAAAGTAAATTTGATTCAGTTCAAGGTTTCAAGAGGTCACACAACTGTCTCTCAACCTCTCACTAAGCCTGTTTCTCATGTCCAGATGTCACAGGCGTCAGATCACAATCTTCAGCTTTGAAAACCAGTGTTCTTGAGAGTGCTTCAACACTGTGCATTTTTGACATAAGCAGCAGGACAAAGAACACCTACAGCATTTAATTCTCTGTCTGTATTAGTCTAGACGATGGTGGTGATCCTTGGCACAACCATAATAAGCCAGAGGAAAGAGTAAAATGAAAGAATGGAATGGACAGAAGAAATGAACTTCCCAATTACAGGGCAAGATGAAGAATAGACTGACCTGCTTGCTGGTTCCAAACTGTTGAGCTGCAACTCCAAACCACCAACCAGAGCACAGAGTGTAGAAATTCCATGAGAGAAGCTACCTCTGCAGTGTCTCCAGCCTTGTCTGAAGTCAGGAGGACGAGAAATGCTGGGAGACATTTTCTGCCTACACAATTGTTTTAGTACCACTTGCACATTGGACAGTTTGGCCAGCTCTGGCAAGCTCTTAGAGGAACATCTGTGTTTCTAAGCCTCGGTTTAGCAGACCCCAGACCTTGCACCAGTGCCATCATTACCCACCGAAATTCAGAGCAATATCAGGTATTGACAGTCTCCTGGATTTTCGCACCTAAAGGAAATACACATTTAAACTATGGGCAGAGGACATGAAAGGGAAGAGAGGTGCCAAATAATTTTTATGGAACATTTACTATAAACAACCCAAAAGCTCAGGTATGGAAAATCTACATCAAGAGCTTGTTCTGAGGATGAAAATTCACTCACGGAAGGAGAGACAGAAGAAATAAAAAGGTCTCAAAACTCTATGAAACTGACACCACCAGTTTTTTCTAGAATTATATAGTCAACTATCTTCTTAGTTGTTTCTAAGATACACAAGTAATATCTTCAAAGGTTAACTATAGTTGTCATCATCCACAATGAAGGCTTGAGCCTTGATTAGCCTGTGAAAACAGTATCATCAGTCTCAAGGCTTCCTCAACAGTCCTTCTAGCCCTGTAGTTCCTGGGATAATTTAAAAGAAGACCACATGGCTTACGGTCTCACACTTATTATCCTTGAGGGTGAGGGACAAGGTGTATGCAAAACAGTCTTTAGGGTACTCTATGCCTATCTCATAGGTCTATAATATTTTTTCTTGATATATATATTATAAGAAACTCTTCTCCCAGTATAGTATTTAATTATGTCCCTATTCCAGCCCCTCCCAAGAAAGTAATGTGATTACTCACATCTTATGACATATCATGGGGCAAGTGGAGAGTATGATAAAGAAGAACATGATCAACTGGTTGTTTGCCACTGCAGACTTTGCCCTTTGTCCTAGAAATTTACTTTGAAGACCCTCAGGATTTCTCGATATCTTGTGAAATTCCACAACAACACAATAGGTTTAAATTACAATGTCACAATGCTGTTCTAAACAAGGTGCATGTGTTAATTCATTTCATGTAACAATACTGAGAAAATTGCTATTGTTGTCCTTGTTTTACAAATGAAAAAAGTGGGGCGCCTGGGTGGCTCAGTTGGTTAGGCGACTGCCTTCGGCTCAGGTCATGATCCTGGAGTCCCTGGATCGAGTCCCGCATCGGGCTCCCTGCTCAGCAGGGAGCCTGCTTCTCCCTCTGACTCTCCCCCCTCTCATGTGCTCTCTCTCTCTCATTCTCTCTGTCTCAAATAAATAAATAAAAATCTTTAAAAAAAAAAAAAAAAAAAAATGAAAAAAGTGGGGCACAAAGAGTTAAGTAAGTTAATCAACATTATATAACTAGTAAGTGAAGGGTTGAGTTTTGACTTTGGCAATGAGAACACATATTCTTAGTTATTATACTGTTCTTTCCCAGGACCCAGGCATATTGGTCATCTGATGTATGGGTCCCTCCCTAAGGGGATTCTACTCATTGAGTAGGAGACAAGACAAAAACCAATATATGACAACATGAATGAATACCAAGAGCAGTTATGAACTGACACCTTTATACTTAAGTAGGAACCCAGACTTTCAACTGAGGATATCCTAAGACACCAAAGAAAGAGAAATGATTGTTAATCTGTCTTCTGACCTGAGCAGAGCCACTTGTCAACATGGATAATTCTGAATTTTATCTTTCAAATTTTATCTTTCATGCACATCCTATTGTTTTGGTCCTCAAACAGAACTGGACTCTGGGTACAAGTGTCCAACAGATAGGAAACACTCTCCCAGACTGTATGGCTGAGACAGAGGCATTTATCTTCATTAGGCAAAGTAAAGCTCTTAACAGAGAGTATACACCAGGTCAATAAAACAGAAAGCTTTGCAGACAGTGACTTGGGCTTCTGGAAAAACCCAGGGTCTGTCTAAAAGGTAGCTTGCTAAGGGTTGTTTAAACCTGTGCACTGGTTCATGGAGTCTGGAGACGAGGAGTCTAATCATCACCTGGACAATGGAAAAATCATGGGAAGAGTGGTGACAGAGAAAGCACCTCTCTGCTCATTTTTCTCCATGTAGCAAGTCAAGTTTTTGTTTGTTTTCAATTTTCTCTAGTTTACAAGATGAAAACTTCCTACCAACTAAACTTGTTTTCATATCTGCAAGTCCTGCATATCATTGCTCTTGACTCTGACAAAATGAATCTTTTCAGTCCTGCCTCAGGCCTCTGTCCTTGCCCTTCCCTCTCTCTGATATATCCTTCACCACATTGCATTACCCTTATCTCTTGGTCAATTTAACCACTCTTCCTTACAGTCTTAATGGAGCAATACAATGGACATCTACTATCAATTATTCAGGGATGACTAGGAGGTGATGAAACAGAACTTGCAAGTTTAGACAATTGGTTCAAAGTTTGGGTGATGAGTGGAAAATGAGGCCAGGGGCTTTAGTATATTTGAGGGAAATAGGTTTTCTGACACAGGGAACCCTAAGCATATTTGTACTCAGAGGGATCCTGGGCTCCATTTGTTGGACGAGAGAGGGAGATCAAAGAAACAATCAAAGGAGAGGTTGACTGCAATTTAAGGATCAGAGAAGGAAAAGTTAACCTTGGAAAAGAGGAGATGGGGTTATCACAATCTTGGAGTGAAGGCCCACAAGGCATTAAACAAATTGGAGAAATTTGAATATCCTCTGACCTCCCACAGCCACTTCTAAGCACATAGTATTTTCTCACCTTCATTATGAAGATGGAAATGTGGGGTTGAGAAGACACATATTCCTGTCTTGGGGCTATAAAGATAAAAGTTATGCTGAATTAAGTCAGGTTGTTGAAAATGCTTATATAAAGTGCTTCATATGCTTGGCTTGAATGCCAAATGTAGTCCTTGAAAATAAAAACACAAATGTATGCTCTAAAAAGATAAATATCCTGTAGATGCCATCAGATATGAGCCAAAGGTAGGAAAGATACAATGAAGAAGTGTAGACTTTTAAGTACTCCATTCATTTTTCTGGATGGATCAGAAAAAATCTATGAATTGCCCCTGTAGACCTGTGAATATTTTCAGTTGCCATAACAAGGGAGGCAAGTTACTTGAAATTTTTAAATCTTGAACCCTAAGCACATGGTATATCTTAAGGAGTAAAACTGCACAATTTCACAGAAGGGAAAATTCTGACCTTAACAATATGTGATGTCCCAGTGGATATGAGGATTAAATGTCTGAACAGGCAGTTGTAATACAGCAGGGAACTTACAATAACCACTGAGGCATGAAATGTGAAAGAAATAACAAAGCGTGTTCAGGTTATAAAAGGCAGCATTAAATGTTTGCTGATGTGATTGTAAGAGCTGAAGGTTTACCCATGATACACTCTATACACATGAAAGTAAGGATGAGATCGTGTGTGGAGTATGACACTGCTCAAATAGGAGCCAGAAAGAACAAGGGGACAGAGGACTAATAAGCTGAATACAAAGAAAGCAGCAATGGTGAGATGCACTTGATAAAGCAATAGGAAAAAACCCAGATGGCAATTTGAGGATTTGTAGGCTCTGAAAAAGCCAAATGGAACTGTCAAAGAGGAACATTTTCATCTGCCAAACCAAAGTAGAACAATGGAAGAAATGGCAGGAGTAATGGGGATTTCTAAAGCAGATGTTGTTGCTGGTTCCTGGCCTGTGTTTCTGACTGGATCCAGTTCTAGAATGTATCCATGGCATGTACCACTACTGGAGTCTGACTTGGAGACACAGCAGAGCCTTCTATGAGTAGCACAGTCGGTGGACGAAAGGGGAAGGGAGAGAGATCAACACTACACAGTCAGGTTGTTGAAGCCAATGAGAGAAAACAACTTTTGAGTTCAGTTCCTGGATCTCTTCCATGCTGTTAAGTCTCCATCTAGGCACTTAGTCTCTTGTGGTCTTTGCTTCTTCACTGGGGATGGAGCGACTTGGTAATGAGTATTTATTGTACAGAAACTCCACTAGGGTGTTAGAAAAAGTATGGCATAATCAGCCATTTTACTCCTTGTTAAAGCAGGCTATATAGAAAATTGAATAACTCCAGGAATCCCACTTGAAAAGTGAGTATTATAAGAAGATTTTAAGATTAAGCAAAAATAATGGCCTTAGTCCCCGTCTCAGGATGTGGGGACCATATGATTCAAAGGAAACCAAATTTGACAATGTAAAAATGAAAGCACTTCAAAAAATAGCTTTGCTACAGAATTCTCAGTGGTAGTCCAGGCTTCAAATGAATACTTAATCTTTTGGGAAATCCATCCCAGTGGCAAATCTAAAACAGTTGATGTTCATCCCCACTGAGTCTAGACACAAAGAAGTGGGGAATCTTATAATGCTTTTGTATTCGATAGGATACTTCCATTGTAAGCAACAAAAACAAATGTGCTAACTTAAGCAAAAAGGAAATGTATTAGAAGGATGTTGGTAAGAGAATAAAGAACCAGGCTTGAAACCTGGCAGTTCCAAACATGTAAGCAGCAGGAAGGACTCAAAGAGCCTCTGCCACTGAAATAGTTGAACCCAATCATTTATCCTCCTTATGTCACTCTACTCAAGATTCATAGTCCCAGAGTGAGAGTCTGCTGAGATTAGCTTGGGTCATATGTCTGCCCTTCAGGTAGACAAAAGTAGGGAACTTTGATGTACAGTCCCCCCAAGAACAGGCAATTGAAGAGAGGTAATTCCCTACAAGAATATCAAGAACTAATACAAAAGAAAAATGGATGCTGGGCAGTGTAAAACAAATAAAACACAAGCATTTGTTTAAATTAAAAAAAAATCTTGACATAAGAATTTTAATGAAGAAGCAACTATGGGCTATTGTTACTAATACATGTCAAAGTAGAATAGGGCAAACCACACTGATGGTTAATTTCATATGTCAACTTGACTGGATCATGAAATACGCAGACGTTTGGTCAAGCACTATTCTGGGTGTGTCTGTGAGGGTGTTTCTGATTGAAATCAACCTTTGAATCCTTAGACTGAGTATATTGTATTGCCTTCCTAATGTGAGTGGCCCTCATCCAGTCAATGAGGGCCTGAATAGAACAAAAAGGTTAACCCTCCCCTGATTAAGAGGGACCTCCTTTTGCCTTGAGTTGACAGGTTTTTCCCTGCCTTCAGACTTGAACTGAAACATCAGCTCTTTCTGGATCTCAGGCTGCCAGCATTCAGACTAGAACTCACACTATTGGCTCTTTTAAGTCATCAGCTTAGAGAATGCAGGTCTTGGGATTTGCCAGCCTCCATAATTGCATGAGCCAATTCTTTATAATAAACAAACAAACAATTGATTCTGTTTCTCTGGAGAACCCTGACAAATACACTCACCTCCTTGAGTAAAGATATAGAAGTACATGTTTTCCTCCTCTGCTATATTTAGAGTAGCTTGCCTTGTTCTATAGTCATTTCATTGATGCTTTGTATCATTTGTCTTTCTGCAGTGGGCACTGGACTTGAAATCAGAAAACTAATTTTAAGTACTAGTTTTGACATCAATTTAATCTTGTAAGAACTTGTAGCCTTCATTTTTCCCATCTGCCACATTTGGGCAACAATATTTATATAGCATGATGGCTTTGAGAAATAAATGATGTAATTAAAGAGAAAGTGTCCAGCTGATCCTGGTAAACAGTAGGTGTTCAACTAATGTTTATAACACCCAATATGGAATATAAATCAGGGCAGGTTCCATGTCGTCTACTTTCTTGTATACATTCCCCAAAGAGTTAGGCATAGTAGATACTTGATAAATGTCTGTGGGCAAAAATGAAATAAGCAGATAAAAACTCTTTCTTTGGTTTCTAAAATCATACACACTGCTATGTGCATGGAATGAAGTGTGAATTACAGAGTTAACCAAATAATATCAACCACGAACACATGGCATGTGATCTCAGCACAAAAATGAGCAATTGGTGAACAACACTAGAGACCAAATGAACCTAACAGACTTATACAGAGCATTCTATCCAAAAACAGCAGAATACACATTTTTCTCAAGGGCACATGAAACATTTTCTAGGATAGACCATATGTTAAGCCACAAAACAAGTCTTAGCAAATTCAAGAAGATTGAAATCATACCAAGCGTCTTTTCTGACCTCATGGCATAAAACTAGAAATCAATAACAAGAGGAAAACTGGAGAATTCACAAGTACATGGAAATTAAACAACAATCTCCTGAATAACCAATGGATCAAAGAAGAACTTAAAGGGAAAATAAAAAAAGTTTCTTGAGACAAATGAAAATGGAAACACAACATACCAAAGCTTGTACAATACAACAAAAAGCAGTTCTAAGAGGGAAGTTTACAGCAATAAATACCTACATTAAGAAGCAAGAAATATTTCAAATAAACAACCTAACTATACACCTTAAGGACTTAGGAAAGGAATAAACTGAGCCCAAAGGTAGCTGAAGAAAGGAAATAATAAAAATTAGAACAAAAATAAATGAAATAGGGAACAGAACAATAATAGAAAAGATTAACCAAACTAAGAGTTGGTTCTTTGAAAAGATAAACAAAATTGACAAACCCTTAGCTAGACTAACCAAGGAAAAAATAGAAGGGACCCAAATCTACAAAATTATATATGAAAAAGGAGAAACAACTGATACCACAAAAATTTAAAAGATCATAGGGGGCTATAAACAATTATGCACCAACAAACTGGATAACCTAGAAGAAATGGAAAAATTCTTAAAAATGTACAATTTACCAGAACTGGACCAGGAAGAAATAGAAAATCTGAGTAGACCAATAACTAGTGAGGAGATTGAATCAGTAATCAAAAATTTCCCAAGGAAGAAAAGCCCAGAAGCAGATGGTTGCACTGGTAATTTTACCAAGCATTTAAAGAAGAATTAACACCAATCCTTCTCAAACTCTTCCAAAAAAATTGAAAAGGGGGAAACACTCCCATCTCATTTTACAAAGCCAGCATGATCCTGATACCAAAACCACAGAAGGACACTACTAGAAAAGAAAACTACATGCTAATATCCCTGATGAGTATAGATGCAAACATTCTCAATAAAATACCAGCAAACAAAATTCAGCAGCACATTAAACAGATCAGTCACCATGATCCAATGGGATTTATCCCTGAAATGTAGAGATGGTTCAACATATGCAAACGAGTCAATGTGATATATCACATTAGTAGAATGAAAGAAAAGAACTTTATGAACATTTCAATAGCTTTAGAAAAAAATGTTTGCAAAATTCAACATCCATTCATGATAAAAGGAACATATTTCAACACAGTAAAGGCCATATATGACAAGCCCACAACTAAATCATATTCAATGGTAAAAGGTTGAAAGCTTTTCCTCTAAGTCAGGAACAAGACAATATTTGCACAACATATATCTGATAATAGGTTAACATCCAAAATATGTAAAGAACTCAGCTCAATAGAAAAAAATAATAACCTAATTAAAAATGGGCCAAGGACCTGAATAACTATTTCTCCAAAAGGACAACAGGTACATGAAAGGATGCTCAATATCACTAGTCATTAGGAAAATGTAAATTAAAACCACAATGAGATATCATCCCCTGCCTGTTAGAATCATCATCATCAAAAAGACAAGAGAGAACAAATGTTGGCATATATGTAGAGAAATGGGGACCTTTGTGCACTGTCGGTGGGATTGCAAATTGGTACACCACTATGGAAAACAGTATGGAAGTTCCTCAAAAAATTAAAATATAACTACCATACCATCCAGCAATTCCACTCTGGGAATATATTCAAAGGAAATGAAACTACTAATTCAAAAAGATATGTGCACCCCTATGATCATAGCAGCGTGGTTTACAACAGCCAAGACATGGAAACAACCTAAGAGTCCATCGATGGATGATGGATGAATGAATATGCAATGGAATATTATTCAGCCATAAAAAAATCAACAAGGAATTCCCACCATTTGCAATGAAACAGATACATTTTGAAGGTATTATGCTAAGTGAAATAAGTCAGACAGACAAAGACAAATACTGTATGATCTCACTACTGTGTGGAATCTAAAAAACAAACTAATTAAAACCAGCCCATAGAAAAAAAGATCAGACATGTAGATACTGGATGCAAAGGATCATGTCAGAGGAATTAGAAGAAGGTGGTCAAAATGTGCAAACTTCCACTTTTAAGATAAGTACTAGGGATATAATGTACAGCATGATGACTGTAGCTAATGCTGTTAGATGATATATAGGAAAATTAAGAGAGTAAATCCTGAGTTCTCATCACAAGGAGAAATTTTTTGCTTTTTCTTTTTTTCTTTCTTTTCTTTTTAGTTTATCTATATGAGAAGATGGATGTTAGCTGAATTTCATAATTTATGTGAATTTCACAATATATGTAAATCAAGCCATCTTGCTGTATGCCTTAAACTTACACAGTGTTGTATGTCAATTATTTCTCAATAAACCTCAAGGGGAAAATGGCAATTTTGTAAGACAACTGCAGTCTTCTAGGAAGAGGAATTCAACATCTTGCTAATAAAAGTGTAATCCTTAAGATAAATTACAGGGCCAATGCTATGGGGGGGGGGGAATGTATGTTAGGATAGATTTTCTGTCATCCTCAAAAAAACAAAATTGAAGTCAATGCTGATGATATCTTAAATGTTATTGACATAACTCTAGTGAGCATGCCTTATTTTACTATCATCACCATGGATCACTTCTCAATGGAAAATAATCTGCTGACAACTGGGAAAAGTAATATTTCTATCTCATATCTCAGGATTTTAAGGGTCAACTATTCTAGTTTAATCTCTTCTTTAACTATTCATTTGAATTATGCTTATATAACCTGAAAATAAACTTTTTGTCATGTCAAATAACAGATATGATGCAATCACTTAGTTATTTTGGCCTTGCGAGGACATAGCCACAGAGAAAGATGCACAGTAGTAACTCCTGATTCCAATAGTATGATTTTTTTTTTTTTTTTTTTTTTTGGTATGGCTAGCAAAATCTGAAGGCAGTGAAAAGAAAAAAAATCTCCATAGAGTCATAAAATGTAAGTATATAAATTCTATAAGAGTATCCAATCCTTTGATTTTAAAAAACTGAAACCCAGAAAGAATATGAAGATTTCTAATTTGTACAGGACTGGTTTTGAACATGATCCAGATTATCTGACTCATTCTTTAATTCATTCTTTCAGAAAATACTAATTAAGCATCACCTTGTGCCAGGCCTTGTTTAGAAACTGAAAACACAGACAGAAAAGGACAGCATTCTCATGAAACTTGTATTTTAGGAGAGAGAAACAACAACAAAAAAGTAAACAAATAACTAAGAGAGTCCTAGATAATGAAAAGTGCTATAGAGAAAACAATTTGGGATAATGTATCAGAGTGTGATGTGGATGCTTCTTCGAAGGGAGTTGTCAGCAAAGAACCCCCCAAGAAAGTGACGTCTGAACCGAATCAAAGATCACGAAGAACCAGTCTTGCAAAGACCCAGGGAAAGGACATTCAAGGCAGAGCCAGAGCAAGTGCAAAGTCCTTGGAATGGCATACACTTGACAGGTTTGAGGGACACGGAGAAAGCCAGTGTGGTTGTAACATATGGATGAGGAAGAAAGTGGTGACCCAAGACGGAGGTATTTACAGCCATGATGAGAAATTGGGACTTTATTTGGAATGGAAAGAATACTCTCAGTCCAGTGCTCTCACAGTCCAGTGTTCCCCATTATCATGAAGCTGAACATTTTCTGGCAACAAATGACTCTACTTCTGGAAAAATAACTAAAAAGCAGGTTTGGCTCCTTTGCTAAAGAATTTCATTTATCTGTAACATGAGGCTGTGCGGTAAGCCAAATGATTCCATAAAACAGATTCCCTTGGATGGCCCAATCCATTTAATCTACCAAAGGGGTGCCATTTGTTTCCCTTGGGCTGATGCAGGATTGTATGTCCAAGTTGGACATTATGGAGTCGTCTGGGAAGCAAAAGCCCAGCGAGTGAGTAATGACGGATGGCTTGCCTCTGAGGAGTACACTTCCTCAATGAATCTGCATCAGCTGCGCCAGGCCTTCCAGCTTCTTCTCCAGAACAGGGGCCAAATCCACAGGCTCCTTAGAGACAAGAGTAATTTTTGCTCACATTTTTTTCCTGCCTGAGAAACAGAGAGAGACAGCTCTGTTTTAAATCAAGACCCCAATCCAAGGCTCACCTCCATCCTATAATGGAAGCTAAATGAAACAAGTGAAAGTTGTTTTGACTTACACCCAATAGAATTAGAAATTCATTCAGGCGTTCAGTGAGCAATTGAGGCGGTGATCATGGGAGTGGCCAAGTTAAGGTCTATCTCAGGTCATCCCATTTTCCTCAGCTGTTACTCTTTGTTACAGCAAATAGGATCCATTTATATGTCAGATTTTCTACAGTTTAATTCCTCCACAACATCAATTCCATCTCTCGATGAGGATCTGTTTTATAAATCTTTATCCCGTCTATCTCTGCAGAACAAGAGAGAGGGAAAGTTTAGGAAATCAGAAATTAGGTGTCTAGGTTGTGGGTCAGGTTGATGTGAGAATATAGACCTTCCCTTGTGCGGTCACATTTATCCTGCAAACCTTTATTTGCATTCTCAGAATGTCACAGAAGGAAATCAGATGCTGACTAAAAATAGTGATAATGCCTGGGGCGCCTGGGTGGCTCAGTCGGTTAATCATCTGCTTTGGCTCAGGGCCTGATCCCTGGGATGGAGTCCTGCATCAGGGTCCCTGCTCAGTGGGGAATCTGCTTCTCCCTCTCCCTCTGCCCCTCCCCTTGCTTGTGCCCTCTCTCTCCCTTTCTCTCTCTCTCAAATAAATAAAATCTTTTATAAAATAAAATAAATAAAAATTGTGGTAATTCCAGGAAAGTAATTAGAAAGCAAAATTCCGTGGGAAAGAACCACCATAATAACAAAGTATCATTTATTAAGCACTTAATAAGGGGCAACCACCATATTATGAGTGCATTAGCTACATTTTCTTACTTATTCCTCAGCATTACCTGTGAAACGGGTAGACCGGAAAGTGGCAAAGTGGAATCCTGGTCTTTGTAACTGCAAACCCTATACTCTTAACCAAAATTGGAAAATATGTTAGTTAGAATGTTTTTATTTGAAATGAAAATTAATTCTATTTTAAGAAATTAGATGAACTGGAAGCACTGAATGTTCTCTGTTTTATTCCCTCTCTCAGGGGTCAACAAACTGTAGCCAAATCTGCACCCCCCCATCTAATAATGTAAATAAAGTTGTATCGGAACACAGCCTTGCCCATTTGTTTATATATTGTCTATGTCTGTTTCTATGCTACAACGGCAGAGTTGAGTAGTTGCAACAAATACCTTCTGGCCCACAAAGTCTGAAATATTTGTCATCTGGCCCTTTACAGCAAATGTCTGTTGACCCCTGACCTATATCTCCAAAAATCCTCTTCACACAAAGATTTAGCTTAACTACAATGGGTCCTGGGATATCTTTCTCATAAACAAATTACTATACAAGATGGATATTTTACATGGTGTAGCAGACGCCGTTGGTGCCCTGGCAGACTCCCTTCATCTCCTAACTGTTCCGAGTTTGGTTCCTAGCAGCTCACAGATGTATCCTTCTCATGAGAGTTGCTCTCAGGACCCTGACTGGAGACATTCCCCTAGAAATCTTTGCAAGGTTAGACCTTCCTTCCCGAGTCACCCATTGCCAACGACTGAATGATGTGGAATATAAAACACTAGCTCCCTTGCTCCAAGCTGGGACAATCATGTGGCCCCGTGGTCCATAGTTCCCTGTGGGATCAGGCTAAGGTTGGACTTTAGTACAATCCCCACCTTTGCAGAACTTCCGTCCCTACCCCATCCTGTTTCAATTCTTTGGGGTTTCACCTGCAGCACTCTCTCACCAAATCCCTTGCAGAAGAATCCTCTTCTTAGGCTCTATTTCTTAATGACCTACTTAGGACATATGACAAATATATACAAGACATATTTATTGTGTCCATATATAATTCAGAGGAAATGTGTGAAAATATAGTCTATATTATGCAATGATGTAATGAACTTGGGAAGCTGGAGTAAGGGTAGAAAAATTTTTCCTTTACCCTCTTATATTTGGTGATGGGGATGTGCAAATTAAACTGAAAAAAAAAAAAAGACAAATTAACTAGAGAAAGGGGTTTTTGTATGCACATGGGAGCCAACAAAAAAAGTAGCTGGCTCCCTAGATGGTTGAAGTTAGAGGTTTATATACCCAATTTAAATCAAGGAAGGGGGACAGAAAAGGCTTTTATGAAAAAGAACAAACAGTTTTCTTCAGGAAAGATAAATGGGTTTTTAGAAGAAAAATCAAGAAATAAAAAAATTTGTAATGTTTGTCTATACAAATATGAGTGGACTTTCTGTCTCCTTCAGGGCCATAAAACTCCCCCAGAGAAGGGATTTCAGGTAGGTTTTATTCTCATTTTTCCTTCTGGAAGGCGATCTCTCCTAAAAAAGAAATTTATGGTAGCCTTATTTTCCAGAATTTACTGCCTCAGGGAAGCTTCAAGAAGGTTTCTTTTTCTACCTGTTGATTCTCAATTGTCTTCATCTCAAAATAATCCTTATGCCAAAGTGGCATATTCTAATCTCCTTCCTTATCAACTCTGGGGTTCCAGCTGAATCCCATTGGGAAAGAAGAAATGGAAGGAAGGAGGAGGTGACATCTTGTGCTATTCTACTCTAAGTTAGACTAATCCTCTCTGCAGATGATTAATCTAAAGGAACCTCCACTTCCTTTCTCGTCCCCACCTGTGATATTGACTGTCATCCCCAGGACAGCACATCCTCTGGCTCAAGTTTTGGTGACTACAGATGTCAAAAAAGGATTGAGAACTTTCCATTATGTTGACTTCACTGATGCTACTGCAAGATTTATCAGCCTTCTCCTCAGTCAGGAGAGGATTCAGAGAAAGTGGCAAATGACAACTGAACATAAAAGAAATGGTCCATTTAAAAATGTATTTTGTATCTGGTTCCTAGCCTGACATGTTCCTTGTCATATGAACCTCAGAAGCTTACTGGAGTGAGAAAAATAAGAACAGCTTTCTTCTTTAAAACAGGGCACAGTTGTCACATACTTTTTAGCTAAATTGTGTTCTATTTCTGAGGTTGAAAAAAATAACCTTCTTGGAATACCCTCTCTCCGACACAATCACCTCCCTCCCCGCCCCAGCACCCTGTGAGATACTGTACCCCGCTCCTGGCACACTCACACACCCCAGGATAGACAGCCCATTGGAATGTCTGCTAATAAACGCCTTGAGGCATTCTCTTTAGCTGAACAATTAAGAAGAATTTCTAAGAGACTGAACCATGTGTGACCTAAATTGGCTTTAAAAATGCTATTCAGAGCAGAGGGAGCAGCATTTGCAACATAATGCCTTCCACCTTGACATTAATTAGGTACCGTGGTGTTCAGAGAGCAACTCTGAGCCAAGAATATAAGTGTTTGTAAAGTAAACATGTCAAGCAAGGCAGAACATTGTAAAAAAAAAAAAAAGAAAATATTAAATCCAATGCTGTTATGATTCATTTCTCTATTCTTTTTTTCTTCATAAATCTTCTACATTCAACCAACAAAGGGATAGCATTTCCCTCTTCAAAGAGAGATAAAGTGATTCAACAATACTTATTGTTTGGATTTCTTGAAAGAGAAAAAGAGAAAAGAAGGTGCCTTTTTCCACTTTGTGATTGAAAATAAAAGGGGCTTGCTGATTTAAAGAGCTGCACAGCCCTAGGGAACCTGTAGAAAGCATTCTCTATAGGAAAAATTCTGTTTCTAGACAGCCATATGAACTGTAATTTCAATCCCCTTTCTGCATTATCAAGGACATTTGCATGACAGCAGGGTCCCAGCAGTTCCTGAGTTTACCTATTCCTAATCCTTACTTCTTCATTTGCTATTATTAGCCCTTGTAGGTGGCATCTTTATCAATTGTTAGAAATAAAATTCCAATGCCACAAAAGATTCTAGCTTTAGCAAGAGGCTTAATGGGAATCTTCCACTGTTTTTAAGGAAAAATCCTCAGTATCCAAAATTTCAGTGGCTTTCAACATAATTTTTAGCCATTTTTCAATGAAATCTTACTACAAGGTTGACTTAACACACACACACACACCCCCCAGATAAAAGTGGAGCATCCCTAGTTGAGCTGGGTACCACCCCTTGTACACATATTCCCCCCATGTTGGCTGTGCACATAACTACAAGGAACTCTCCAGGCACCTGCCAAGCTCAATTTAGAAATCAATAATTTAATCCATTCACAATATATTGTTGTCTTCTGGATGAAGTATTTATACTCACTGACAATAAGCCTATTAAAACCATCTCCTTTAAAACCATTCTTCAGAAAAGCATCTCTGTCTAACAAAATTTCACTCACTGGATGACAGGTGAAATACATTTTTCTGGGAAATACTATCTTTACTTCTTCAGACATATCTTTGACAAAACATCTCTGCCAGGAATCTCAAGTTGGTAGAAGCCGTGAACACATTAGAAGATCATAACTCAGAAAAGGAAAAACTCAAGGAAGAACTTATTTCTGGCAAAGCTCACAAAATTCCTAAAGCAACCAAAGCTCTCTATGGGTCAGAAATATTTAAATTTTCTTTAAGAAGGAAATTAACAAGCACTTGAGAGATGTGAAAGATAATTTGAAGATACAGAGTGACCGAAAAAGGTAATTCTATGAGGTCAAGTGTACAGTGTCTAGGGTATAGGAAGATGATCTCTCAGCGATAGATAGACCAGTACATGAGAAAGAAACAAAGGGAATGTGACTAGTTTAGCTAAGAAAGAAATAATGTAGAAATTGAATTGTGTGTATATGTTTGAAATTCCACTAAGTTAAAAAAAAGAAAGTAGACTTTTTCTATGTTGCTCCAAGAGCAAAATGAGTAAAGTTTACAAGAAATGAGATTTTACACGAACATAGAAAAGGCGTTCAAACTAGAGTTGATAAAACAGACCAACTTGGGAGGTAATAAGTTTCTAATACTAGAGGCATACAAGTCAAATAGAGAACTGGGATTCTCGAGTGGGATTTGGTGCCCGGTAGACAAGACCTTAAAAGTCCTTACCAATGCTTGATATGCATATTCTGTTTTCACAACATATGTTAAAAGATAAACTGAGGCATATTAAAATTTTAAGCGTTTACTTGAACAAAATTGACTCAAACTGGGCAGCACCAAACAGGACATGGTTAGAAGCACTCCATCCATGGGGGCTAGGGAAAATTTTTATAGGAAAAAGGTGGAAGCAAAGTAAGGGAATTACTGATTGGCTTAAAGCCTAGTTGGCTGTTTGTGACTGGTTGTTTTTAAGTTTTGATTTGGTAAATTTGAGGTATGTACAGGCTTAGATTTTGCTTTGCTTATATGGTTACTACAGCATTAGAGCCACCGCAGTCTAGCGGCCTAGACTAGCAGAAGTCAAAACACATTCTATCAAACGTCTTCATGAAAACGTCCATGAACAACCAAGAGTGCTCTGAGTCATCATCAATTTGTTGGATGTAGTAAAATCCACATATAACATAAGAAAAAATTAGGAGCATCTTTGGGAACTGTGATGTGACCTCCCAAATGGTTGTAAATTAGATTTTCTCTCACCATTTAAACCCTCCATATCTGATCACACAGTACATCTTGGAAATGAAGGTAGTCATCACATACATCACTTTTTTTTTTTAACATAAATATGTTGTCTGAAGTTGTTTTCAAACTAAAAGCCTTAAGTAATAGGGGGCACACACACACACCCAAACACACACACACACACACAAAAGGCATTAAATCATAGAACCTAAGAATTTGGGTTTTTTTCCACATTCTTCGTTCTAAAAACTCTACATGATATGTGTATTGTTTAACTTCAGTTTGGGCCCCCTGTCCCTACCCTGGTTATCGTTAAAAAACAATGACAAACAAACAAAAACCTTCTCTGAATGCACCTCTCCTTTATTCAAACTTCAGCTCCCAAGTGAAATATATCTTCCTCAGATGGACCATTCCAATTTAAAGAAGCACCCCCTTCATTTACTTTTTATTTGTTCTTCTTCTTTTTCTAAATAATTGATTTATTTTTTTAATCTCTAAGTCTGCACTAGATGAAATTTCCATGTCTGTTTAGTTCACCATTGTAAATTCAAGACCAAAACCACAGGAGTCTCCATAAATATTGGGAAAGATAACGAACAAATTTATAAGTATAAGGAGAAACTTTTTCTGAGGTTGATTATGGAAAGCCTCTTTTTAAGCTTTTCAAGATGTATAAACATTTATTTTTAAGTGCTATTTAAAATTTTTAGTTATCCCTCTTTCCATTTTAAAAATTCAATTTTAAACCAATAATTAATTGAATAACTATTATGTGTTAATGTTATGCTAGGTATTGCATGGTATATTAATAAATGTTCCAGATAGTACATACTCAAAAACTTCACTCTCTTTGGATATATAATATGTACTCAAACAACTCTCTGTAAAATTAGGCAATAAATGATATTCTAGAGATAGGAAACCTGGCTCCACACTCACAGACATACACATGTATGCATACATGTATGCATGGATATATACATATATATGAAAAGTATGTGAAAGACTAATGTAAGGTAGTATACAAGAAGGGCTACATGGGTATTATAAAATAATTGGATATCATATGTAACTTTCAATGGATCTATATTCTTTAACATTAAATTTATTTTAAGCAAATTTTCAAAAATGTTTATAAACCCCAAGATATATTTTTTGGGTTTTACTACTTGTTATCTACCATGTTTATTATTCAGGTTTTTTAGCCAGTATTTGACATTTGAAAGAGAAAAATATTCCATTAGCAGAAGAACCCTTAAAAAAATCACCTGACTTGGATGTCAGGTGAAATATTCCAGAGGACATAGAGACTGAGATCTGGTTAAGAATCACTCCAGAGAAGAGACAGAGGGGAAGGTATTCCAGATAGAGAGAACAGCATTGCTGGAGTGAGAAATTGAAAAAAAATATGGTGTCTTCCAGAAACTGACAGAAATTCAGTATGGCTGGAGTATGGTAGATTCGGGGTCGGTAAAGAGCAGAAGTGGCAAGAGATGAAGCAAAAGAGGTAGGCAGGAGCCAAATCCTGAAATCTCACTTAAACCCAAGTTCAAAGTTTGGAGGACTTTAGCAACAAAGAGTTGCTTTTGAATATGGCATAAGCAGTAAAGGAGCCTGTTTCCTTTGCCAAAAAAACTCTTTCTTCATAATTAGCTTGTGATGTTTAAAAAGTTTTTAAAAATTTGGAACAAATACAGCAAAATGTTATGATTTACTCAAACTGAATATTTTTTAATAGTATTCTTTGTACTTTTGTGTTATGTTTAAATTTGCATAATAAAAACTTAAGGGCAGCACAGACTGATGCATAAATCAATCCAATAAATAAGGTTCTCCACTTTCTGGTTTTAAAACTCCAGTATTGTTATTGTGAGGAGAGTCATAAGTCCAGACAATGGCCTTCTCTTTAACTCTTAGAAAGCAGAACCTTTGTAAGTTAAGGACTGCCTTTCAAAGCACAGCTGACATAAGGATAGGATCTCTTGCTTACAGCAATTCATAATGTTGCTAATGTATATTAGCAGGAAAGAGTCATATTAAAATCATAGGAAGGTAATTCGATATCCCCACAATAAACAATAAAGTGCATTTATGCCTATTGAACATCTTTCTTACAAAAGCATCTACCTATTGATATTGCTGAATCATTTCCACCTACCGACTGGCATCCTGGCCTATTCTGGCCAACAGAAGATGTCTACACACTACCATGCACCAACCTTTCATTCCAATTACAATCTCCGGTTTCTGAACATGTATGGTAATGTACAGCCAGTGTTTTTCCATTATACATTGCTTCTGTACTTCTAAGTGTACGCCAAAGCTATAATAACGTAAGGCTCCTGCCTGGGGGTAAGGGTGCTTGTCCAAGAAGCATGAACCAGCCTCATCATTTAAGGTAGCCAATTTAGTTCTGAGCTCCAGAGTATGAAGGTTAGATGTCCTTCTTCAGAAGCAGCATTATAGACTTCTCAGCATTTAGCTATCAAGTTATCCAAATAGTTTAACAGTCCTCAAATCACCCATTTTATTCCAAGGTTATCTCTACCAAAAGAAATGACATAAAATTAAAGAATTACTGTGGACAAGCAGTTGGGAATGGCTCTATCAGATACTCCCCAGGGCCTTCACTTCATCAGAAATGGCACTTTACAGTGCCATGTTTCCTATCCCTAGAATACCACTTACTGCACAGTTTTACAGAGAATTATTTGTGTTCCTTCTTCTCTTGGTAGACCATGAACTCCTTCAATGGACAAACTGACTAAGGATTATTCATTCCATTATTCATTCCAAAATCTAGTAATTAACATATTACTTGTAAAAAAAAGTAGAAGCTCAGAAAATATTAACCAACCTCTGTTGGCTTGGAATCATCTCTTTTCCAGAAGAACTGGGCTTTGTGGAAACCATTGCTGAGTCAGACACTGGCAAGAACCATTTTATACCCTACTGGCATGTGGTTCACTCCCCATGTCAAAGGTGTTCCTTTCAAGAATAAATCTGCCAAGAGCAGAGCTCAGGTGTTGACAGCCAGCTGGGTGTATCCATTTTCATCAATTGCAGAACTTCCAATGTGGTTGGGGGTGTGAGTTGAAATTAATACAAACATTTTTTCCCAGTGTCCCTAGCACTGCGAGAGAAGAAATCTTAAAATAAAGTTTCAATATTTGGTGAAAATATAATGAATTTATAATATTCCAAAAGAAATAAGGTTTGTCTAAATCGTTTTGCCAATGGTCACAGAAATATATGCTATATCAACTTATTTAAAACAAAAACAGAAATTCAAGAGCTCCTTTAAAAACACGAGAATTGAGGGCCTGTACTTTCTGTTATTCTTCTAATCATCTACCGTCAAAACCACAATGAGCTTTCCTCATTAGTTCTGATTTTATGGAGAACTGCAGCTGCCTGAGGTGACAGCAGCAATTACACTTTCAGAAGTAGTATGCAAGGTTACATGCATTTACTTTAGTATTTTTCCCCCTTTTTCTTTTTATATGTGTTAGTTATCATTGTGTTCTGCACCCCTCACTAAAAAAATAATAATCAAAAACACCTTGAAATATAATAGGTTGAAGGTTTATGACACCCAATGCCAAGGGAATGTCAATAATCTTGCTTACTAATGGAGGATGCAAGGTATTCTAGAAAATCCTGACTGCCACATGGCCCAAATGTACTCCAGCTAATGGGAAAATAAGAAGGTCTGATTCGTGACATTTGCCATGATTTTAATGAGAGGTGAGGAGGAGGGAGTAAATAAAACAAAGTTGCATAAAAACCCTGAGAGGTTGTGAAGAGTCAGAAGAATGAGAATGAATCTAGAGCAGAGAAGAACCACTCCAGAAAGACAATCTCCAAGAAATGAAGGAAGAGGAGGAAAATTCCAGAAATCCTTCTGAATATATGTGACCACGGTTCCCTACAGAATCTAGAGCATGAACTGTGATTTAGAAATGACTGGTTTATTTTTTCCTAATTATACAAGGAATAATTAAACTTTGTGAAAAATATGGAGAACTATTTAAAGATTAACTATCACTTATTATTCCAATCCCCAGCAATAACTTCTGTGAACATAGTGTTGTATTTCCTTCCAGATATAGACACAAATGCATGTTTCATAACATCAAGACCATATTGAATATATAATTTTTGTGTCCTACATTTTATTTACATTTTCCAGTGCCATTAAAAACTCTTTTAATACATCATTATATGGATGTACAATTGTGTACCCAAAGATTAGCTCAATACTTGAATATTTTTATTATTTCCAATGATTCAATTATTTTTAAAAGATCATTGGGAATTCATAATTACCAAAACCTGGAAGCAAGAAGATGTCCTTCAATAGGTGAGTGGACAAACTGTGGTACATCCATACAATGCAATACTGTTCAGCAATAAAAGGAATGAGCAAAGTCACTGCAAAGGTGTGGATAAATCTTAAACACATTACTGCTAGGTGAAAGAAGTCAGTCTTAAATGGTGACATACTGTGTGATTCCAGCTATATGACACTGTAAAAGGCAAAACTATAGAGATGGTAAACGGATGCTTTGGGAATGGGAAAAGGGTTCAATGGGTGAAGCACGGGGAAATTTCTAGAGCAATAAAACTATTCTGACATTGTAATTGTGAATAGATACTATGCATTTGTCAAAACCCATAGGATTTTACAGCAAAAAAAGAGTAAACCTTAAAGTATGGAATAATAGAAGTAACTTAAAAATACTGATCTAGGAGATCAGGGATCCCGTGATGGGATGCAGACTGTAGCAAAATGATCTAACTGTATTACAAATGTATGAAACAACTTCATTGAAAGGGATGGGGAAACATTCTAAGCTAAGTAACTTTGGAACGTGTGGATTCCATAAGTTAAAAGGCAAAAGGAATTAGATATAAGCAGTGCATTCTTGCTGAGAAAACTGTTTCCATGGTGGTATGATTGACACAATTTTGAAAACACTCTACAAGTATAACTGGACTTGAAGAACTAAGTACATGGACGGTGGATGGTAAGAACCAAGTTTTTCCCTGTTGTAGTGGGAGGTTTGCAGATAAGCAATGGTGGAGGCTAAAGTGATCCATGTGGTCATGGATTAGAGTTGGAGACATCAGGATGAACTCATGTTTAGCTTAATATAAATACAGATGGTTACATTTAGAAATAGTTATAGGTATGTCTATATACACGGGTTAGTATACACACATATATTTCTTTAGTCTGTCAGCTGAAAGAGCCCAGAAACATCATCACCATAATGGGAATAAGCCCAGGTCTTGTTTTCTAATATTACTCTTCAATAACAGGGACAAAGTCTCCTTAGAGGAATTGTTGACTTTAGGACCAGAGCAAAAAAATATGCAAGGTGAGTCTGAAGTATTCAGTAGTGGTAGAAACTAGGGAAGTACTCGAAAAAACACAATGATGGCTTATGTCAAAGGGACACAGGAACCAGCTAAAAAAATCTCCAAAAGCTGGAATAATTTGAGCAAGAAAATAATGAAGTATTAGATTATAGCCAAAAGTACAAAATAAATATCTATGAATCCATACTGTATCCACAAATAGATGATTAAATGAATAAGTTAATGGAAGGAAAAAGGCAATCTTCCCGTGGAAAAAAATTCCAAATTATGTAAATACTCTGGTCTTAAGGTAGGTACATAATTTCCTGCTCCTTAAATGTAAGCTGCTTATAGTGGCTTTCTTCCAAAGAGTACAAGTGTGGGAAGGGGGTAAGAGAGTAACTTTACAGTGGAGAAACCTGACAAACACTACCTCTGCCAGGTAATCAAGGTCAACAGCAACAGTGATAAGTCATGTTGATAGTATGTACCCTTGATAGGATGTGACTTCATCTCTGTGGTTTTCCTCCCAAAACCCACAACCCCAGTCTAATCATTAGAAAAACATCAGGCAAATTCTCATACAGGGGCATTCTACAAAACACATGACCAATACTCCTCAAAACTCTCAAGGTCACCATAAACAAAGTTAAGTCTGAGAAACCCACAGCTTAGAAGACCTAAAAAGATATGACAACCAAATGTAATATGATATCCTGGATAGGATCCTGGAATAGAAAAAGGTTACTAGGGAAAAAAATAAGGAAATCTGAATAAAGTATGCATTTTAATTAATAATAGTGTATCAATATTGGTTCATTCATTTTAACAAATGTATCATAGTAATGTAAGAGGTTCCTAATAGGGGAAACTGGAAGTAGTATATGTGGAAACAGTACTATTTGTGCAATTTTCCTATAAATCTAAAAATATTCTAAAGTGAAAATGTTATTTTTAAAACCCTAAGGAACAATATTTTGGCCACAAAGTGTTGTCTATATTTTTGATTATTTTATGAGAAATGGAATCACTATTTAAAAGCAAATAATATTTGAAGGGGCAATAATGCCAATTGCTTACCATTAACTTTGCACTAATTTACAGTGTCAGTGACAGTGTTTGAGAGTTTAGCCCTCTGTAGAAGTCCTGCATAAAAGTGGCTTAGATCTCGAATCTTCACAGAAGCCAACTGTTTAAAAAAGCTAGTTTTATTCAACCTAAAACAAAACAAACATAGTAGATAAATGTTCAAGGTAGAATGTGTGTGTGTGTGTGTGTGTGTGTATCCTCCCCTCGCTGTGTGCTTTGAGCAAGATACTTAGATGCTCTGAGCCTCAATCTTTCTCTTCTGTATAATGGTGATAATCAAATGTTCCACCATTGGGTTTAGAGGAAAACTAAATGAGATAATGCATACAAACCAATTAGTACAGTGGCTGGTGCAAAGTACGTGCTGTTAGTTCTTATTACTGGTTTTTAGTCATTCACTAATTTATTTAACAAATATTTATTAAAGAACCACCATGTGGGAAGCACTCTGGAAGGTTCTGGAGAGACGATGGTAAATAAGACACAATCCCTACATGTAGGAGCTTATAGACTAGCAGTAGAGTGAGAGAATTGTGCAGGAAATTGCAATATTACGTGGTAAGTGTGAGGACAGGCTAAGATCAGGCTGCAGTAGAAGCATAGGGCATGGTCAAGAAAGCCTTCTTAAGGAAAGGAGCAGCTAAGCCCGAACCTGAGGGATTTGTAAGATTTAGCCCAGCAGTATGCCGGAGCAGGGAGGGACCCACTTGCTAGGGCCAATTGTGTACATCTCTTTTCAATTCCTTGTTCAGTGGCAACACATTGGTAGCCTGAAATGAGCCATGGTAAAAGTATTTACACCATGGAAAATTGTCAAATGCTGCAAATCAGGGCTCTCCCTCCTGCTCGTTTACTGGCACAGCAATCAAATTTGGAGGAAATACAGAGGGAGGCAAGAAGCATGACAAATTTTGGAAACTGGAAGGCATTTGGCCTAACTAGTGTGTGAGGGGCATGAAGATAGAAAGATAAGTGGGGACCAGATCATGGTCATAAGCCAAATGAAGGTGTTGAGAATTTACTCTGAGGGCAATGGGGAGCCACTGAAATGTACGGAGCAGAGGATGGGACTTAGTTTGCATGTTAAACTCCTTCTGGCTTCAGAAGAATGAGTAAAACTGGAACTAGATGTGGTGTGCAATTACCATTAACTTATATGGAATGATTTTTGAGCACTCCCAGACCCCAGAAATAATCTCTTTTAGGCTTTTCTGATACCTTAGGACACATCTTGTCAACAGATACACAAAATAAGTCAAAATAAAGCGCAGAGGCTCACAGACACAGCTCAAAGCTCTGGTGGCTTGAGGCTGAGATGCTGGTGTAGTTTCCAGGAAGGAGCTGGGAGGGAGCCTCTCTCGCTGCTGGGGGTGCACGTTGCCTCCATCTTGACTCACTGCAGCACAGACGCTGAATGCTATTTTCACTTTCTGCCTTTTTTCATAAAAACAAAAATCCTCTTTGGATTTCTTTCACTTGGTGAAAACAAGTACTAACATAGGTCTTTTGTAAAAGTAAAGCGGCATAACGATGAACTTTCAAAAAGCAGCCAATACCTATAGTTAGTTTTCTGCTGGCAAAAAAAGGATAATACTCACTTCTGGCTGATGAAACAATTGGAGCCAAAAACTAGGGACAAGAAAGTGCATAGTATTTACAAGAAACTATGAGTAACACGGGGAGGCTTGGATGGAGAGGGGTGGAAGGAAAATTCTAAAAGATAAGCCCAAAAAGTTGGGTGGAAGCCAGATCATAGAGGCCCTTGAACTTGGATTCAGTGGTGTTCAAAGTGCAGAGAAACCCCCTGAGAAAGTAAAAAATCATCCACAGAAGCATGAAAAAATATATTGTAATTTTATTTGTATTTTATTCTCTTTCCTTTTGTATTCATATTTCTGTATATATGTACCGTAATATATACTAATATACTTAGTAAGTGCCAGTATTTCACAAATAAATACATAAATCTACATACATAGGATGTATAATCAAAATTTTTTATTGATAAGGGTACATAATCAAAAAATTCAGAAACACTGCTATAGACAATGGGGAACTATGGAGACTTTTGAGCCGAGAGAATTGTGACTCAGTCACAATTTTGTTAGAGGAAGATGACCATGGCAGTGGGTGAAGAATAGATTTCAGGTGGGAAATTTGAGACAGCTGGACCAGTTTTTGGAAGACGGGTTGAAATCCTGGCTTTGCAGTTATGGGATCTTAAGTCACACAACCCTGCCAATTTTCAATTTCTGCAGGTGGAAATGGGAATAATAACACAATTTTATGAGAATGAAGTGATATAAATATGTGGAAACATCCAGCCCAGTGATGAATTATAGATATTTCAGCAACATCCACTGAAATTGATTCTGATGTTCTAACATACATTAAGAAGTGGAAGCAAATGACCAGTTCCAAGATGCTGATGGTCTAAGATTAGGGCACTGTTGGAGGGACTAGAGAGTTGGAACTGACAGAGTTAGTTTAGAAGAAGAATCAATCACTGAACAGGTGCAGGAATGGGGAAGAAAAAAAGCTGACTTGGCTCTGGAGTTTCTTGCATGGATGCATGGGAAGATGGACACTCTCCTTATGATGGTACAATACAGGAAAAGAAGCAGGTGCAAGTCACGGGATTAGTTTGGCGCGTGTTGAGGCAGAGGTACCCGCAGCACACCTACTTGGAGTTCATTAGGCTTGTAAATTTAGACCAAGAATTCAGAGGGGAGATGTGGGTGGTGTCTAGAATGAAGCTTTTCTGTGGGTCACAGGGCAACGAGCTGAGCTTCCTGGCCTCACAAGTCATCCAGAAATTGTGCTCTATACTATTCCCAGATAGTTAACTTGCTTCTTGTGGTCAAAAGTCATGTGTTAGGAGTCTAATTAAATGCTAGGCAATTTCAACCCCATTCCCAGTGTTTTGCAGACACAGCCTTACATACACAGACACAGACAGGGGGTCTTTATTTACCCATATGGGGTCTGTTAGGCCTGATAGTGAGTCACAGTCTTTTATCCAATCTCCAGTCCTGGTCTCAATCTTTAATTTGCATAAAAAAATCACCCCTGATAGCTTTTTACAAAGATTCCTAGATCCCTTACCATAAGATTTTGATTCAGCAGGAATTTGTGTTTTTTTCTTTAAAGATTTTATTTTTAAGCTATCTCCACACCCAACGTGGGACTCAAACTCCCAACCCCGAGATCAAGAGCTGCACGCTCCACAGACTGAGCCAGCCAGGAGCCCCACGAATTTGCATTTTTAACAAGCACTTAGATTACTTAATGTAGGCTCCCTAGAAAAGAGATAACTATCAGGATTTCCACTGTGTCCATGGACTCCTCCTTCAGTCATGAAAGCGGTAATCAGCTGGTAAAACAGGTCAGCAAGGAAATGTGATTTCTATTGCCCATTTAGGAATTGTGGTATGGGGAGTAGAATAAAAACCACAAGAACTTTGCAAGAAAGTCAGTAGGAATCATTGCAACTGATTGGGGTCCTCTTTGAGTACCCGTCACTGTGTGAGGGCAATGATTCTCAGGGGAGTAGGAGGATTTTTGCCCCTACAGTTTTGTGGTAATAAACAACTATTCTGTTGCAGCTGTATTCTTCCTTTGCGTATTTTATAGCATCCCAACACTGGGAAAATTGTAAAATAAACATTTATTTACAGCCCAATACTTCTTGTCCTTATGTTTATTGTAACGATTGTGGAGGACATTGGCCACCGTGTCCTCTTTTTGAGGACCCTAGGGACAAATTTCTGTCCAGTCTTAGTATTAGGGATAGCTACGGTTTTTCTAGGAATGCCTTCTATCTTAATCTTATATGAAATCTAAATTACCCAATTGACCAGATTCCCTTTGGTGAGCTAGACCTCTTAGAACAAAATTACCTGAGATCAAATGGAAGTTTCCTTATGATATGAATATACTTTCTATAATAAGATGATAAGGAGGGGCGCCTGGGTGGTTCAGTCGGTTAAGCATCCACTCTTTTTTTTTTTTTTTTTTTTTGACGGAGAGAGAGACAGCAAGAGAGGGAATACAAGCAGGGAGAGTGGGAGAGGGAGAAGCAGGATTCCCCCTGAGCAGGGAGCCCAATGCGGGGCTCAATTCCAGGAACCTGGGATCATGACCTGAGCCGAAGGCAGATGCTTAACAACTGAGCCACCCAGGTGCCCAAACTTCCACTCTTGATTTTGGCTCAGGTCATGATCTCAGTGTCCTAGTATCGAGCCCCACATGGGGCTCTGCGCCAAACAGGGAGTCTGCTTGAGGATTTCTCTCTCTCTCCCTCTACCCCTTCCCTGCTTGTCCTCTCTCTCTCTCTAAAAGAGATAAATAAGTCTTAAAAGAAAAGATGAGGTATAAATTAATAAGCATTTGTGTACTACTTTTAGAATTTCCAAAGGATGTCACATATGTCTTATTAGAGCTTTACAACAGTTATTCTCATTATTTTAACAGATGAAAAATTGAGACTCAGAGCAACTAAATGATTTTCCTGCAATCACATAACTAGTAATGGGAAAACTAGAATTTTAGCAAAAATTCTGACTTCAAATCCAGTTCTCTTTCTGTTGCCTCTACAAAAAAGAAAAATCATTTTTATCATGCTCTTCAATTTATGAAACCACATATACATATATTTATCTACATGTACAGAGATGTATAAAATTCTATCTAATCTGCACACCAATCCTGAAAAAGAGTCACTTTTATTTATCAAATGTTTCACAGATCTGAGACACAGAGCTTTCAAGATTTGCCCAAGGTCAATCAGCACAAGCCATGGAGTCCAGACACAAACCCCAAATTCATAACACCCAATTCTGAGCCTTTCCCTAAACTGTTCCTAATGTGCAATCTGCTATGCTCAGGGGTAAACTGATATTCCTTCTATCCGACCATGGTCACTACCAGGGAGAAGCTAAGAACTGAAATGCCAAAATTCTTCTAATTCAATCATTTCATATTTATTATAATAAAAAGTAGTTATAGGATAGGACGCCATGTTCCCACCTTATCACGTAGTGGTGTACATGATTGTGCCTCGAGCAGAGTTTAGGAAAAAATAGATAATGCGGAGATTCTGAGAACATTAGGTACAAAGGCAGTACACGGTGAGAACAGAGAGCCGAGGGGTGCGGGGGGCAGAAACCTTGATCACCAGCACTGCGACACTTACAATCCTGCCCAAGGAGGAACTCAGAAATGAAGAAGGTATTCCACCATGCCTTTCCCTTTGCTTCTTTTCTATGAAATGAGAAAGTGGGAAAAAAAAAAGTTAAGTGTATGTGTCTCCGATGGTGTCAATTTGTCAAGAGCCTAAACTCCCATTTAATGTGTTACTTTTCTTAAAATATCATCTGGAAAAGAAGAAAGTCACTGAATAATTTTTCAGCATTATACAAGAACACACCCAAAATATGTGCATGTGGACAGGCTTTCTTTCCACCCATCCTAGCTTCTGGGAGCTGCAAGTCTTCTTTCCAAGCAGATTGTCCTGATGGGTCATTATCGATGGCACTGGGGTACAAAAGTGGACTAAGTGGAAATGCGAGGCTAATCTGTCAGGCCCAACAAAGATAAATTTCCCAGCAGCACTGTCATATTTCACAGCACATGGTGTTGACTATAGATCTCCTGACATGATAAATTTTATGGCCAAATGTAGTGGCATTTTGCAACCTCGGGTCTACTAAGGCTGGTTGGTCCTTCTCTGATAGGGTCAATTTTGATAAATTGCCCTGATGAACTCCCTATCAAAGATGACATTTCAGGTTAGCCAAATTCTCTTTGATATGCATATCCCAGTTAGCCTCAAGACATTTACTGGAGGAGTTTTTCTAGTTAAGAGGATGGACTGATACCAGATATGCCCTTCTCCTCTTATTATTTTGTCAGCCATGAAGAAGTAGGTAGTAGAATCTCTTCCCTGGAATATTGTGGACAGATGTCTTTCTGGGGTGGCACAAGGTGGAGGGCACAGCCTGGGAGGGGAGAGAGAGAAAGAAGATCACCTGTTCTTGTGTCTTGCATTAATTTCCCTTGCACAGAGCCGCCACTCAGTTTTTCTTTTGGGTTGTCTTTCCTCATTGTAGAGCCAATGAGCTAATGCGACATATTCCGCAAAGGAAACTGTTACTTATCCAGAGCAAGCAAGAATGATGTCTCCATTCACAGAATTACTTAAGTGCCTCACATAAGGAAAGAAACCTTGAAAATGTGTGTGGGCCACCCCATTTCTCCAGCTTTTCGAGACTGGTTGATGAATGGAGCAATAATAAAAGTACCTGGTCCCTGCAGGCTAGTGTCACCATAACCTGTCTCCAATTACTTCAGTCTTACACACAAAGGCATGTCATGGTTCCGGCTCTATCACAAAATAATTGTGACCCCGGGCAAGTCACCAAACTTCTCTACGACTTTGATTTCTCATCTGTAAAGTGAAGCGTATTATACTACATGATCCCCATATTTCCTTCCACAGCAAACTTCTAGTAGGTAGTACAGCAATGTACCCAAGAGCATAGGCTCTGGAACCAGACTGAGTTCAAAACCTGGATCTTCCACATAATAGCTGAGTGTCCTTGAGCCACTTCTGTAATCTCTCTAGACTCCATTTTCCTCACCTATAAAATGGGGATGATCCTGCCACCCACTTCAAAGGGATATGAGGAGGATTACATAATTTAATATATGTCAAGTGCTTATAATCATAGATGGAAGATAGTGTTCCAGAAGTGTTAGCTATTATTATGCTAGGATTCTATGTTATTGGTATTCAAAAAATGGTGACCAGTCCAGTACATGGGCTGTTATATAGTAAAATAGTTAACATTTTTTAATTCCTCACCTTCACCTGTAACTGGACTCCTTCGTGTGGACAACTTATTTTCTATAAACAAGAGGGATGGAACTGTGTAGTATTGAACACAATATTTCTGTTTCATTTATGAGTTTATGTCACTACCATAACCACAAATGGTAGCATCCTACATTCCTCTCTCCTCTTAATTATCTCCACCTCCATCCCCTTCCCCAATGAACACACATACTCAAACTTTCATCATTATGCAACTTAGTTCCAACTGCTCAACATTTCTATACACATCCTTTCTTTTCCATTCCTATTATAATTGTATATGGGACATATTCAATAAAATTTTATGGATGGTGATGTACCTGAATATGAGGATAATGGTCTTAGATTAGTAAGTTGTGTTATTTCCAAAGTATATACATAAGTCATATGTACTTCATTCATTAACATTGCAAATATTTTTGAGAGCTACCATACATCAGGCCCTGCAAAGGCTCTGTTGGGTCTGAAACAATGATGTAGCAGATCAAAACACTGTCTAAATTTAAACTCAGACAAAATTCCAATTATTATCCTATAGTTAAGCCATAGAACGTTTACTTTGTAAGCAATTACTTAGAGAAAATAATTCATTAAGTTACTATTTGTTTTCCTATCTTAGGATTTTGCCTTAGTCTATAGATAAAACTTTCTAGCTGTGACTTCCTCATTTGAATAGTGAAAGAAATTGACTAGATAGCCTGAAAGGCCTGCTCCTTCTCTAATATTCTAGAGAACAAATGCAATCAGCTCCCTATGACTAGGACTTAAAGAAAAAAGAACAGCCTGGAAGTAGAATGCTTTCTAAAGTAATGACTAGAAGGATACGCACAAAATTGATTATTTCTGGGTGGTCAGCCTGTGGATGAATTGTATTATTACCTTAAAGTAATGTTCCCTGTTTCTCCTCTCTATTTCTTTTCCTGTTTGGTTGTACCATTATTATATGGGCTGCCAAAAAGAGTAAAATGTAGCCAGCTTTCCTGGAACACTAAGTCTGGAGAAGTTCTGAGAAGATATACTCCTGTCTCCCAATTGACTGATGGGTCAATTGAGCAACAACGGATGTATAATGGAAAAACCATAGACTTCGGAGTCCAAAGACTATATTTTAAGTCTCATTTTTCCCCTTTGGCTTTATATTCAACCATGGGCAATTCACATATCCTCTCTAAGGTTCAGGTTCAGCCTCTATAAAATACAGACCTTCACAATTGGCAGGCATAACCCTAGGCTGGCTGGCTATCTATATCTATCCATGTAAGATAAATATTGTTATGCCTTACTTTCCAGATGAAAAAGCAGAATCTCAGTGAGGTTAAAAGAAATCATATGGGTAAAAGTAGATTATAAATCCCAAGAAATCATACAGGTGAAAGTAGATTATAAAAAATGTTGTAATTTTTATTACCCCATCTAAATATTAGAGTTTTTTGCCTGGTTGATTACGGTAATATGGATAAAATAAACTGTGATTGTGGGTAAATGTTTTCCTTCTCCTTGATTTGAAATATAGAAGAAAAAATCATGAGGACAGTGGCACTGACTCTTCCTATTAAACTTTAAGCAGGAAAAGGAATGGTCTGTCTCTATCATATTTACCAGTGGGTATCTCTAGCATGTAGGACTGTGCCTGGCATATAGCGGAGTTCAGTACATAGAGTAAAAACCCATCCAAAGAGTGATGTGAGTTCAACTCTTCACTCACATAAAATGTCTGATCACATTATTGCAAGATTAATAAAAAAGCCATGTAGTTCACTAGGGTGGGAGGTATGGGGTGTACAACCCAAATTCATGTAGTCCCATGACTGTGGCTTAGTCCTACCTCATATTTATCTTCTCTGCCCTAAATATTTTTAAATATTGATTCTGGGTCTTTTGGCTGTCTGAGATTTCCAGTATAGCAACAACAATTGCCAGCATACCCTTATGCCTTTTTGGCCCCAATTCAGGTAAGAATGGGAGAACATTGGAAATATGAGGATCCAGCCTCCACATTTACCCCCAAAACCGTCCCTACTATTTCTTCACCTGAACTTACTGTCTTCCCTTCCAACATAGTCCCCTCTCCCCACCTCCCCTTTAATCAGGGGCTGGGCAGAGAACCAACATCAATTAACAATAACTAATCACAGTGTCTTACTTTTGGTAAATTAAATAAATATATAGCCAGAAGGATAACCTAGATAAATGAAGGTATACATACAACATATTTAAGAAGATAAATGAAACTAGTATGTATTTGGGGCAAAGCGTACTCTTAACAAGACTTGATTTTTTTTCTCAAAGTGAGAGAATGAGATCAGAGGAGAAGTTAAGTAAAAAGAGAAACAGAAAGACATCCATACTAGTGATTGACCCAGTTGTGGTTTTTAAAGATAGACCACATTTTGGGAAGAAAACTGACTCCCAGACGAAAATCCCACAAACAGCAATTTTTTAAGTCTCCAGCTTCCACTATAAAATCAATTACTTTTGGGTGCATGGGTGGCTCAGTCAGTTAAGCATCTGTATTCTGCTCAGATCATGATCCCAAGATCCTGGGATGGAGCCCTACATCGGGCTCCCTGCTCAGTGGGGAGCCTGCTTCTCGCCCTCCTTCTGCTTGTGCTCCTCTTCCCCACCTTCTTTCTCTCTCTCTCTCCCCCTCTTGAGTAAAATAAAATCTTTTTAAAAAATCAATTACTTTTCCATGAATACTAACCCTCTTCACTACTTTTACAATATATGTAAGAGAGAGTCTAGTTTGGAGTCAGTTAATTGGGTCCACTTGTGTTTCATAAGCACCACAATGTTATACAGTCCAAATCTGAAGGTACCTTCCCATACCTACCCCATCAAACTGCAGTTGGCTACCATCTTAGCTTATCAAATTTATGAGCTGTGAGTGTTCATGACCACTAACAGCTGTCTTGATTTTCCCTGGGTTCATGGCAATATTGGATGAAAAGAAATTCATAAGTGTTTGGCTTTGAAAAATCGTGGTGGCCTCCTGAGCCTAGAACACGAAAAGAGAGAAGGTTTCTGTTTCCTTCAGATTTGATTTTAACAAGACCAGACTGACATAATTTTCCAACCAAATGGGATCACTTTAAATACCAGGATATGGGGGGGAGGGGTTCCTCACTATGTGACTTTAATCTTTAGTTTTTTTATCCAAAAACCATAAGACATCATTTGGTAAATATTTAATAGGTTGCTATAATATAGACAGTACTGTGCTAGGCCCTGCTGAAGACATAAAAAAATAAGATGACTTGTTTCCTATCCAGTTATGAGATATATATATATATACATATGTATGTGTATATATATATATAATATGTACATATATGGATATATTATATATATAAAACCTCACAATATATGGCAACACATAGATTCAAAGAGGGTAATGGCAATATGTAAAAAGGGAGAGTAAAGAAAGAGTGGAAATGCCAGAGAAAAATTAAAAATTAAAAGACATAAGCTCTGAGTTGGTCCCCCCCACCCAAAAAATAAAGCAGACTTCAACTGATAGGAAAGGGTTGGCAGATATGATATAAACCAGTCAACTTGGGAAATATTATTAGATCATGTTTCAATGGTAATTAAGGGCCAAATTTTAAAAATCCTTAGAAATCAGGCTAAGGAATCTGGCCTTCATGCTCTGGGTAAGAAAAAGCCATTCACAGATTCTGAATGCTGAAGGAACATCGAGGAAGCGATACTTAGGAGAATCCATCTAGCAGCACTAGGGAGACTAGTTGAAAGGAGAGTAGCTTGGAAGCAGGAAGACCAATAGAATGAATTTCCCGGAAAGTCAGAAGGAGTATGAATGCCCGCTAATATCCCACTGATTTGGGTTCAAGTCCCACGCACTAGGTGTATGGCCATTTACCTAACTTCTCTTTGGCTTCACAGTGCCCCCATCTACAAAAGAGGAATAAAAAAAAGAAAACTTTAACAAGTCCTGGGTCAGGATTAAATCAGCTAGCATACAGAAAGTGCCTTGCAAGTAATTCTCTCAGTATTTGTTTATTGCAGAATGTCATTATTTTGCCATCACTTTTGAAGGATAATTTTGCTGATAATACAGTCGTGGTTGATAGGATTTTCTCCTTCAGCCTGTGAATATGTTATTCCACTACTTTCTGGCTCCATTGTTTCTGATGAGCTCTAAGTCATTCTTCAGATTGGTATTCCCCTACACACATTAGGTCATTTTTCTTTTGCTACTTTCGCGTTTTTCTTTTCTTTTTGCTTTTGGCTTTTCGACAGTTTCTGGTATATATTTGGGGGCAGATCTTTTTGTTTATCTTTGTTGGGATTCTTGGAGCTCCTCATTTTGTCCTTTTGGTAATGATTGGTTGGGCTCCTGCCTTTTAGGTAATATTTAAGTCAATCCAAACTTACAAAGTTTCTTCAATTTTGAATTTTAGCTTATGTAGCTTAGAACCAATTCTCCCCGTTGTTGTTCTATTTTTCTTTGATATTTTGCCTCACCAACCGCTTTACAAGTTACTCCACCACTTCTACACTTTACTTTCTCTCAAAACTCAGAGCAGATACAGTACTGGTTTCTATGCTGTAAAGATTTCATTTGTAAATTTTTTTATTACATATAATAAGAGCTCCCTACAAACCTCTAAGCATCTTGCTAAGTACTTTGCAAATATTCTCATTTCCCTCATGCAAAAAACCTATGAGCTATATACTAACAATATTCCATTTTACAGAGGAGGGAAACAGAGGCCCAGTGAGATTAAATAGCTTGTCCTAGGTTATGCAGCTAGCAAGGAGTAGATGAGCACAGATTCAATTCAGCAGTCTGGTTCTTAAGCACCGTGTGTTACTGCCTCGATTGAAACATGCTTATTTAATTTCATATTCCTCTTCCCAAAGGCAGAAACTTGTTTTAAGTCTCCAACCTTCATTGTAACTTGAATATGATGAGAATGTTTTACATTTCCACTGGAGCCTCTATTTGTAGCCCCATACAAGAAATAATACTAACACAGTGTTTCACGTACCTTGACTTTGGTGATAGATTATCTGGATACAAATATGGGTTCATCCCTTTGCTACTTCTGTGGCCCTGACAAGTTATTCAAAATCACTGTGTCTTGGTTTTCTCATCTTAATTCAGCATAATAAGAGTAACTACCTCATAGGATTTTATAAGAACAAAATGACATAAGAGATATAAAATTCTAGGGCAAGTCTAGTTACAAATTAAGCTCTCAGTAAATATTGAAAATTATCATTATCTTGTCTCTCTTACATTGTATGTATTTGATTGCATCATAATCTTTCCTGCTTGTCTGCCTCTCCCTATTACATCATTAACCCCAAGAGGCAGGGACAATACCATTTTCATCTTGGCAGCTATATGGTTTAGTGGTGTCTGAAACCTAGTAAGAGCACATTAAATGTTTAAGGGATGGATGAATAAACAAGTCCTTCTCAATGGGCACGCTAACATTTGACATCAAATGAGGCTTTCAGCCCAGAAAATGATAGCCAGGTGTTTTCTGTTAATTTTCAGAATGCGTAAGTTCACCACACTCATAGCAGTAAACGGCCGAAGGCAAAGACATCAAGAGCTCTGTGCAAATGGAGACAGAGAGGTGTCTGTGGCCCCAGCTCATTACACATCTCCAACCAATCTAGTTTATGTAATTCCACAGAAGCTAATGAGAAGCAATGAGAACTAATGACCCAGAAGTTCTCTTGAATTCAGAGTAACGCACACCAGTCTTCCTGGGGGTCAAAACACAAGTATATTTGGGTCGTTGTCTTCATTTGTACATGTTGTTTCATCCCCTTTGTCTTGTAATGAATCATGAGGTCACATCGCCCATCCTCCCTTCCCCTGTCTCTCATACTCACCCAGTCCACATAGGCACTGAAAAAAATATCTGCATTCACATGCCATATTAGCCTCTTGAGAGGCCCTCACACTTGAAAATGTTTTTAGTCCTAAAAAGAAACAAATGAGCCAGACAATATAATAGCCCTGTACCATAAACACAGTCACATACGCACAAAAGAGCTGGCCTATTGGTATTCTTAGAAATTCCGTTCAGCAACCATGCAGTGACACCACTTGGGTTTGAAGTTCAGTTCCATTATTTGCTCCCTGTGCCTCTTTTTCATAAAGTTACTTCTTTGACCATTTGTTTCCTTATCTACAGTGAGAAGATAATAGTCCCTTTCTTGCCGGCTTGATGTCAGGATTAAAGGAGATAATTAGGCAAAGCATTTGCACCATGTCTGGCATGAAATGAGCATTATTAATATTATTATTCTACCATGTGTCAGGCCCTGGGAATATTTACAGAGAAGATACTTAGATGGAAATACATAAACCGTACAAGAGAAATACAGATGAGGGAACAAGAAAGGAAGGAAGCAATGTACTATCTTTCTCATTCTACAGCCATGGAAATTGAGGTTTGAAAAGTTCGAAGCCAGCAGTAGGTCAGTGTCCTTAAAATTAATTCAGCAAAATTCAACTTCCTAAATGCCTAATTTGTTCTATTTATCACATTTACTGGTTTAATGAAAATGGTTTTTATAGTTTGAACAGATGAGGAAACTGAAAATCAAATAGGAATATACTAAGCGCTCAAAAGGAAGGTCGGATGTTTATTTCTGCTAATAAAACTTTCTTTGAAAACAAAACAGAAATGTCAGCATTTATCATAAGAATTTCTTAGTTTCTACTGATTTCTAAACTCATTTTAACACTATTTCTGTTTTGTCAGATGATAGCAATTTTAGGATTTTTTGGTCTATTTTTAAATTCTTCCTTCACATTTTCTGATTTGTTAAAGAGTATTAGCGATTTTTTTTAAAGATTTTATTTATTTATTTATTTGACAGAGAGAGAGACAGCGAGAGCAGGAACACAAGCAAGGGGAGTGGGAGAGGGAGAAGCAGACTTCCCACAGAGCAGGGATCCCGATGCGGGGCTCCATCCCAGGAACCTGGGATCATAACCTGAGCTGAAGGCAGACGCTTAACGACTGAGCCACCCAGGAGCCCCAAGAGTATTAGCAATTTTAATCATATAATCTGCCATAATAAAAGATTCTGAATGGTCCCACTTCCTTTATATACTTTGAGCTTTTTAATCCTTTTACGTCTGGTATTTCAGTAAACTTACAATACATTGACCTATCCCAATTGTTTCTCATCAGTAAACAAAGTTTCTGCAATTCCTATGAGGTTTTTTTTCAGATTATTCTTATTTCTTTAAGATGCTCTTGGATTTAAGTTTAAATTTTAGTTGAATTTAAATGCTTAATGTGATTAAATCTTACTTTAATAAAAATAACTGAAAATTAGACTTAATTTAAAATAGATTTAATTCCATTTCAAGTGGAAATTCTATTTAATTTAAAATTAAAATTTAATTTAAAACTGTGATATTTCACATGTTATTGAATTTAAATTTAAATTTTAAATGGCTAGAGATACAGACTGAAAGCTGATATGCCATTTGAGATGTTGGCAACAGAATATTTAAGGGCTTAAAGTTTGAAAAAGTACAAAATGACAGTCAAAAGCATCCAAATTCAAATCTAAAAGGAGAGGAAAAATTCTAACATGTATGAAAAGTTAAATTTTGGGAAGATAGCATTTCTTATAGGAACTTTTTTTATCATTTTTTAAATTCTTTGACCATTTTCATGGGGTGCCTGGGTGACTCAGGCAGTTAAGTATCTGCCTTTGGCTAAGGTGATCCTGGGGGGCCTGGGATCCAGCCCCACATCGGGCTCCCTGCTCAGCGGGGAATCTGCTTCTCCCTCACCTTCTCCCTGTCCTCCACTCGTGCTCCCTCTTGCTATCTCTCTCTCTCTAATAAAAAAATAAAATCTGGAAAATAAATAAATAATAAATTCTTTGACCATTTTCTCAGCTAGCATATCAACTTTAATTAAATCATACTCTTGCTAAACTTACTAATATTTTGTTAAAACTTTCACAAGAAAATTTGGCAAAAACTGGTTATTTGGTTAACAGGTCATCAGTAGAATTGACCCGCTTTCTGGAGAACTTGCCCAAGGTCACATGCTGACAGTTAGTACTGAAGCCAAAATCTACCTAAGACACTGATAATGTTCCTTTCTGTGCACAATTTTAGAGAATATGAGGCCAACAAAACTCAAATGGAAAGTCTACTTTAGCAAGTTTTACCAGATGCCAGGCAAAATGAAATTTTGGTTTTGACCACATAATCAGAAAAAAATAGGAAACATGTTATGGCTGTTGCCAGATATTTTGTGCGAAAGAACAAGCCTCTTTCTCGTGTCCTCTGCCTTCTCAGGTAATATCATCTTCCAAACATCCTTTTCTTTTAAGTAATTTTTAAACGCAGCATGGGGCTTGAGTTCATGAGCCTGAGACCCTGAGACCCTGAGATCAACAGTCGTATGCTCTATCTACCTACTGAGACAACTCCTCTTAAACATCCTTTTAATCAAACAAGATGGGAGTTCCATTTTCTGGTTCCCCAGTATTTTATTTAAAACTATATCACTTACCTATTTAAAGAGCCAGACTTTGAAACATGCCATAATATTTTTTATTATCCATTTCACTCCTTAAAGGAGTTGGTAAAATGCTCTCTTTTAGGAGAAAAGCAAGATGATGCATTAAGGAGAAAAACATATTCTGATGGGTAGCCAAAGAAACAGAAAAACAGACAATAGTTGCCTCTTTCTTCCAGAACTTAACAGTTTTGTCTCATTATTTTGAATATATGGTTCCTGTTTAGGAAACTCCTGTCACCACTGTTTGTGATAAAATGTTACTAAAATACATATTTATACTATCTCTTTTCAAGAGTTACATAAACCCCTACTTATTTACAGAAAAATGTCATACTTCTCAATGATTTATTTCCTTTCTGTAAGAAAAAGCATTTTAGAAAAAGCCAAGAAAATTAGGAAAAAGCACGGGACGATGCACCACACATTGTGTGTAGGTGTTCAGTAAATGGTATTTCATGTCGATAAGGAGGAGGAGGAGAGAAAGGAGGGGGAAGTGTAATTCCAAGTACATTTGCCTTCTTAATTTATGCTTCGCTTCAAGACAGAATTATTTAGTCACACCTCTGTATTTAATGTAAAATCGGTGATGAGACCATCCCTAAAATGTAAAACGGGCAGAAGAGAAGTAAGAACTAAGATCTATGTTTAACCATTTTCTTGGTGAGTAGAGAAGAAAATACTACTTCACATTCCATGATGCACGTGTTTTAGGAATTCAGAGGATCAGAGATTTTTTTTATGTCGTGGGGCATGTCAGCCTGATTGTCATTTTAGTTACCAATTGCCAGGTGCCTACTTGTCCACGTCCAATGGCTTATAAGCAAAAGAGTCAAAACTTGGTAGATGGAATTCCGGAGCCTGAGTGAAAGTAGATTTTTTTTATTCTGAGAGGCCTTTTCCCCTGGTGACTTAGAGAGCATGAGCTCTCGTGCCAGGCTGCCTACCTCTAAACCCTGCCTCTGCTATTTACTAGCTGTATGACCTTGGGCAAGTTACTTAACTTCTCTGGCCTTTAATTTCCTCATCTGTAAACTAGGTTATTTTGATTATTAAGTAACTTAATATATCTAAGGCAATCAGATCAATCAATACCCAGCACCAAGTAAGCACTATATAACTGTCAGCTATTATTATTAATTCTTGCCCAAGATCTCTTCCCTCTTCTTCTAGAAAAAAATAATCCACATTTCCCCTTAGGAAATCATTCCTCCACTACTCTTTGTAAACAGGGTTTGAATGGTAAAACTACACCCTGGTTCCTGACCATAAATATATGCTCCAAGCCAATTCAGTCAGAGCAGTGAATCCCCATGGTCGCTGGTTCAAGAACAGATTTAAGACATAAGCTCATCCAATGAAATTTTTGAAAAACCATTTAGGAGGGAAAAAGAGGCTCTTTCAATTGGATGGAGAGCTATCAGAATGTAAGTATGGAGTGTCCGGAAGTTACCTTGTAGAACAGGAATGCTTAAGAATAGTGTCTCATGTGGGACAAGGCATAAATAAATAACAGAGAAGGAGAAAACCAAATTTAAAGGTATCATTTGAGCCCCTCCATCTAGCTTTGACTGACAAAAATCTATCCATGAACTTTAAAGATAAATGAGCCAATTTTACTCTTTGTTTAAATTTGTTTGCGTTAGGTTTCTATAACTTATAAACAAAGGTATTCTTAGTAATCCCTCTGCTACTCTCTTTGAAAAATTTAAGCATCTACTCATTCTGAGCAACTACTCCTATACACCCTCCCTGCAGAAATAAATTGGGCCAAAGTCATGAGCACTGTTAAGTTTGGTTCCACACAATAATGTCCACTGTTACAGAAGAGGAAGCCAGGGCTCCAGAAATTAAGTATATTTTCTGAATTCATATATCGATCCATTTATTTATGTGTTACTTCATTTTTTTAAAAAGTATCTAAAGTGGATTATCTAGATACAGGTAGAATTAAAATTTTTATGGGCCCGGTTTGAATTCTCTTGCTGTGTTAAATGATCAAATTCCCAAGCTCTCTCTTAAAAAAAGAAGGAAGGAAGGAAGGAAGGAAGGGAGGGAGGGAGGGAGGGAGGGAGGGAGGGAGGACTCAGCATTTAACCTTCATAGATAGACTCTCTGGCTCCACAGAAATGAGGCTTTTGGAAGTACAATTTTAGGTGCCAATTTAAAATTCCAAATGCTACTGAGGCAAGAATTTATTTTTCACTATTACTCCTTAGTATTACTAGATGTGAGAAAGATAAAATTAAATGTGAACTCTCTGATTCCCAGCCAGACGGCAAGTCTATGACATGACATGAAATTTTGGGTGATTACACTGTCTCCCATGCCAGTGAAACTATTTCTTACACAATCCAGTGAAAACATTCAGATCCACACTCTAAGAAAAGGATCTTTTTTTTCCTCCATTTCAAAAGAGCTTACATAATTTATGACACAATGCACATACCAGGCTCCACCATGAAAATAATTCCCTATTACTTCAGATTGGTGCAAGCCATATTGTTTAATTTCTTAACTTCCTCTACATGCAACTGTCTCACAAGCCATTTCAGGTTCAGTGATCAAAATGCTGGAAAAGGAGCAGGGAAAAGGGGGGATGATAAACTAAGAGATAAGAAGGTTACTAATAGCTGTAAAATTAGACAGCCTTGCTGAATTCAAGAGGATGGAGTTGGCGGTTTCATAATTGCCTCTGATTGATTGATATGACAAATGTAACAATAGCAGGTGACGTACAGCAGAGTTCCAAACAGCAGTAATTTACATACATTGAAACACAATGTTTTTTATTCTCTTTTAATTTTAGCTTAATCTTTGAAAGCATACCTGATTCACTGACTTCCATGTCTGGTTTTTTTTCTTTTCTGGAGTTGGGTTCTAGCTTGAGCTAGGGGGGTCACAGTAGGCTGGGAAGAAGACCTCTTGCCCAGAGCATTGGTTACAGTCACTGCCAAGAATCCCATGGAATCAATTGTCAAAATATAAGTTGGAGAGAGCCAAAGATAATGAGGTGGGAAAAAGAGACCAACTAAGTCAGTAACTTGAGTAAAGGCACCAGGAGTCAGAGTAAGTGAATTCTGAAACAGGAGCCATTGGGCCTCTGCTGTCCTAAAGCCCTAAGGCCATCATAGCAGAGCAATAATGGTTAACAGGCCAAACTACCCAAGGACACAAAGTTGAACTAATGACATCCTATAATCCCCAAACTGAAGTGCCAGTGGAAGATCATTCATAGATGAGAAATTTCAAAATAATTACCAAAATTAATTTCTCAGTAATTCATACATGAAATATGAAAGAGTAGATGGAGACTATGCTTTGGAATTCTGCCAGCCTTGGGTTAAAGAACAAGCTCTTTGTCTGACTATTGTGTGCTTTCCTTAGTAATTTTGCTTATCTGAAACTCAGCCTCCTGAGAATAATAATAGTGCTTACCTCACAAGGTTTTAGAAAGACAAAACAGTATAATTCACATGAAGTGCTGAAAATATTACCTATTACACAGAAAGCGCTGTGTACTTTTTTTAAGAACAGCTGTATTCAGGCACAAATGGCCTACAATAAAAACGACACATATTTAGGCTGTACAGCTTGATGTTTTAACATATGTATTTTTTCATTAAACAAGCTCCACAATTAGGAAAATGAACATACCCATATAAAATCATATAGTATGGTAGATAGATATACACACACACATATATATAAGAAATGATATAATATATAGTACGTACTCATTTTTTGAGAGGGAGGGAGCCTAGCTTCTTTCACAAGTTCAAAACCATCGTTAGCTTTGAGGATTTGCTAGGAGAACTCACAGGCCTCAACTGCCCAGTGGCTATGATTTATTGCAACAAAAAGGATACAAAGTATAATTAGAAAAGGAAAAGAAGCATGAAGTAAGTCCTGCAGGAATAAGAGTCCTCTCCGAAAGAAGTCACACAGGACACACTTAGTCCCCCCCACCCACCCCGACAACAAATTATGACAACACATGTGTAATGTTATCCACCAAAGAAGCTTATTAGAGACTCAGTGCCCAAGGTTTTTATTTGGATCTGGTCAGTTAGGCAGCCTCTGCTTAGCATGTTACAAATTTCCAGACTCTCAAAAGAAAACCAAGTGTTCAGCATAAACTATACTGTTTGTGCAAACAGTTTAGGTACACTGAGTCATTATTTTTTTATTAACATATACTATATTATTAGTCTCTGGGTAGAATTTAGTGATTCATATAACTATCCATTGCTCATTACATCAAGTGCCCTCCTTAATGCCCGTCACACAGTTACCCCATCCCCCCACCCACCTCCCCTCCAGCAGCCCTCAGTTTGTTTCCTAGAGTTAATAATCTCTTATGGGGGGGAGGAGCAAGATGGCGGAGGAGTAGGAGACCTAAATTTCGTCTGGTCCGAGGAATTCAGCTAGATAGGGATCAAACCATACTGAACACCTACAAACTCAACAGGAGATCGAAGAAAAGAATAGCAGCAACTCTATGAACAGAAAAGCAACTGCATTCTGGAAGGTAGGACATGCAGAGAAGTGAATCCGAGGTGATATTCGGAAAGATAGACCACGGGGGGAGGGGGCCTCTGTCAGCCGCTACCGGCAAGTGATAGAGCAGCAGAGCACAAAATCAGAACTTTTAGAAGTCGGCTCTGCTGATGGAGGTCGCTCCAGTGGCTAAGCGGGGGGTGGAACCCTCACTGGGAGAGTGTAGTCTCAGGACCCTCGGGGTCACAGAAAGACCAGGGGTGCCTGAGCACGGCAGAACTCCCAGGTATCGGAGCAGGGAAGCCAGCTGCAGAGACGGAGCCAAGGCGCGGGCTTTCAGCTCGGGGTTGCCATAAACCGTGATCCGCGGCACAGTCGGGCCACTGCTCTTCCAACAGGGACCCAACAAGTGGCAGATCTGGGGAGACTCCCCTTCCTCCCCCCAGGAGGAGTGGCGCGGGAGCTCACTGAAGGAATCTGCTGGATTTGGAGACTCCAAACAGGGTTGGGCGCCAGAGATAGAAATGCTCGGTCACAGGCTGGGTGAGCATGGAGTGTGGCCGGAGACTGGGGAGACGGGAGTGATTGACTGCTTTTCTCTGGGGGCTCACTGAGGAGTGGGGCCCCGAGTTCTCGGCTCTTCTGGGGCGGAGATTGGGAGGCTGCCATTTTCACTCCCATCTTCCAAAGCTGTACAGAAAGCTTGCAGGGAACAAAAGCTCCCAAGAGTAAACCCCCTTAGCCCGGCCCCTGGCAAGGGTGGGGCAATTCCACATTTGAGAACCACTGCAACAGGCCCCTCCCCCAGAATATCAGCAAGAACAGCCAGGCAAGACCAAGTTTATCAGTCAATGAGAATGGCAGAACTGCAGCACTAGGGGAATACAGGACATAGAATTCATGGCTTCCTTTCCCATGATTCTTTAGTCTTTCAAAGTTAATTTTTTTTAATTTTCTTTTTTTTCTTTTTCTATTTATTTTTTTGAATTTTTCTTTTCCCCTTTTTCAATCAACATCTTATCAATCTCTTTTTTAAAAATCTTTATTTTCATTTTTAGAGTCATTCTATCCCTTCATTGTAGTTAACATTATTTTTGGTATATATATAAATTATTCTCTCTTTAAAATTTTGGAATACAGTTTCTTCTAACAGACCAAAATATATGCTAAATCTAATATACGGCTTTGTTCTAGTCTCCTGCCTGATCACATTCTCTCCCTTTTTTTTTTAACTTCTTTCTTTTTTCAACCAACTTCTTATCGTATAAATTCCTTTTATAAAATCTTTTGTAATTTTCATCTGTACAGTCATATTCCATCCCTTCATCATGTTGACCCTTATTTTTGTACATATATAAGTTTTTCTTTCATTAAGATTTTGGGAGGAAGTTTCTTCTAACAGAACAAAATACACCAAAATCTAGTGTGTGGCACTGATCTATTCACCAGCCTGATCATGTTTGATCATATTCTTTTTTTTCTTTTCCTTTTTTTTCTTCTGTTTCTTCTTTTTTTTTTTTCTTTTTTCTTTCTTTCCCTTTCTTTTCCCCTGGTTTCAGGTCTCTTCTGATTTGTTTAGTGTATATTTTTCTGGGGTCGTTGTTACACTGTTAGCATTTTGTTCTCTCATTCATCTATTCTCCTCTGGACATGACAAGACGGAAAAACTCATCTCAAAAAAAAGAACAAGAGGCAGTACCGACTTCCAGGGACCTAATCAATACTGACATTAGTAAGATGTCAGAATGACCATTATAAAGATACTAGTTGGGCTTGAGAAAAGCATGGAAGATACTAGAGAAACCCTTTCTGGAGAAATAAAAGAACTAAAATCTAACCAAGTTGAAATCAAAAAGGCTATTAATGAGGTACAATCAAAAATGGAGGCTCTAACTGCTAGGATAAATGAGGCAGAAGAGAGAATCAGTGATATAAGAGACCAAATGATGGAGAATAAAGAAGCTGAGAAAAAGAGATAAACAACTACTGGATCACGAGGGCAGAATTCAAGAACTAAGCGATACCATAAGATGAAACAATATTAGAATAATTGGGATCCCAGAAGAAGAAAGACAGAGAGGGGCAGAAGGTATATTGGAACAAATTATAGCAGAGAGCTTCCCTAATTTGGGGAAGAAAACAGGCATTAAATTCCAGGAGGCACAGAGAACCCCCCTCAAAGTCAATAAAAATAGGTCAACACCATCAACATGTAGTAGTAAAACTTACAAGCCTCAGAGACAAAAAGAAAATCCTGAAAGCAGCTCGGGACAAGAGGTCTGTAACCTACAATGGTAGAAACATTAGATTGGCAGCAGACCTATCCACAGAGACCTGGCAGGCCAGAAAGGACTGGCAAGATAACATTCAGAGCACTAAACGAGAAAAATATGCAGTGAAGAATACTATATCCAGCTAGGCTGTCATTGAAAATAGAAGGAGAGATAAAAAGTTTCAGGACAAACAAAAGCTAAAAGAATTTGCAAACATGAAACCAGCCCTACAAGAAATATTGAAAGGGGTCCTCTAAGCAAAGAGAGAGCCTAAAAGCAACATAGACCAGAAAGGAACAGAGACAATATACAGTAACAGTCACCTTACAGGCAATACAATGGCACTAAATTCATATCTTTCAATAGTTACCCTGAATGTAAATGGGCTAAAGGCCCCAATCAAAAGACACAGGGTATCAGATTGGATAAAAAAGCAAGACCCGGGGCGCCTGGGTGGCTCAGTTGCTTAAGCGACTGCCTTCGGCTCAGGTCATGATCCTCGAGTCCCAGGATCGAGCCCCGCATCGGGCTCCCTGCTCAGCGGGGAACCTGCTTCTCCCTCTGACCCTCCCCCCTCTCGTGTTCTCTCTCTCATTCTCTCTCTCTCTCTCAAATAAATAAATAAAATCTTTAAAAAAAAAAAAAAAAAGCAAGACCCATCAATATGCGTGCTGCAAGAGAATCATTTTAGACCCAAAGACATCCCCAGATTGAAAGTGAGGGGGTGGAAAACCATTTAGCATGCTAATCAACATCAAAAGAAAGCTGGGGTGGCAATCCTTATATGAGACAAATTAGATTTTAAGCCTAAGACTATAATAAGAGATGAGGAAGGACACTATATCATACTGAAAGGATCTATCCAACAAGAAGATCTAACAATTGTAAATATCTATGCCCCTAACATGGAAGCAGCCAATTATATAAGCCAATTAATAACAAAATCAAAGAAACACATCAACAACAATACAATAATAGGGGACTTTAACACCCCCTCACTGAAAGGGACTGATCATCTAAACAAAAGATCAACAAGGAAATAAAGACTTTAAATGATACACTGGAACAAATGGACTTCACAGATATATTCAGAACATTCCATCCCAAAGCAACGGAATACACATTCTTCTCTAGTGCCCATGGAACATTCTCCAGAATGGATCACATCCTAGGTCATAAATCAGGTCTCAACCGGTACCAAAAGATTGGGATCATTCCCTGCCTATTTTCAGACCACAATGCTTTGAAACTAGAACTCAATCACAAGAGGAAAGTCGGAAAGAACTCAAATACATGGAGGCTAAATAGCATCCTACTAAAGAATGAATAGGTCAACCAGGAAATTAAAAAATTCATGGAAACAAATGAAAATGAAAACACAACTGTTCAAAATCTTTGGGATGCAGCAAAGGCAGTCCTAAGAGGAAAGTATATAGCAATACAAGCCTTTCTCAAGAAACAAGAGAAGTCTCAAATACACAACCTACACAAATACACAACCTTTACGTAAAGGAGTTAGAGAAAGAAGAGCAAATAAAGCCTAAGCCCAGCAGGAGAAGAGAAATAGTAAAGATCAGAGCAGAAATCAATGAAATAGAAACCAAAGGAACAGTAGAACAAATCAATGAAACTAGGGCTCATTCTTTGAAAGAATTAATAAGATTGATAAACCCCTGGCCAGACTTATCAAAAACAAAAGAGAAATGATGCAAATAAATAAAATCATGAATGAAAGAGGAGAGATCACAACCAACACCAAGGAAATATAATTATAAGAACATATTATGAGCAACTATATGCCAGCAAATTAGATAATATGGAAGAAATGGATGCATTCCTAGAGATGTATCAACTACCAAAACTGAACCAGGAAGAAATAGAAAACCTGAACAGACCTATAACCACTAAGGAAATTGAAGCAGTCATCAAAAATCTCCCAACAAACAAAAGCCCAAAGCCAGATGGCTTCCCAGGGGAATTCTACCAAACATTTAAAGAAGAATTAATACCTAGTCTTCTGAAATTGTTCCAAAAAATAGAAATGGAAGGAAAACGTCCAAACTCATTTTATGAGGCCAGCATTACCCTGATCCCAAAATCAGACAAAGACCCCATCAAAAAGGAGAATTACAGACCAATATCCCTGATGAACATGGATGCAAAAATTCTCACCAAAATACTAGCCAATAGGATCCAACAGTACATTAAAAGGATTATTCACCACAACCAACTGGGATTTATTCCTGGGCTGCAAGTTTGGTTCAACAGCCACATCAATCAATGTGATACAATATATTAATAAAAGAAAGAACAAGAACCATATTATCCTCTCAATAGATGTAGAAAAAGCATTTGACAAAGTACAGCATCCTTTCTTGATTAAAACTCTTCAGAGTGTAGGGACAGAGGGTACATACCTAAATATCATAAAAGCCATCTATGAAAAACCCACAGCAAATATCATTCTCAATGGGAAAAACGGAGAGTTTTCCCCTAAGGTCAGGAACACAGAAGGGATGTCCACTATCACCACTGCTATTCAACATAGTACTAGAAGTCCTAGCCACAGCAATCAGACAACAAAAAGTAATAAAAGGCATCCGAATCGACAAAGAAGTCAAACTCTCACTCTTTGCAGATGATATGATACTTTATGTAGAAAACCCAGAAGACTCCACCCCAAAACTGCTAGAACTCATACAGGAATTCAGTACAGTGGCAGGATATAAAATCAATGCACAGATATCTGTTGCATTTCTATACACCAACAAGATAGAAGAAAGAGAATTTAAGGAGTCAATCCCATTTACAATTGCACCCAAAACCATAAGATACCTAGGAATAAATCTAACCAAAGAGGCAAAGAATCTGTACTCAGAAAACTATAAAATACTCATGAAAGAAATTGAGGAAGACACAAAGAAATGGAAAAACGTTCCATGCTCATGGATTGGAAGAACAAATATTGTGAAGATGTCAATGCTACCTAGAGCAATCTACACATTTAAGGCAATTTCTATCAAAATACCATCCACTTTTTTCAAAGAAATGGAGCAAATAATCCTAAAATTTGTATGGAACCAGAAAAGACCCCGAATAGCCAGAGGAATGTTGAAAAAGAAAAGCAAAGCTGGCGGCATCACAATTCCGGACTTCAAGCTCTATTACAAAGCTGTCATCATCAAGACAGTATGGTACTGGCACAAAAACAGACACATAGATCAATGGAACAGAATAGAGTGCCCAGAAATGGACCCTCAACTCTATGGTCAACTAATCTTCGACAAAGCAGGAAAGAATGTCCAATGGGAAAAAGACAGTCTCTTCAACACATGGTGTTGGGGAAATTGGACAGCCACATGCAGAAGAATGAAACTGGACCATTTCCTTACACCACACACAAAAATAGACTCAAAATGGATGAAAGACCTAAATGTGAGACAGGAGTCCATCAAAATCCTAAAGGAGAACACAGGCAGCAACCTCTTCAACCTCAGCCGCAGCAACTTCTTCCTAGAAACATCGCCAAAGACAAGGGAAGCAAGGGCAAAAATGAACTATTGGGACTTCATCAAGATAAAGAGCTTTTGCACAGCAAAGGAAACAGTCAACAAAACCAAAAGACAACCAACAGAATGGGAGAAGATATCTGCAAATGACAAAACAGATAAAGGGCTAGTATCCAAAATCTATAAAGAACTCATCAAACTCAACACCCAATGAACAAATAATACAATCAAGAAATGGGCAGAAGACATGAACAGACATTTTTCTAAAGAAGACATCCAAATGGCCCACAGACATATGAAAAAGTGCTCAACATTGCTCAGGATCAGGGAAATCCAAATCAAACCCTCAATGAGATACCACCTCACACCAGTCAGAATGGCTAAAATTAACAAGTCAGGAAACAACAGATGTTGGCGAGGATGCAGAGAAAGGGGAACCCTCCTACACTGTTGGTGGGAATGCAAGCTGGTACAGCCACTCTGGAAAACAGTATGGAGGTTCTTCAAAAAGTTGAAAATAGAGGTACCATATGACCCAGCAATTGCACTACTGGGTATTTACCCCAAAGATACAAATGTAGTGATCCGAAGGGGTACGTGCACCCTGATGTTTATAGCAGCAATGTCCACAATAGCGAAACTATGGAAAGAGCCAAGATGGCCATCGACAGATGAATGGATAAAGAAGATATGGCATATATATACAATGGAATATTAAGCAGCCATCAAAAGGAATGAAATCTTGCCATTTGCAACGACGTGGATAGAACTGGAAGGTATTATGCTGAGCGAAATAAGTCAATCAGAGAAAGACATGTATCATATGATCTCACTGATATGAGGGATTCTTAACCTGAGGAAACAAACTGAGAGTTGCTGGAGTGGTGGGGGGTGGGAGGGATGGAGTGGCTGGGTGATAAACGTTGGGGAGAGTGTGTGCTATGGTGAGTGCTGTGAATTGTGTAAGACTGTTGAATCAGAGACCTGTACCTCTGAAACAAATAATATTATAAACATTATAAATATTACAAACATTATATGTTAAAAAAAAGAAGAAGATGGTAGGAAGGGTAAAATGAAGGGGGAGAAGTCAGAGGGGGAGACAAACCATAAGAGACTATGGACTCTGAGAAACAAACTGAGGGTTCTAGAGGTGAGGGGGTGGGGGGATGGGTTAGCCTGGTGATGGGTATTAAAGAGGGCACGTATTGAATGGATCACTGGGTGTTATATGCAAACAATGAATCATGGAACACTACATCAAAAACTAATGATGTAATGTATAGTGATTAACATAACATAATAAAATAAAATTATAAAAAGAAAAGAATCTCTTATAGTTTGCTTCTGTGTTTATCTTATTTTATTTTTCCTTCCCTTCCCCTAGGTTCATCTGTTTTTTAAATTCCACATATGAGTGAAACCATATGGTATTTGTTTTTCTCTGATGGACTTATTTCACTTAGCATAATACCCTCTAGTTCCATCTGCATTGTGCATTGTTGCAAATGGCAAGATTTCATTCTTTTTGATGGCTGAGTAATATCCCAATATACACAAAGCTATATGTGTATATATATATATATATGTATATACCACATCTTATTTATCCATTCATCTGTTGATGGACATGTGGGCTCTTTCCATATTTTGGCTATTGTGGATATTGCCACTATAAACATTAGGATACATGTGCCCCTTCAAAGGGGCACATATATAACAGTTCTGGGAATTATGGGAACCCTCTTGAAATCCAAGTTCCCAGACACCAGCCAAGGGCTGACCATTTCAGCAAGCCTTTTTAAGGAAAGCAGTCTCAGGCCTGCCAGTGTTAACCCTTTTCTGAACATCTACTCACATTTTGCATATATAAATAGTCCATTTATTTTCAATGTTGAATAACATTCCATTATACATTATGACCCCTATCCATGGAGTATACATTCCAGGAACTCCAGCGGATGCCTGAAACTGCGATAGTACTAAACCCTATATATGTGTGTGTGTTTGTGTGTGTGTATATAATGGTTTTTCCTATACATATGTACTAATAATAAAGTTTAATTTCTAAATTAGACACAGTAATATATTAACAAGAATAACTAATAATCAAATAGAACAATTATAATAATATATTGTAATAAAAGTTATATGAATGTTGTCTCTCTCTCTCAAAATATCTCATTGTACTGTTCTCACCCTTCTTCTTGTGATGATGTGAGATGATAAAATGTCTATATGATGAGCTGAAGTGAGGTGAGTGACGTAGGCATTGTGATAGCATTAGGCTATCTACGGATCCTCTGATGATATGTCAGATGGACTTCTGGACCATGGTTGACCACAGTAACTGAAACCACAGAAAGTTAAGCCTTTGATAAGGGAGGGACTACTGAATGTCTATACAACATTTTGTTTATCCACTCCTCTCTTGATAAGCAGATAGGTTGTTCTAGCTTTGGGGCTATTATAAATAAAGCTGTTATGAACATTCATGACCTAGACTTCATATGAACATGTTTTCACTGCCCTTGGATAAGTACCTGGGAGTAGAATGGCAAGGGCATTTGGTAGTTATACCGTCAAACTGTTTTCCAAACTGGTTGTACCATTTTACCTTCTTACCAGCTATGTATAAAATTTCCATTTGATTCACATCTTACCAAAACTTGATATCTTCATTCTTCTTCATTTTGGACATTCTAATAGGTTTATAGTGGTATCTCATTGTGGTTTTGTTTTGTTTTGTTTTGTTTTTTAAAGATTTTATTTATTTATTTGAGACAGAGAGAATGAGAGAGGGAGAGCACATGAGAGGGGAGAGGGTCAGAGGGAGAAGCAGGCTCCCTGCTGAGCAGGGAGCCCGATGCGGGACTCGATCCAGGGACTCCAGGATCATGACCTGAGCCGAAGGCAGTCACTTAACCAACTGAGCCACCCAGGCACCCTGTTTTTTTTTTTTTTTTTAAGATTTATTTATTTATTTGAGAGAGAGAGAGAGAGTGCATGCATGAGTTGGGGGAGAGGCAAAAGGAGAGAATCTCAAGCAGACTTCCTGCTGAGCTCAGAGCCTGAGGCAGGGCTCCATCTCATGACTCATGAAATCATGACCCCTGAGATCATGACCTGAGCCAAAACCAAGAGTTGGATACTTAAACAACTGAACCACCCAGGTTCCCCTCATTGTGGTTTTAATTGGCATTTCTCAAATAGTGTTGAGCATCTTTTTAGCTCATTTAGCTTATTTGCTATCCATATATGTTTTTGTAAAGTGTCTATGCAAACATCTCGCCCATCAAAAAAAAAAGTTGTTCATTTTCTTAATGTTGAATTTTGAGAATTTTTATATATTATGGATAGAAGTCCTTCATTCTTTATGTGACTTGCTGATATTTTCTCCCAATCTATGGTTCATCTTAATTTTGCAGATTGTCTTAATTTTGAAGACAATCAACTTCCTAATTTCTTCTCTAAGCATCATGCTAATTTCTAATTTCTAATTCCCATTTGTTCTTTTGGTGAGAATATTTAAGATCTACTCTCTTAGCAACTTTCAAGTATACAACAGTATTATTACCTATAGTCACCATGCTATACATTACATTCCCAGAACTTGTGGATCTTATAACTGGAAGTTTGTATCCTTTGACCAATACCTCTCCATTTCCTCCAAGGCCCTATGTCAGTTCTGAGCACTTCTCTCTAATCATTTTGTATGGTTATTTCCCCAGTCTCAGTAGTTCCTCATGCACGCACTGATCAACACTCAAGGAAAGGTTTGATGGAGGTCTTAAGATCACTATGACTCTCTCCTTTTGTTGGCTCCAGCTCCCTCGGCCTTCCCAGACTCCCAGCTGCATCTCTTTGACTCAGGAAGAGCTCAACAATATTCCTCTTCCCTGAGCTACAGCCTAGACAGCAATCAGGAAATTTTAGGGTTTGTCTTATTTGTCTTTTGTTGATCAACATCTCAAAAATAGTCATTTCATAAACTTTGTCTGGTTTTTAATTATTTCAGGTAAAAGAGTAAATTTGGTCCTTGTTTCTTCATCTTGACTGGAAACCCTATGTAACTTATTCGTGTCAACATTTTTCATTATTGAGTTACTTAAATAGATCTGTCTGTAATTTATTATAAGGTATTTAATGTACCATTAAAAGCAACCTATGTGTATATGTTTGTAGGTTTTAAAACAGTAGAGAGATCTTAGAGAACCTCTAGTCCAAAGGATTCAAAATTTATTAGTATCGTTTTTTATTTGTAATTGTAGGCCACATGATCAAAAGTCCATGTAAATGTGGACTACATAAAGTTCACTTTGTTGATAAGAACAATAAACAGAAAATTCATAACTAGCATATAAAAGTACAACATAATAGGTGAGTTAGTGCATATCAAGCTTTACTCATACAATTTTACCTTTTTGTCAGTTATCTTTCATAGTGTCCCAGTTTCTGGATGTAATTTCGGTTCAATTAAACTTGAACAGCTCAAAATTATGTAATTAAATATATTCAGCTTCAATTAAAAATGATCACTGATTCAAAGTTGTTATCATAATATCTGGTAGCAATAACACAGGAGCACAAGGAGCCTATATTAGTTGATGTGTACCAGATAATTATTGAAAAATTGAGGAAGGGAAATGGGTGGGTAAAACATTTTTCACAGAATACATTCAATCAGGAAGACATATGATAGACAGCCTGCATGTAATGCAATGCCCTCCTTTTATAGATGAGGAAACTGAAACCCAAATTTAATATCCGGAGTCACACATTTTGTATGTGACTAAATATGGATATGAACTCAAATCATTTGATTCTCAGTATTATTAATTTATCTGCCAGTTTGCTCAAAATGAAAATTGCTTCTTTAGTATGGAATATTTATCCGTATAAGAATTTGGGAGAAGCCCGTGTTGAGTCTCAACTCATCAATTATTCACATCATCATGAGGCATCTCATCCATGATAGATGTTGTTTGGATAATGTAAATAAAAGCTTCATTAATTAACTACTGTTTCTTTGAGCATCTTCCCCCATGCCATTCATCCTTTTAGGTGCCAGGGATACAGAGAAGAACAAGATAGACAAGAACTTACCCTTCAGGATTTTACCTTTTATTTGCAGGGGGAGAGGTAGAATGCAGACAAAACACAAGTACAGAAATATAAGATAACCTCAAACAGTGATGAGTGATATAATGAATACAGTGATGAAAAGTAGTTGTCATGAAGAATGGTACAAATGGATTCATGATACAATTGGAGGTAGGACTCATTGGACATTTTAATGGAATGTCTGAGGAGTGAGGGAAAGATAGAAATGAGATGAGAGTGGTGGTGGTTATGGATAAGATGGATAGAGGAACTGGATAGAAAAAGGAGTCAAAAATTCTGTTCCGGCCTAATTCAGTGTGAAGTGCCTGTTAGAATAGTCCTTCTCAAACTTTAACATGCACAGAAATCACCTGGGGATCTTGTTAAAATGCAGATTCTGACTCAGTAGGTTTGGGGGTGGGGCTAGATCCAACGTTTCTGACATTTCCCAGATAATGCCAACGATGTTGATACACAGATCATGCTTTGAGTAGCAGGACAAGCCAGTTGAATACAGGTAGAACAGAAATCTGGAGTTCTACAGAAAGGTAAGGGATTGAGTTATAAAATTTAGGAACATTGAATACATTTCTTAAGGAAAGTCCAAATGCACTGAGAATATATGAAAGAATGAGCAAACCAGAGAGTTTAAAGGAAAATCCTATAAAATCTAGTAGAGTGTATACGAAGCCAGCATGTGTGCAACACAGAATATGAGTGCAAAAGAAGTAAAAAAAGAGAAAGGGATTGATGGAGGGCTCAGGAAACAGAGACAGGATGTGGGCTGGTTATTACACCCTAGATCTAGTAGTCAGGTAAGATGAAAAAGGCTTTCTTGGATTCCCTTTTCACTAATCCTGTCCTGATTCATCCTGGAGGAACCATTTGGAATTTTAGATTTAAAAAAAAATCTGGAAAGGCTTGGGGTGAAAACCAGAAGGGAAAGGCAAAAAGTCATTAAAGTTTGACTGGTGAATTCTAAATACAAAACTAACAGCTTAAAAATTAATCCTCAAACTAGTGGCTAACTAGACTATTTGGGAGGAAATGGAGAAATATGAGCACATCCAGGGACTGAAGAAGTTAAAACTATTGCTGAATTTTGACTGAACTCTAAGTTAAAAAAGAAAAAGATCCCCTAAAGGGCCATTCAAAGTATTTAAATTTGAGCTCACCAAAGCATGTACTAATGTTTTAACAGCTGGAGTGGTTAAGCATTCTTCTGTTTTAGCAGTTTTAATAGCTGATGACAAGAGGGCAAGGTTGGACACCCAGAGAGCTCAGCAGCCTCATGAGCAATACCTGAAGTGAGGGAGAGTCTGTTTTGATGGGATGGAACAGTGTCTTCTGAAGAACAAAAAAATGTTTAATAGACTGTTCTATATATTTAAAGTGGATTTGCCCTTTACTTAAACTTGACCAGCAGACTCCACAAAAGCCCTAAGCAATAGTATTGCGATTGCTGGGTTGCAAAAAGGGAAGCAGATCACCATCAATGAACACATATCTAGTGACTATAGCAGGAGAGCACGTCTGTTCTGTGTTCAGACAGACACCACATAAAGCAAAATAGGGATTTGGACATAAAGTGAAATAGGGATTTAGTAATTATCTGGTCCATTCAGTCAAAGCAGGAGGCAAATTGGAAAATTGAGAAACTGGATTAGGCTCTGTTTCCCTCTCCCTTTCTTATGTAAGCTCTATGTCCTATTATGCCTAGCCATCTACAGACTTTCATGTTTCAATGTCTTTTGCCTTTTATTGGGGCCTAAAAATAAAAAATGACATAGACATCCTCCCCAGAGCACGTTATCTAGTAGAGCAGATGTTACACATTCTCCATGTAAATATGAGACAGAATGCTCAGTTTTAGAGCTGTAGTATTCAAACTGTATCATTTAATAACCCAGAGTGCTTGTGAACCCCTAGGTTGCTGAGCCTCACCTCCAGAGTTCCTGAATCAGTAGGCTGCGGGAAAGAATTTGAATCTCCAGTAAGAGCCCAGGTATTGTCGCTGCTGTTGGTCTGGTGACTACACTTTGAGAACCACTGTTTTAGAGGATTGCAAATAGGAATTTCAGCTGAGGATCTCAGAGATAGCTTCACTGAGACAGTTAACCATGAGTTGGGTCTTGAAGGGTTGAAGAGTACAGCATGGGATATGAGAGAAAGAGGTATTAGAAACAAAAGTAATGTACTAATTAATACAGTAAAATTACAAGGACATTTCCTTACCCCTACACTTTTGTGGTCCTTGAAGATCCAGGAATAAAAGACAGACAATTAAGATACTTCCATTTTCATAATGCTTAAAAAATTCAAAACAAGCACAGTTTCAAAGGAGCTCCTCCAGATCCTAATTTTGCAATATCTTCTCTAATATTCATTCCTATTTCTTTTGCTGCTTCATCACAATGACAATCCATATGCAGAAATAAACAAATGCATCATTAACCAAAATGCTAGAGCAGCTTTGGGGCTTTTCTTGTCCAAGGCCTGATTTTTTTCTTAGACATCCATAGTCACTATTTCTATTGCAATTGTCCTCTGACTACATATTAATTGAAGTCTTTGTCACTTTTTTTTTTTTTTTGCTATTGTCCAGGATACTTACACTTAAGAAGAAAAAGAGAGATAAAAATACTTTTTAAATGAAGTATGAAAAAATTTAATTAGAGGGCTATAAAACAATGTCGACGAGGACAATGCACAATGTAACACAGCGGTTCTTAAGTGCTGAAACAACAATGAAAGAACCAGGAAAAAAAAAAAAAGATATTATTCAAATGCCATTCAGGGCATTGCATCCTGAAGAAAAAATAAAACTGACCCTTGGATCAATTTTGGAAAAAAGAGGAAAAATAAATTTTTAAATATTCTGTTTTAAATTTGTGAATGCATAGTTTACCCCAATTCTTTTTTTTTTATAGTTTACCCCAATTCTGACAACTAAGGGCCCTCAATGCAAAACCCTGGAGAAGAAAATATTTGGAGAACAGTGAGTGGTCATGTCTCCCTGGAGCCTAGATATGACTCTGGGAACAATAGAAAATAAAGCTGAAAATGTAAGTTGAGGTCAGCTTATTTATAGGATTTAAAATGCCTAAAGAGAAGAATCAAACTATATTCCTACCAAGAGAAAATTATCTTCTCCCAGAACTGTAGCCACTTGAAAGAGAAAGAACCAGGAAAATACCACAGTAGATATCTGATATATTTGTCTACTCAGCATCCCTCTTTCTTTTTGGAAACTGTCCCTTTCCTACCCCATGTTGTCCAGCAAAATTGTCAGCCACAGTGCCTCACCTACCCATGGAAGCTGTACAAATGGACACAGGACCTGACCTATGACCTGACCCCCATTCCTTAAACCATGGTAGGCATTTACCAAGACAGAGACTATCAATTTTCCTTCCAAGAAAATGTTATATAAAATTTGGGAATGGAGAACTTCTTTTTGACTCTGCTGCTGTAGGCAATGAGCTTAGGGCCACAATCAACCCATCACTATGAAGGACACAAGGAGAAGCAGAGTCTAGAAATGGGGGCAGTGGTGGGGAGCTGATACCTTTGAGATCCTGAATCTAACAGAGGTAACCCCAAAGCTACCCTTGAACTTCCTGTTTCTACAAGACAAAACTTTCTCCTTTGTCTTCCTTAAATCAGTTTGAGTTGGTTTATGTTATTGATAATTACAGGAATCATTCGGCAATAATAAATGAATGTCTGTTTTGCAAATGGCCAGAAAAGAAAAAAAGCTACACTCCTTGTGAATCTTTGAGAGTCTTGTTTTTCAGGGAAGTCACTTCTCAGCCTGAGTTGTGGGAAGGGCTTTTAGGGTATCCTTAGAGGCATTATTCCCTCTATTTCTATAGGAAGACGCTACTGAAGTCATAAGAGAATAAGAATAAAAGAGAGAGAAGGAAGGACTGAGGGAGAAAGGGAAAAAAGGAGGGAAGAAAAGAAGAAAGAAGAAACACTGAACTGAAATAAAAATCCAAGGGATAATTTCAGGCAGTGTTTGCAGAAATAGCTTTTGTCTAAGGAGCCTGAATTTCTTCAGAGATTAACAATTACATGCAAAGAATATTAGATTAAGTGATACCAAATCTGTTTGCATGTTTACCAACTCGTATTTCCATTTGAAAATCTGCTGCATCCATTATAATCAAACCAGACCCACCAGACCCACAAATTGACCCTTTGTTCACAAATTACACTTCTTACAACAAAGGGTCCTAGTGCCAACTTTGGAAAAGTATTGCCTACCCCACCCAAAAACCACCCCACAACTCTGCTCCCTCCTACCACCCTGTGACTGATCTGATATCAATTACAGTTCAAATTAATTTCCCTTTCAGCTTGTCTCCCAATTCCCTTGCAAGCCCAGTAAACACCAAGATCTCTCAGTCACAAAATAGTTCAGCAAGAGTGTGGCTCCATCAAGCCCTGATAACCTTTCTTGCTGCAAGAATAATAGAATGGTGGCCTTCTTGGACTGCTTCCATCAATTACTATTAAACGTATCCTTCTAAGCTGTCAAGCCACTCATTCTTCCTTCCTCCTAGAGAGATGCCAGTGGATTGGGAGCAGCGGGGAAGAGGTGAAAAGCACAGGGTGGAGGAGGAGTGTGAAAGGGACTGCTGGTGCAGGCTAAACTAGCTGGGAGGGCATCAACCCCTACATGACCTGTGTGTAAGGACCACAATCACAGAAAGGTCACTTAATCTCACCAAGGCTATTAGGAGCTACATTTCCAGGTTGCATCTAGCTGCTCAGAAAGATAACTGCTTTGCAGACTTCAATATACCTTGAGAGAATTAGGTTTCTCTAAGCCAAAGATTGAATTCCTTCCTGCTTCCCCGCTTCTTCGCTGTAACCAGGGCCTCATGCAAGCAATTTTATTTTCCTTGTGCACCAGGCAGATGACATCCTGCTAAGTATGCCAGAAGCGGGGAAGACTGAAATACAAGATCTGTGACGTTGCTCGCTAGCTTGTTGCTTTGCTTACCTATTCTACTGAAGGAGCTGCTGCAAAAAGCCTTAATCAGAAAAACTATAAAATTAAGTGCTCTCTGCAGCTGCCAGGAGCCGACCCACATCAGCAAAAAGTGGTTTTTACTTTGAACCCTCCCCTATTTGCCTTGATGCATTTGAGCGGATTATAATTGTTCCCTGGGTTATAGAGGGACCACAGATAAGGGGAAAGATTTGTTGCTGAGCCCTTAAACAATCAAATGTCATCTCAAGGTTGGAGATATAATGTGGAAATTAAGTATTATAACTTCACCATCTGCAGATAGCTTGTTTTCCATAAAACAAGCTAATTTCCCAAACAGGGCCTGCCCCTCCCTGCTCCGTGTTCCCATAATACTCTGTTGCCACCTCTGCTATATCATTTGTGACATTGTATTAGAATTACCTATTTGCATACCTACCTCCTCTTCCCTATGTTAGGAATTCCTTAAAAGCAGAGGCTGTATTTTGTTTATCTTTATCTCCAACTCCTGCATAAAGTCCACATGTGGCTGATGCTCCGCATATCTGGGTTGAATGAATGAAGAAACTTAAATCAATTTCTCATCTATTCCTAGCTGAAGGACCATAAATTTGTTCACAAAGATGTTTATCCACCCTAGAAACTAAATCAAACACACACACAGAGACACACACATATAATCAATGAATGCATATGGGGCAAGGACTCTTTTTAATATATTAATCATTTACCAAATAAAAGTAGTAAAATAGTGGATGAAATTCAGATCACTATTGGCAGCTCAGAGGTTTGAAAAGTGTCTTCTGGAAAATCCCAAAACACGCTTTAGGCCAGGTGTGCCTAAGCCCTCCCCAGCCTGCAGGGGGTCATCTGTGTTGGGAACTTACATAGTGCAGAGCCTTTGAAGGTCTGAGGATCAGCTGGTACAGTGGAGCAGCAAGTGGTGGGGGAGCTAGTCCCCAAAGTCAAGAGCACCACTGACCAGAATGAAGGGCCCAGGCCAGAGAGAAGACCATGGACCAAACCATCCAAGCAGATGTGAGGTGTACTCTCCTTCCTTGGCCCTTCTGAACCTGTCTGCACAGAGCCCAGCTCACCACTTTCCCAATTCAGAATCCCTTTTCTTAAACCTCCCAAACAAAAGGAAATAAATACCTAAACTACCTTGACTGCCTTGCTTTATAACTTAGGAAATGAGACCCGGAGTGGCGTGACTCTTGTCTCCTTGTACCAAATCAGAACAAGGGTGCAGCTCCACAGTCAAGGCCAGTGTTCAGGGGGGTTCCCCTGCCCTGCCCTGGCCCCACCACCCTTTACGTCTTCAGAGCCAGTGCTGCTTTCAAGTGAGTGACAAGTTCAGTTCTCCAAGAATGACTTCTCAGATGGATCAGCCTCCATTTTTCCTCAACCATCATCCCTCTTAGCCCCAGGCATTCAGCATGCCTATATTTTTCTTTACTCCTCAGGGACTGGTTCTTGATCTTTCACTGATACAATGTACAAAAGCCTAATAACATAGAATTTTAACCTAAAGCTTGGTGCACTAGCTCTGTAATTCCCTAGAAAGGGAAGAGGATTAAGGGCTAATTGGACTTTCTTGGAATCCCTGAAATAGTATCTCAGGGCCTCCAAGGATGTCACTAGACTTGGCCTCAGTCCCCCAGGCAGACTACTGTTAGGAAAAGAGGACAAGAATAAGAACTGAAAATGTAGAAAAACCATCGGGCGTTTGCAGTAATACACAGGGCAAAGAAAGGTAAAGGAAAGCAGAAAGAGGGTTAGAGGGATTAGGGACCCCAAAGAAACGTCAGCTGCCTTAAAATGGGAGATACCCCTTCCGCTGGACATCTCTCCTTTATCTTGGTGTTGCAAAAAGACGCGTGCTTTCTTATCAGGGAGACACGGGCCTTTTCATTCATTCATTCATACATATATCCACCAAGTATTTCTCAAGTGCCCACCATGTACCAAGCATTGCACTACGTTTGACTTCTGGTTTTTACTTGGTAAGATAATTTCATTTTCTAGAGGCATAAATGCTTGGGAGAAAGACCAATGAGAACTTTCAATTGCAGAAGCAGTGTATGTTTTGGTTAATGCACACAGCCTGAAATGAGCTAAATCTCATTTGGAGTCCAAGCTCTGAGACATTCTGTTACTCAGCCTCAATCTCCTGTTCCAAAAAATGGAGATTATGACCATTATATCCTCACAACATTTTTGCATGGATTAAAAGAGATCATGGATGCAAGGTACTCAGTGCACTTTGGGGCACAGAACAAACACGCAATACATATTAACAATTACTATTTGAATAGAGGAAAGCAAAAACTGAACTGAAGGCAATGCTTTCCACTAAAAGGAAAGCATGGCATGGAAGTGTTAAATTTCAATATCATTTTATTTTATAGCAGCTGGAAGTGGCTGGAAAATTTAGTGCAAGAGAGAAAAGACAGGTAAGAAATCAACATATATAATGAATGATTTTGATTATCTCTGGACAGAATCACTATACTTCATTATTACAGAAAACCAGGAATTGTTAGAACAGTGCTTCTCAAGTTTAATGCATACGAATCACCTGGGGATCCTATTAGACTGCAGGCTGTGATTCAGTAGGTTTCAGGTAGAGCCTGAGATTCTTCATCTCTAATAAGCTCCTGGTGATGGCCATTCTTCAGGTCCACAGACCACATTTTGAGTCAAGGGGTTAGATAAAATTAGAATTCAAGCTACACACACACACACACACACACACACACACACACACATAAATGTGAATAGTTTATTGCTAAGATGCAGGGATATATATATACACAGATATTATAAGCATATATATACATATACTGAAAGTACATTGTGTCAGCAACAAACTAGTAGCTGGGATTCCTGGTTTCCTGCTCTGGTTCGGCCACAAATTAGTGGCATGGCTTAGTTTCTTCTTCTAGCTTCATTTCATGTTTGAAAATAAAGGGATTGAATTATGTTTTTTAAGTTTCCTTCCAGCTTAATTTTCTAGATGAACATTTTTTCCACTGGTGAAAAAAAGAAATTTACTTACAATTGTATGGGATTTAACAGACATAGAGAAAGTAATTTTTGATCCTCAGATACTTTGTTCACCTAGCCCTCAGGAAAATCCTCATGGAGACCACTGAGGGGGACACATTTGAAATGGAGAAAATGTAGCAAATTGTTTCTCATAACCAAAATGTGAATGTCAATGAAGGGACCATACATAGATATTATTTAGAAAAATAGCATTAGATTTTCATTTAAAAGAACTTAGTTTGACTCGCTGTCATAAACAAAGCCCAGCATTTAGCCTCACATCTTTAACAATTCCAAGGAATTGATGGGGAAGGGGAGGGTTCTGGGTGGGGTGAGGGCAGCAAGAACCTTTAAAAGCAGCCCTGGAGAAAAGTCACCTTGGCAAATTCTCCAGCTCTCTCTTGGCTGAAGCACCTCTTCAGCCAGTGAAAATACTTAGACACACTTGTTCCTATAACACAAGCTATGCAAATTGTTCCCATTTTCTTCTTACAAACCCTGTCAAGTTTGTATTATTGATGAGCTAACCAACTTCATAGCTAGCCTTTCACCTTGTCATATTTTCCTACATTCTCAGAGCTACTCCTGTCCGCCTTGTGCCTTTCCTGGCAGCACTGTATAATATGAAAATGGACACATTAAAAGCATTGTCTCTGATAAGAAGGGAAACCATAACTAAGCAAAGGGATTATACCAATGATGAGGGAATCAAGACCGTTCTCAAATCCATTGACCCTTCTGTTTTGTTCTTTAAAAAAAAAAAAAAAATCTTTTCCTTTTTCAGATATTGTGCCAAGTATTCAGAGGCATCTACAAAATAACAAATGGTTTGAATATTTTGACTAAATTTTTAACCAGGTAAAAAAAGACACTCTAGGTGACCTTGCCCAGGTTGTCTGTACAATCCTTTCTTATAACTCTAAAATATAAAAATATAAAAAGGGGAGTCCCTTTGGGCACACTGCTGGAACTGACTTAAGTCATGAATGGCCAGCCAGGTGCATGGTGCTGGATAACTTTGCATAAAGACAATATATTTATCCATTTTAGAGGGCGTGTTAAGAATCAATATTCTGAGGGAGGGGGGAAAGATGGCAGAGGAGTAGGGGACCCTATTTCAGCTGGTCCCCAGAATTGAGCTGGATATCTACCAGACCACTCTGAGCACCCACGAAACCAGCCTGAGATGTAAGAAGATCTGGATCTCTACAAACAGAATATCGCAGACGGTTGGTTTTGAGGTACGAAGCGGAGAGCCGTGATTCTGCGGGCAGATATTGGAGGATAAACGGCAGCGGGAGGGTGCCTGGCCGTGGGGATCCTACACCACCGGTGAGTGACAGCCTCGCGCGCTGCGGATGGGCACAGACTCGCAGACCGGTAGCGTCGGAGAAAGGACTTTAGGGCAGCCCCGGGACTGAAACCCAGAGCGGCGGGGTCGCGTGCATGCGAACTGCACCCCCCGGGACAGAAACCCGGTGCACCGGGGTCACGCCAGTGAACTGCAACCCCTGGGGTGGAAACCCTGAGCGGCGGGGTTGCGCCCATGGACTGCAGCCCCCGGATGGAAACCAAAGCGGCGGAATCACGCCTGCGCAAACTGGGAGTGGCTGGCGGTTTTAAAAGCACAAAGGGCAGAAACGTGCCCCGACCTGGAGGCAGGACTGGGAGCGCTGCGGAGGGGCGCACAACCCAGGACGCTGCAGTTTATAGCAGCACAGATAGAAACGGAGACAGTGTGGCCTGGAGAGCTCACTGAAGAACAGACTGCGGTCTCTCTGCTCTGAGGCAGAGGGTTGGAAACTGTCTCTTCTGCTCTGACTTGCAGAAGGGACGCAGAAAGCCGCCAGGGAAAGGCGCCAGAGAACAAAAGCCCCAAAGACTGATTCCCACTGAGCCCATCCCCCACCACAGGGGCGCAGGGCAACTCCGCCCAAATAGGGTTGCCTGAGTAACAGCGCGGCAGGCCCCTCCCGCAGAAGACAGGCTGGGAAAACACGCCAGCAACCCTAAGGTCCCAAGAAAACAGGTGCATCTTGCTTGGGTTCTGGTCAATAATTTGGACTCTATACATTCCCTCAAACACCCATCAACAGAATGACTAGGAGGAAGAACCCCCAAAATAGGAAAGACTCAGAGATTATGACTTATGCTGCAGATTTACAAATGGATGCAGACATAACCAAGATGTCAGAGATGGAATTCAGGCTAGCAATTGTGAAGACAATGGCTAGAATGGAGAAATCAATGGCAACATAGAGTCTCTAAGGGCAGAAATGAAACCTGGATTGGCAGAACTTAAAAATACTATCAATGAGATCCAATCCAATCTAGATAATCTAACAGCTAGAGTAACTGAGACAGAAGAGAGAATAAGCGATCTGGAAGACAGTATAATAGATAAAAAGGGAAAAGAGGAGGCCAGGGAAAAACAACTCAGAATCCATGAAAATAGAATCAGAGAAATAAGTGACACCATGAGGCGTTCCAATGTCAGAATAATTGGAATCCCGGAGGGGGTGGAGAGAGAGAGAAGACTAGAAGATATATTTGAGCAAATCGTAGCTGAGAACTTCCCTAATCTGGGGAATGAAACAAACATTCGCATCCTAGAGGCAGAGAGGACCCCTCCTAAGATCAAGGAAAACAGGCCAACACCCCGGCATGTAATAGTAAAACTTGCAAATCTTAGAACCAAGGAAACCATCTTAAGGGCAGTTAGGGGGAAGAGATTCCTTATGTACAGAGGGAGGAATGTCAGAATAACGTCAGACCTATCCACAGAGACCTGGCAAGCCAGAAAGGCCTGGCAAGACATATTCAGGGTACTAAATGAGAAGAACATGCAGCCAAGAATACTTTATCCAGCAAGGCTTTCATTTAGAACGGATGGAGAAATGCAGAGCTTCCACGACCGGCAGAAGCTTAAAGAATATGTGACCACTAAGCCGGCCCTGCAAGAAATATTAAGGGGGGTTCTATAAAAGGAGAAAGACCCCAAGAGTGATATACAACAGAAATTGACAGGGACAATCTATAAAAACAACGTCTTCACAGGCAACATGATGACAATTAATTCATATCTTTCAATAATCACTCTCAACGTGAATGGCCTAAACGCTCCCATAAAACAGCACAGGGTTGCAGATTGGATAAAAAGACAGGACCCATCCATATGCTGTCTACAAGAGACTCATTTTGAACCTAAAGATACATCCAGACTGAAAGTGAAGGGATGGAGATCCATCTTCCATGCCAGCGGACCTCAAAAGAAAGCTGGGGTAGCAATTCTTATATCAGACAAATTAGATTTTAAACTAAAGTCTGTAATAAGAGACACAGAAGGACACTATATCATTCTTAAAGGGTCTATCCAACAAGAAGATCTAACAATTGTAAATATCTATGCCCCCAACATGGGAGCAGCCATCTATATAAGCCAACTGTTAACCAAAATAAAGAGTCATATTGATAACAATACGTTAATTGTAGGAGACCTCAATACTCCACTCTCAGCAATGGACAGATCATCTAAGCAGAAAATCAACAAGGAAACAAGAGCTTTGAATGATACACTGGACCAGATGGACCTCATAGATATTTACAGAACATTCCACCCTAAAACAACAGAATACTCATTCTTCTCAAGCGCACATGGAACTTTCGCCAGAATAGACCACATACTGGGTCACAAATCAGGTCTCAACCGATACCAAAAGATTGAGATTATTCCCTGCATATTCTCAGACCACAATGCTCTAAAACTGGAACTCAATCACAAGAAAAAATTTGGCAGAAATTCAAACACTTGGAAGCTAAAGACCACTCTGCTCAAGAATGTTTGGGTCAACCAAGAAATCAAAGAAGAACTTAAACAATTCATGGAAATCAATGAGAACGAAAACACGTCGGTCCAAAACCTATGGGATACTGCAAAGGCGGTCTAAGGGGGAAATACATAGCCATCCAAGCCTCACTCAAAAAAATAGACAAATCCAGAATTCACCCACTAACTCTACACCTTAAAGAACTAGAGAAAAAGCAACAAACGATGCCTAAGCCACGCATTAGAAGAGAAATAATTAAAATTAGAGCAGAAATCAATGAATTAGAAACCAGAAACACAGTAGATCAGATCAATGAAACTAGAAGTTGGTTCTTTGAAAGAATTAATAGGATTGATAAACCACTGGCCAGACTTATCCAAAAGAAAAGAGAAAGGACCCAAATTAATAAAATTATGAATGAAAGGGGAGAGATCATGACTAACACCAAGGAAATAGAAACAATTATTAGAAATTATTATCAACAACCATATGCCAATAAACTGAGCAATCTGGATGAAATGGAGGCCTTCCTGGAAACCTATAAGCTGCCAAGACTGAAACAGGAAGAAATTGACAACCTGAATAGGCCAATAACCAGTAACAAGATTGAAGCAGTGATCAAAAACCTCCCAAAAAACAAGAGTCCAGGGCCTGATGGATTCCCTGGGGAATTCTACCAAACATTCAAAGAAGAAATAATACCTATTCTACTGAAGCTGTTTCAAAAAATAGAAACAGAAGGAAAACTTCCAAACTCATTCTATGAGGCCAGCATTACCTTAATCCCCAAACCAGGCAAAGACCCCATCAAAAAGGAGAATTTCAGACCGATATCCCTGATGAATATGGATTCCAAAATCCTCAACAAAATCCTAGCTAATAGGATCCAACAATACATTAAAAGGATCATCCACCACGACCAAGTGGGATTTATCCCCGGGATGCAAGGGTGGTTCAACATTCGCAAATCAATCAATGTGATAGAACACATTAATAAGAGGAGGGAGAAGAACCATATGGTCCTCTCAATTGATGCAGAAAAAGCATTTGACAAAATAAAACATCCTTTCCCGATTAAAACTCTCCAGAGTATAGGGATAGAGGGAACATTCCTCAAGCTCATAAAATCCATCTATGAAAAACCTACAGCGAATATTATCCTCAATGGGGAAAAGCTGAGAGCCTTTCCCTTAAGATCAGGAACACATCAAGGGTGCCCACTCTCACCACTGTTGTTCAACATAGTACTAGAAGTCCTAGCAACAGCAATCAGACAACAAAAAGAAATAAAAGGTATTCAAATTGGCAAAGAAGAAGTCAAACTCTCTCTTTTCACAGATGACATGATACTTTATGTGGAAAACCCAAAAGACTCCACCCCCAAATTACTAGAACTCATCCAGCAATTCAGTAATGTGGCAGGATACAAAATCAATGCACAGAAATCAGTTGCTTTCTTATACACTAACAACGCAACTGTAGAAAGAGAAATTAGAGAAACGATTCCATTTACAATAGCACCAAAAACCATAAGATACCTCGGAATAAACCTAACCAAAGAGGTAAAGGATCTATACTCTAGGAACTACAAAACATTCATGAAAGAAATTGAAGAAGACACCAAAAGATGGAAAAATATTCCATGCTCATGGATCGGAAGAATAAACATTGTTAAATTGTCTATGCTACCCAGAGCAATCTATACCTTCAATGCCGTCCCGATCAAAATCCCAATGACATTTTTCAAAGTGCTGGAACAAACAATCCTAAAATTTGTATGGAATCAGAAAAGACCCCGAATCGCCAAGGAAATGTTGAAAAAGAAAAACAAAGCTGGGGGCATCACGTTGCCTGATTTCAAGCTATATTACAAAGCTGTGATCACCAAGACAGCATGGTACTGGCACAAAAACAGACATACAGACCAATGGAACAGAATAGAGAACCCAGATATGGACCCTCAACTCTATGGTCAAATAATCTTTGACAAAGCAGGAAAAAACATGCAATGGAAAAAAGACAGTCTCTTCAATAAATGGTGCTGGGAAAATTGGACAGCCACATGCAGAAGAATGAAACTTGACCATTCTCTAACACCATTCGCAAAGATAAACTGAAAGTGGATGAAAGACCTCAATGTGAGACAGGAATCCATCCAAATCCTAGAGGAGAACATAGGCAGTAACCTCTTTGACATCGCCCACAGCAACTTCTTTCAAGATACATCTCCAAAAGCTAGTGAAACAAAAGCAAAAATGAACTTTTGGGACTTCATCAAGATAAAAAGCTTCTGCACAGCAAAGGAAACAGTCAACAAAACAAAGAGGCAACCCACAGAATGGGAGAAGATATTTGCAAATGACAGGACAGATAAAGGGCTGGTATCCAAGATCTATAAAGAACTTCTCAAACTCAACACCCAAAAAACAAATAATCAAGTCAAAAAGTGGGCAGAAGATATGAAAAGACACTTCTCTGAAGAAGACATACAAATGGCTAACAGACACATGAAAAAATGTTCATCATCATTAGCCATCAGGGAAATCCAAATCAAAACCACACTGAGATACCACCTTACACCAGTTAGAATGGCAAAAATGGACAGGGAAAGAAACAACAAATGTTGGAGAGGTTGTGGAGAAAGGGGAACCCTCTTACACTGTTGGTGGGAATGCAAGTTGGTACAGCCACTTTGGAAAACAGTGTGGAGGTTCCTCAAAAATTTAAAAATAGAGCTACCCTATGACCCAGCAATTGCACTACTGGGTATTTACCCCAAAGACACAGATGTAGTGAAAAGAAGGGCCATATGCACCCCAATGTTCATAGCAGCGATGTCTGCAATAGCCAAACTGGGGAAAGAGCCAAGATGCCCTTCAACAGATGAATGGATAAAGAAGATGTGGTCCATATATACAATGGAATATTACTCGGCCATCAGAAAAGATGAATACCCAACTTTTACATCAACATGGATGGGACTGGAGGAGATTATGCTAAGTGAAATAAGTCAAGCAGAGAAAGTCAATTATCATATGGTTTCACTTATTTGTGGAACATAAGGAATAACATGGAGGACATTAGGAGAAGTAAGGGAAAAATGGAGGGGGGGGAATTGGAGGGAGAGATGAACCATGAGAGACTATGGGCCTGAGAAACAAACAGGGTTTTAGAGGGGAGGGGGGATTGGTTAGCCTGGTGATGGGTATTAAGGAGGGCACGTACTGCATGGAGCACTGGGTGTTATACGAAAACAATGGAACGTGGATAACTACATCAAAAACTAATGATGTATTGTATGGTGACTAACATAACATAATAAAATTTAAAAAGAAAAGAATCAATATTCTCTTAGTTGTGTTACAAGTAATGGTAAGTAGACAAGGAAAGGATTTGATTTTTTTTTTCTTTTCTGCCCAAGAGCAGCACCATTAATGGTAGATATTACAAAACTTAGATGAGCTATTCTTTAAGAAGATAAAGCACCTCATACTACATCCACCCTTGAGATTTGAGTTGTTAGAAGTCTAATGATAAATGGGACCAAATGAAAGGTATGGCTAAATTAGGCATTAGCTATGCATGTGCACATAATTACACAGAATATGTATGTATAATTTGCCTTTAAGGGTATTTCTGTCTATACCTGAAATTCCCAGGTGTCCTCAAACAAGGACAGCTTTGTGATGTCATGACTTTAATGGAGCCCTGTTACCATAGGAATATCAGAACTCCTCTCAGAATAGCATTTAGTTCTGACAATTGAAGAAGCTAGAGAATTTCAATTAGGCCATAGTCTTAGCACCTTCCAGCACCTACAAATTTGAAAGTTATCAAGTTCCAAAGTATTGCCAGTTTGCCTGAGAAGATGCTGACTTTTGGCCATGTTTCAAAGTAGCTTGTGTATACAAGTAAATATCTTTCCAATCCTTTATCTTCCAATGGTCTATAACACGGAAGTATATATTGCTAGGTCCTCTCAAGAGCAACTGAGTATAATCCATTAACTCATTCACTGGTTCATTCATTCAGTATAGAGAGAGAGAATGTCCGGTAGGTATCGCCAGTGGCCAGCCTAACATGGCATCTGTGGCCACATGCATACACCATGCTTACCATCAATGACCTTGAAGTACAATGGAGAATTATTGTTAAGTGTTAAGAGATGGAAACACAGGGCATAATATGGAGAGAAGCAGGAATTGAAGGACCAAGTGGGTACAGAGAAAGGATCTTGGAAGGTCAAATGAATTAGAAAATGTCTCTGGCAAGACTTTAGAAGCAAAGGGGAAAAGATGGTCCATCATCAGCCAAAGCAATTAAATACCCCTCCCTCTGGCCACACTAAATAGGATTTAGCATGCATGAGGGTCTCAGGTCAAGAAGATACTAAATATTCAAAACTGTGTGGCCTGTAGCTTCCCACAAGGTGGGGCATGCTGCAGTCACAGCTTCAGCAACCAGAGAACCAAGGCCAGAGCCAGCGGAAGTACAGCCATGGTGGGCAGAGTAATGGTTCACCAGGGACAAAGCTAATGGGGATTTCCTGCTTGTTCCCACTATTCAGTTTTGCCACAGAGGCCAAGAAGCTGCACAGAAACCAGCATCTCTCAACATGTCACAACCCATCTAAGTCTCATTGCCCAATGGAAGAAATGGAATTAATTTAGTACACTGAGGTCACCTTGGAATCTTCAGAGCCCATGTGCCCACTGACTATTTCTCATGTCGCATTTTCTATGAGCCAAATTCCCCCATGTGCTCTATGGTAAGCGTGTACTCATGCTGCATTTTGGACATTTCCTAGGACTGCAGAGACAAGCAAAAGCAAGTTAGGACAGTGTTGAGAAGGAAGAGAAATAATCAAAGACCCCTTCTCAGCCAGACATTCAAACCCTGGCAATTTCAGCAAAATAAAGGTGTGTAGAATAAGTCCCACCATAGTCCTGGCCCTGCAATGTAAGCAGGCAAATTTCAAAATTGTTAGTCTACTTAGAAAAAAGTTTTAACTTCATTTCTCACTTGCTGGTCCTTTGCCAGTGCCAATACAGTGTAAAGGTTAAGGACCTGGTTTCTGCAAATAATCTGGTTCCAATAATGATACATCCCCATTTAATATCAGGGTGATCTTGAGTGAATTCATCTCCCTAAGCCTCAGTGTCTTCATCTGAGAATTGAGGTAATAACAATAGCTTATTCATATTGTTTTCTCTGTGTCTGGCACTATATAACTTGTAAATACTAACTCATTTAACCCTCTTTACACCCAGTGGGGAAGATACTATTATTATTACCACCTTGTGGATGGAGAAGCATGATGCACAGAAAAGTTGAGAACTTGCTCAGGATCACTTAAGTGATAAGTGGTAGATCTAGGATTTGAGTTCACATATTTGGGCTCTAAAACCTATACCATTCATCACTATACTGAATTCCCAAAATAATACCATCTGCCTGACTAAGAAGCTTATTTGAGCTAATTTTATGTATTAGTCAGCTAGGGCTGCCGTAACAAAATACCACAGACTGAGTGGCTTAAACAACAGAAATTTATTTTCTCACAGTACTGAAGAGCAGAAGTCCAAAATCCAGGTGCCATCAGAGTTGGTTTCTGGCGAGGCCTCTCATCCTGAGTTGCAGATGGCCACTTCTTCACTGTGTCCTAACATGACCTTTCTTCTGTATGCATGCATGGGGAGAGAGATCCTTAGGGCCTCTTCTTTTAAGGGCACCAGTCCTTAAAGGACACTCATCCTTATGACTTCATTTAACTTGACCTCCATGAAGGTCCTGTCTCCAGACACAGTCACATTGGAAGTTAGGTCTTCACCATTTTAGGGGGATAAAATTCAAGCCACACAGAACTTTACATACTAATTGATACACATGGTCAGCATTCACATTGTAGGCACACAACAAAACAGTACTAATTCATATTCCATGGACTTATTTGTCTAACCTTAGAAATTATCAGGTTTAGCAGAAAGATAGAACTGGAAATTTTAAGTTTGTTAATGCCATTTGAGCAAGTCTGTTCGCCTCCTTTTCTTCCTCTGTGAATTAAAATACACCCGTCATCAAACATTAGTGTGACCATGTGTTCATAATTATATTCTTACTGAAATTAAGAGAGCCCAAGAAAGAGAACTTCTGTAGGAACCAATCCCCTTTGTAGGAACTAGTTATATCCTGGGTACTCGAGAGCGTCCTGTGATCTTCATGGCCTATAGATCCCTGAAGTCCTTACTCAGGGCAATTCAAGGCTCTCTGCTCTGAATGGCTGTTTGAAATTTGGCTAGGCTGTATGTCTATATCCCAGCACTTTCCTCCGATGTTCACCACTTCCAGTGGAGAGCTCGTTATAAATGGGCCTTTTGTGACGCTTGTTAAATCCACAAGCTCATAATCTATGCAGTCCTGATTGTTGCTGTTCTTTTCAGAGAGGAGACCACTGCCCACCATGCAGTGCATTTCATTTGAGACCAAAGAGATCTGCTAAAGTTCTACTTTTCATGTATTTAATATCTTTTAATCTCCTATTTTCCCATCTGTTTTATGGTTGATCACGCTAATTCAGGTCCCACCTGAAAGCTAGTAATAAAGGCAAGGCAGACAAATTATCCCTCCACTTAGAAGGATGAATCTATGAGAAGGCCCTACTGTAACTCAGGTTTTCCCACGATCTCTCTGACATTTCTGTGCTGAGAGCTACGTAGTACCTAAGACTGACCTCCTGATGAATTATGTGTAAATGCCAGTTTCCTCTCTGTGACTAATCACTTCGGATGTCGCCCTTCATATGCAGATGAACCTTATCCTAACCTCAAGGACTCCAGAATATTATTATGAGTAACTGATGGAGTTGCGAAAATAGCTTTCCAAGGGGTCTTTAAAAATGGATTCACTTCTACTGTAGGGTAAGAGTGACGTTGTACTTCCTGAATGGGGGGAAGTGGGCCAGATGACTCTGAAGAGTGTTGTTCTACCCCAAGATTGCCACAAAGAGCATCCAGGTGAGGGGATAGATAAATGAGGCTGAAATTCAACCCAGGTTCTGCTCACCAAGCTATGCACCCTGTCTTAGGGCTGTGTCCACCTGGAAGAAAAGCACTTTTCTTAATTTGCACTAAGTAACATAGGAGTTAAAGAGACCCTGCTCCAACCTACAAGTCTATAAGTGAATCTAGATCCACATTTCAATTTGTTATAACAACTATTCTATTCTACAACAATTTAATGAGCATCAATTATGTGCATGGCCAATGTCCCCCATTCTTCCTGAAATCATTTGTGCTGTTTAGGAACTGTGATTTCAGAGCATCATTCCAAACTATATACAGAATAATGATCCCTGTGCCTATGGTTTAAGGGAGTAAGAACCATTCACATCATTAAATATTGTCCAGTCATTGGGAGCATTTTTTTTTTTAATCTCTAACCTAAGAAAAATTACCAGATCTGAACCTTGATATAACATGACACATGTGTCTTTATCATATATTTTGAATTCTCCCAGCTATTTCTTCCCCAAATACTGTCCTCTTAAAGCAGCCCCTAGCTGAGGAGTCAGAACACTTGATTTCAAACATTGGCTTTACAATTTGACTCACTTTTTGACTTTGAATACAAATCACTTAAGTTGGGTGCCTGGGTGGCTCAGTTGGTTAAGCCACTGCCTTCGGCTCAGGTCATGATCTTGGAGTCCCGGGATTGAGTCCCACATCGGGCTCCCGGCTCAGCGGGGAATCTGCTTCTCCCTCTGACGCTCCCCCCCTCATGTACTCTCTCTCTTTCTCAATCTCACCCTCTAAAATAAATAAATAAATAAATCTTCAAATCACTTAAGTTCTCAGAGCATTACCTTCCCTCTGGACAGTAAAAGAAAAACTAGCCTCTGACTCCACAGGGATGTTGTGGAAATAAATGAGATGTATCTACAGAGTCACTTTAAGCTCTTAGGAATGAAAGAGCTTAAAGAGATATAAGGTTTCAGGAGTTATTCTTTATTTTTTCAGCTTACCAGTGAGAGAAAAAGGTTCCACTTTGGTTAAGTCTGGAAGAATACAGCCTCACTGACTACTTCCCCAAAATACAGCTTTTTCTCTTCTACATTCACAAAGTCTATTGTAATTCTGGCCATTGCCTCAGTGAAATTAATAAGGATCTGCCATACCCTCAGGCAACAAACAAGAGTGGTCACACTCTGTGTGGGGTGAATTATCTGCTACCAGTCAGGCATCATACGATACATGCCCCTGCAGTGGCTGTGAGAAAAACTCTCTAATGAAACAAAGAAAGTGTTACATTACAGAAAAGAAGAAGTTGCTGAGATGGAGTTCCCAGCTAGGATATTGATCTTACAGAGTCTAGGGAAGTCCAGAGGTAGAAAACTTCCAGCACTTTCTTTTAGGAGAACTAAAACCACATTTTGCCAGTGTCAGAGATACTCTCTCCTGATGCCAACAGTGGAGTCCTGAAGAGGATCACAAATAACCAGCTAAAACTCCTTATCCTCTCCTCTGCCCCAGGATGAAGAGTCCCTGACAGGTGATACAGATAAGTGCTGTACAACCTGTCTCTTTATCTTCCTTAAGAGAGCCACATAATCCATGGAGCTCACAAAACCCTTCTGTGGCTTCGATCCCATTCTGACATTCGAGAGAAAAGTTGACAGCCATAGATTAAAAGAAAACACTATAGTGAAGAGATACGTACAATAGGTGGCTATGACTAAAGAAGTGTTTTGGCAAGAATTAGCTAGAAAGACATATTGGCATACTGACATGGGTCTGTAAGCGTGTGGATTAAGCTAACATCTTTGTCTTGGTCTCATTGGGGCCCATGTTTACTTACAGGCTTTGATTTTCTTCATTTGCTCATTCAATAGGTGTTCATTGAGCACTGTAATGGAAATTGATGGTAGTGTCCCCAAATCTATTCTTCTCTCCTTCCTGAGCAAGTAGCTGTCCAATGAGAACCTAAATTTTCCAACCTGTCTTACAGAGAGATGTGGTGACCTGTTTGCACTGATGGAAAGTGAATGGAAGTGATAGGGGCAACCTTGATATTACTTGCTTGAAAGAAAATCCTTGACCTGGATGTCTGCTTTCTCCTGGCTACTTACTGAAAATCGCTGCCAAGCCTACCTACCTGCCAGGGACTGTAATGTGAGAAGAAAATAAACCTCTGTGTTTTGAATCTTTTTGTTACATCAGCCTAGCCTTCACTTTTACAAATATAAGTGCCTTCTGGGTATTAAATCCTGTGCAACATGTTGGTATTCAGCTTAGCAAAATTAGATGCCACATGTCCCCAAGGAATGTATAATCTAATATCTAACCTACTCTTCTGTCTGGAAACCCAAATCCATGGGACAAATGTCCACCATACTCAACAACTTCAACTCAACCTAGCAGCGCAGAAAGCAAGAGGGTAAGAGTGGATAAAGCAGGGGCTTCCATGCCATGCAGATCTGAGTTCAAACTCTTGCTCTATTCCTCACTAACCACATCCTTGGGACAAAACACTTAACTCCTCTAAACTCCTGTATTCTTCCTTGTGAATCAGGTGTACTAGAAATAATAATATATACTTAATAAGATTGTGATGACAATCAAAAGGATTAGGCATGTAAATAGCTTAGATAGGGATTTGTGTATTACCAAGTGTGATTATCAGAATTTGGTCCTTCCACTGCTCTTGTTCTCTCTAAATTTCATGGGGAGAGGCTTAAAGAAAAGGTACGAGCATTGTTATCTTATTCAACCACATTATGTGAGGCAAGAGTCATCACTCCCACTGTGTTGATGAAAAACTGACTCTCAGAGGGAACACCACTTAGAAGTGGCTCAGCCAGAATTTGTTTCCAGATCTGCCTGATTCCAAAGCCATACCACTACACCAAATGTATCACAATCATGGCCAGTAATCACTGATCAGCTATTAGGGGCAATTCTTCAAGGTCATATCATAAGGTTTCCAGCTCTGGACCCAATGGATAAATTGGTTCCCTTTCCTATATTCTCATGGTACTTTGTACCTCTGTCATAATTCAGTTAACACTGTCTCATAATTATGTTTGTTCATCTGGCATCCCCTACTAGAGCATGAATACTTGAGATAGGGACTATTTCTTAAACATCTCTGTCCCAGGACTTAGTATGATGCCTGGCATGTACTAGGCACTCTATTAATAATTGTCATGAATGACTGTCATGTGAATAAATGAATAGATATTAAAAAATGGAGTGTGAATAAAGAAAAACCTACTAAGGTAGTTATTTGTTTGATACAAAGGAAATGGAGGCATTCACTGTTGAAAATAAAAGGATGGCAATGAAATATTTAATAAAATCCATCAAGCATAAGAAATTAATACAGAGACACCCCCATGATGGAAATGAATATTTTCCAAAAGTTATATGCTGATTGCTTTGACCTCAAAGACATAATGAAATGATATATATTATCTATAAGGTCTAGTTCACAAAAGCTTTTAAATTTCAGTTGAAACTGAAATATTGTACAATTGCATTAGAAAAATATATATATATAACAAACAATATGGCTGGAACACCAAAAAATAAAAATAAAGAGAAAAAAACTGAAAAGATAAATATTTTGTTTTTTGGTGAAAGCAAGTTTAGTTAGAGAAAGATAAGGAAGTAAATGTTGACTTTTAATGACCCTGAATGCACTTACTGTGCATTTTTCAGTGGGTTTAGAGGCTCAGTGCACTGGTTCTTTATTCTCCCTAATTCCACTTCAAAGCTTTCGGCTTTCATTCCATTTACTATAGAGATATTGCCGTCAAAACTCATATACTGAATAGTCTGGATTAACCTCTTTTTTTTTTTCTCACAAGTGGGACAAAAAGAGGGAAATAAATATTTCTTAGAAAACTGGAGAAAAAATTGGGGAAAAAATGACTTGCATAAGAAAGGTTAAACAGGAAGAAAATAAGTAGCCTGAAAGAAAGTGGCTGGTGTGAAATTTACTGACCTATGAGCAGTAAAGGTTAAGAAAAATAGGGAAATTAAGCAAAATCTTTATAAGACCTTAAAAAATAAAAAGCAGAAGACAATGATTCATAGTATTCTTCCATGCTGACCAACAAATAATATCATCAGCCTGAAGAGTTTGGGTTGTTATTAAGAATAGACAAGAGGATCAGATACATTGTTGTAGAGGAAGAAATGAGGTATAACAGAATTTCCATTTACATAAATGGATTAATTTCAACTTGATTTATTTTTAAATTCAGAGAAACTGAACTGATGTTCTCCTTGTCTGTGGAAAGGTGAACAAAAAGAAATAATGTAAAATGGGTATTTAAATTTGCTGAAATACAAGGAAGAAACTCCCTGACATGATATGCATACAAAAGCTAAAACGGCAAACCGAGAAATCAACATGGAAAATAAAACACTAAAGGGGAATCACCTTGAACCTTTTATGTAAAAATTTTGTTACTGTTAAAAAATATAAACTTGATTAATAAATGAAAAATCCCCCCAAAACTTTAAAGCTACCCACATGGGCTTAGCAGCGTGATTTTACTGGTTAAATGAGTGAGAAATATTTATTTTCTGTGTCTAGGATAATGCTCCAACTCTCCCTCTCCCCCACCCCATCTCACGCTCACTCAAAAACGCATCAACGTGAACATCACTTTCAGCACCAAGGACAGCAGCTCTGGTTGCCGTAGGTGTCAGTAACCATTAGAAACTGGGTCTATTGATGATACCCATCTCAGGAGCGCATTTGAACTCAGATTAGAAATCCCTGGAGCCTAGCTCAAAGTTGTAATCATATGCTCTACAATACTACTTTTCCTATTCAGACTATGATTTCTAAAACAGTGAATATTTTACTATGTTCTCAGAGGAAACTATGGCAAAACTGAGGATCATAGACTACCAGGTATGGAAAGACCCTTCATGAGTCTTCAACATAGCTTATTCTGGAAGACTTACAGTTTTTTTCAATCAGATTCCCAATAATCATTTGTCACATGAAAATGCTAAAATTAAAATTTTACAATCTAGTCCTTGACTCCAATATATAACCATGTCTTAACAATAACTTGGCAATGGTACATCAGCTCATGGAACTTTTTGTTTTTTAATAAAAATATGATTAATAGATTCACATCCCATATGCCACATGCCAAATATTTCAAAAATATGACTGGAGTTTATCCTTAATTTTTTGTCATGGAGAAGGTTATATTACTTGAATTTCCCCTAGATACAAATTTAGTGGAAATAAGTTAGTTCATATTCAATTCAGGCATCACCTCTTTTAGGAAGACAAGAACTCGAAGTCTGGGCTATGGGCCCCTTTTCTTCACTCTCATGGTAACCCACGCTTACCTATAATAGTGCATTTATCTCATTATACCAAAACTACATTTTTAGATGTCTACCCTCTAGCTCTATGAGCACTTAAGAGTGGTGCAAAAGCCTCCCCATTCATCTCTGTGTTCTCAAAATGTATTGCATGAAAGACATTGTACTATGCACTGGAGATGTAACTGTGATGAAAACATTACTCCTTATCTCAAAAGTTTAAAGTTGAATAAGTGAGAGATCAGAAGAAGAAGGAACTTATTACACTGTATCATAAGAAAGAGTAAAACAGGCTCTGATGTCTTACCAATGAGGGTTTAAATCTTAGTTCTGCCATTCCTAAAACATCTAGGAAAATTAATTAAATGTAGTTAAAAATGAGATAATGGTAATAATATCTACTATTTAGAGTTTTTTTAAGGATGAAATAATTGCAAATGGAAAATAATTCCTGGCCACAGTAAGTGCTAAGGATATGCACACAGCTATAATATTGATGGTGAGAGCCCAAGATACCAAGGAAACAAAGAACAAGGGTGCATAAATTTGTTATATTTCCATCCAAGACTTAAGTGCTTCAGAGAGGTGTAAAGGCTGAAATAGTAGATAAGGAGCATTATGGAAAGCTTCCCAAAGGAAGTGGCATTTCCTTTAAGTCAGGAAAGATGAGTAAGCATTGACCACATGAAGAGGGGTAGAAAGTAATCCAGGTTGAGTGAGCATCTTTTGCAAAGAACTTGCGATAAGAAAGCACATGGTGCTTTCAGGTAATTACAAGTAGTCCTGTTTAACTGTGGCATCAAATCAGAGGCATGCTGAGGGGTGGTCAAAGATGAGGCTGGAAGGCAAGCAGTAGCAGGCTCATGAGAATCTCAGGTGTTCTGCCAAGAAGCTAACACTGTATCCTGAAAGCAATTGATAATCACTAAAGAATTTTATTCACGGAAGTAACAGCATAGAATTTGCATTTTAGAAAGATAACTCAATCTGTAATTTGAAGAACAAGTTGGGAGAAGATGTAATGTTGAAGTGGTGAGATCAGAAGCAAGATCTTTGGCTAAGAGACTGGGGCAGTAATCTGGGAAACAACTAAAGGTAGCCTAAATATTTTGTATCCCAGGGGCTTAGCACATAGTGTCTACACCAAATGAGTGGATAACAAACTTGTTGAAATAACTGAATAGTAAGAAAAGGAATTAATATACCACAGTGGGAAAGCAACATAATTCCTGGCTACATGGAATCATTTATATATATCCCTCACTTCTGTATCTTATGAAGTCCCATATAATTAAAAGTTTCAGGAGCCCTTTGAGAGGAAGGTAAAGAGATAAGAGAAGTATGATCACTTGATAGATGAATGGATAAAGAAGATGTGGTATATACATACAATGGAATATTACTCAACCATCAAAAAATGAAATCTTACCATTTACAACAACATGGATGGAACTAGAGGGTATTATTTAGTGAAATAAGTCAATCAGAGAACGACAATTATCATATGATTTTACTCATATGTGGAATTTAAGAAAAAAACAGCGGATCATAGGGGATGGGAGGGAAAAATAAAATAAGATGAAATCAGAGAGGGAGACAAACCATAACTTAGGAAACAAACTGAGGATTGCTGGAGGGGAGGTGGGTAAGGTGATGGGGTAACTGGGTGATGGGCATTAAGAGGGCACTTGAAGTAATGAGCACTGCGTGTTATACAAAACTGATGAATCACTAAACTCTACCTCTGAAATCAATAATACACTGTATGTGTAATCACTTTTTAGTACTGGTATTTCACAGTTAGGATTAGCACCCACTTTTATGTTAATTGTGATGTCAGGTTTTATATGTGCATATAACTTATGCTTCTTGGTCCGTGATTTGACTTACAGTCTACCCAAATCCATGAAATTGCAGAAGATACTAATACGCATAAGCCTATTTATTTATATCAATGCAAACATATATACACATTTCTATCTCCATATTTGTACATCACACCTAATTTGAACAGAAAAAGCTGCAATATATATATAAAAAAACAACTTGTTGGTATCAGATACTCTATCCTTTTCCTGGTTTCTATTTCTGGTTCCTTAAATTTTTTCTTTCTTCACTGTTCAGTTTGTTCAAATTGGTGCTTGATGTGGGATTCTCAATGCTCATGACCATGACCACAGCCAAATACATCTACATAGGACATCCCCTCCCTGTCCAATCTATTACAATTTCAAAGGACTTTCAAAGGGCCCTGTGACTTCTGGTGGCTTCCCAGAGGCTCTTTGTGTCTAATTTCCTCCTGACCCTTCATATCTTGGCATCCGTGTTGGAACAGGTGTGAGCAGACACAGGCAGGTCCATGGAGTCCACGGTTCAGTGCTGGCACAAGATAAGGGTTATTTTTTTGCAAGAGATAACTCCAACAATGTTTTCCAGGTTGCCAACTTCCAATTAGTGTCATCTTTTGCTCCATGTCCTAGGGCAAATGTCCAGTTTATAGTGAGTAGACAGGCTGTTCTGAGAGATGGGCATTAATGCCATAAAAGAGATGCATTTCAGCTTCTTTCCCATAGTCAAGGAAGACTGGTCTGTCACCCAAAGACACAGTCATTGCTCTCCAGTGCAAGGTCAGCTCCTTGTTCGTGAACAGGGATGCTAATTTATTTTCCAACAATGAAGCCAAATGTGCTTCCAGATGTTGAGCTATGAAGCAATTGCGATTGTTGAAAGCACATGAAAAAAAAAAAAAAAAGAAAGAAAATCCCACAGATAAGACCTACAAATTGTCCTTGGGAGACTATTTGTACTGGGGGACTGTGTTGATATAGACAGCAAGGCAAAATCTTCTGTCAGCCAGACTCAGAATGGTCTTTTAACAGTTATCCCATTATTAACAAAAAAACAAAAATTCTTATAGTAAATTCCTGAAGACCATAAATTTCTCTATAGCTATTGTGCAAAAAAGAGCAGGGGGTGGGAAGTGGATCCTTTTCATAAGATTATGTTCACAAGGTGCCATAACACTGATGGTGGGGGCAAGTCAATGTCAAATATGTTAAAAGGTAATTGGATAATGTCAATCATTTTTGTTTTGTTGTTTGTTTTTATTGAAGAATGGGGTAAGCAATTATCAAGGAGTGACTCTGTGTATGCAGAGAGTCTTTACAATGGCTACTGTTTCAAATGGCACTGTGTTTGGTAGAAGAACCTCATCCAGGTACAAGCAGAGATTGTTGCCTGCTCTATTTTCTTACATGAGCCTGGCCCCCACATTCAGAAGCTGGACCTTAGGCAACACCTCCTTGACTCCTTTTTAGTCCAGACCACTGGCCACCTTTGATACTTTGACATACCCTTCTGTGTCCTCATATCTGACTCTGAAGACACTTTTTTTATTAACCCTTGATGAACTCTCTCACATGTAAGTCTGTACTCTCATACTTTGACACACTCTTCTGTGTCCTCATATCTGACTCTGAAGACACTTTATTTATTATTAACCCTTGATGAACTCTCTCACATATAAGTCTGTACTCACACTATGGTCTTACATACGATCAGCTATAACTCAGAGACATGCTTTGGTGTTCTTCCTAATCCCTAAGTTACCAATAACAGCCAGGCTATCATTCTGCTTCACAGTTTCCAGTGGGGGGAAAAATGGATAACAGTCAACTCTTGTGCAAAGACTAATTTTAGATATGGAGTCACTTCAGGTATTAAAGTATTTGGCAACTTTCTTCTATTTTAAGTCCCACCTAAAATATCATCTGAATTCTACCCTTTTCCAGCCAAAAACAAACAAGCAAAACAAAACAAAAACAAAGCTAAGACATGAGGACAAGAGTTTTATGAGTGAGGCAGTGTAGGGTAGCAGAAGAGGGATAAGGCTTTGGAACTAGACAGCCTTGATTCTGAAGTCCAGGTTTACACTGCACACCTGCCTGCTATAAGAGCTTACATAAGTCACTTGAAGTCTCCCTGCCTCAGTTTCCTCATCTGTAAAAATGAAGATTAAATGAGAAAAGACACATATGGATATTAAGCAGAGACTGAGATGTAGAATCACACCAGGTTTTTTTTTTCTTTTTTAATTATTAATGAGGAATCTGAGTTCCCAATGATATTAGCACTTCTATAGAAGTTCTATTCAAATATAAGTATTTGTCATAACCTGAATGTGGCAAATCATATCTTCCAAAAATGGCCACAGCAATATTTACAGTCCCATTTGCTCTTCCAACATCTTGCCACACCCCTATCAGAAGGTGAAATCTATTTCCTATCCCCTTGAACTGGGCAGGCTATTGTGACTTCCTTGGCAAATAGAATGTGGTGGATGGGATTCTGCGTGACTTCCAAGATTAGCTCATAAAAGCAATACAGCTTCTTACTGGCTCTATCTAGGTACTTGTCCTTGGAACCAAGCCATCATGCTGTAAGGAAGCTTAGGACACATGGAAATGCCATATATAAATGTTCCAACCAGCAGTCCCAGCTAAGTTTCCAGCCAACAGCAAACACCAACTGTCAAGTGTATGATTGAACAAGGCTTCAGATAATTCCAGGTTTTGGCCTTTGAGCTGCCTTAGCCAATGCTAAGATGACTATCCTCATAGATTGTTGCCCAGATTGTAGATTTGTGAACAAAATATATGTTGTTGTGTTTTTTTAAGTCACAAAATTTAGGGGTGCTTTGTTATACAATAAATAACTAGAACACTGAAGCTTAGTAAATTAAATGCACTTCTATTAAGTTTAAAGTCAAAAGAATTTTTAAATGATGTCATCTGAGATTCTTGGAATATTAACCTGTAACATATCCTCGAAAATTCTCCAGTCCATCTTTCTCATTTTGTGAAGAACTGAGGACCCAAGATATGTTGTGACTTACTTGAGATCCTATAAGTAACTACCGTTAAGAGTATGGCCTAATCCAAGTCTGGTTCAGTACTTCCCTTTTTCATAATACTATGAGTGTCAAACAAGTTTGTTGGGTTCAGGGTTCAAATGATCAATTTGGGACAAATATTCTCTAAGTCTGCTAGAGTTCCGTACAATGTTTCTATGCCCTTCTGTGCTTCTTTCTTCCTTCTTGCTTAGCAGAGAGACTGATCTGAACTTGGTTGATTTAGTGTGTAATATTGGAAGGCAGAATGGGATCCAACAGGCTCAACTGTGCTAACAAGAATTTAAAAAATGTGTCAAACCATGAAATCAGCAGCTATGACTTGAAGCAAGGGAGAAAGAGGGCAAATGTGCTGAGTGTGAGGCTACTGTTTTTCTACAGTCACTTTTCTGAGCATAAATGCCTAGAAATTCTATACCATTGATCAAATGTTTTGACAGAAGCCTGCATTTGGTGGGCAGAGAGTTTTCCACATGATGCTAATAGAAGCTAATCTATTATGATGGACTCACATACCCTCATAGCCCATCAATTAGACAATTTTATATCATGTGATTGATTGCAGATTCTTCAGTCATTGAAGACATGAAGATCTGTCTTTCTTCATTGCTGCTAGACATGCAAACTCTTTAAATTGCTAACAAACTTTGTTTCTTGAGGCTAAAGTGTTCTCCCACTCTCATTTTAATGAAAAATCAAGCCAGGACTAAATGATAACTATCTATCAAAATAGCCCAAGCATTCTCTTGGAATGGATTTATGAAAGGTACATATATGCAAGTCTAAAAAAATATGGGAAACAACAGAAGAGAAAATTGGAATGAGAAGGAAAAAGAGAAAGGCAAAGAAGAGAAAAGAACAGAAGAAAGGACTAGAGAATTAGGTTAACTGCATTCATCATAGTTGTGGTTCAGTGTCTTTCTTTTAGTCTAAAAGACAGTTCAGTTAGACAATAAGGCTATAGATTATGTTGATTAGAATATACCATTTTGGGGGTGCCTGGGTGGCTCAGTCAGTTAAGTGTCTGCCTTGAGCTCAGGCCATGATCCCAGGGTCCTAGGATCAAGCCCCATGTCGGGCTCCCTGCTCAGTGGGGAGCCTGCTTCTCCTTCTCTCTCTGCCTGCCACTCCCCCTGCTTGTGCTCTCTCTCTCAAACAAGTAAGTAAATAATCTAAAAAAAAAAAAAAAAAGGATGTTAACCATTTTCTCTTGAAGTTTTAACTCAGTACTCACAGTAATTCCAAAATCTTTTCTCTCTATTCTCCCCAAATACTTGATATTAAATCAGGGGTCAGCAAAATACAACCCTCAAGTTATACCTGCTTTGTAAATAAAGTTTTATTGGAACACAGCCAAACGCATTTGTTTAGTACGTCTATGACTGCTTCTGCGCTATAATGGCAGAGTTGCAACAGAAGCCTGACCACCACAAAGCTGAAAAGATTTACTTAAGGAAACTTCAATACTACTAAGTTTGTGGTACTCATTCTAGCTTCTGAAAGCTCTGTAGAATTTTTCTTTCCCGGTGTGGTTCTCTTTTTCTACTTGCTGGTGGGGGGAATCTGATTTTAAAGGTACAATTGAAAGGAGCACAGTTGAAAGGACTAATAATTCTACTATTTCAAGTAACATTGAGAATTTGCTCCATAAAAACTCTCCACCAAGATTGACTCAAGAATCTGCTTATAGAGAACACAGCTAAGGTTTTTCGTAATTCTACCTGGTTGGTTTTGAAATATTTGCAGCATTTTGTAAAGATGTTGTTGAACAAAAAGTGGTGGGAATACCTTCTGTGAACCTATCTTTAGCCATTAACTACAGACAACACAACCACTTCTTGAACAAATTCTGCTTCAGTGAGAAAGTCAGATTTCTTTCTCATTTAGCTACAAACCACTGATTTTCTTGTTCTAGGGAGAGATAAATGAGAAAGGTGAAAGTCAAAACAGCATTGTCTCTTCTGTAGTTTGGTGCTAGATCTTTTGAGCTATAAAGATCCTAGGGAGAAACTTAGACCTACTTCACCCCCCAAAAAGGAGAAAAGAGCAAGAGAATGGAGTATAAAAATCACAGAAGAGAGTAAAGCTGTTAATCATTTTTATTGTTCTTACCTGAGTTGTTCTAAAGGGTCACATTGAATGGTTATCTAAGCAAAGTAGCTTATTTTTGATGTTTAAAATAGAATAAAATGTAGATACTGACTGGCTACTGCAATGGGACATCTGAAATTGCCCAAAGGGTGATAAAACGCATCTGAAGAAGGACCCAGGAGAAGTAGCACTAATGTTGGTATTTGACACTCAGACCGATACACACACCAACGGCTTGAAAATGAGGTTGAAGTCAGAAAATGAAAATAGCAAGTTAAAACATGAAGGATAAGGAATGAGGAAGCTTAGAGAGGCTGAACTTTTTGTTTGCTTTGTCTGAATTTATAGTGTGGATTTATATATTGCTCTGAAAGAAAACCAGATTGGAAAAACTTTGGAAATCGTCTCCATACATACCTCAGTGTTCTGATGCCTTTCCAATGCACACAAGCTGGGTGCTAATGGCTCATTATAGCATGCAAGGCACATGTATGCTCTCACGATCCACAGGCAGTTACTCCACACTTGTCTGTAGATGGTGAACTTCCATCACATTTAATCGCCAGTTTTGTCAACCCCGGCTGGTTACATTCCCAGATGTTGACTAACTGTGAGGATTGATTGTCTTCCAGATGTGTTAGGTTTTCACACATCTCTCTCAACTCCAAGAGAGTATGTGAACGCTTGTTTGCATCAGTGACCACTGATGGATCTCTCCCAGATGTCTCCTGGCAGAAGTGCCCCCTTTTCTGAGAAATCAAGTTGAGCAGTGGCTTCTATAAACATTAAAACACATTCACCACCATTCTCCCCAATGTCACCAGTTGGTTTTAAAAAATGAAAAACAGATGCAAATCAGCATACCTGATATAAATGATGACTTGATGATGTTATAAACTAAAAAATAAACAAGCCTCAAACTTAAACCCAAAGGAAGTAATATCAGCAACACAGAGAGCTGTAGGGAATGGAATACAATGTTTCCCAAAACTGTGCAACTACTGTAGTTCGGACCTAGAGATTTCATAAAATGTTGATTGTTTTTTGTTTAAAAATCACTTTTTGATTTCTATTTGCCTTTGATTTTTTTTAATTTTATGTGAAAATACCAAGTACTTTCATAGAGGAGGCTTGCGATGTCCCAAACCAGACAAAAAGTTTGAACAAGTTTCAATTAAGCATCCAAGTTTAACCATTCTAAACTTGGTTAGAACTCTGGGCTATTGCAAATCCTCCATTTTTGATAAATCTGACAATGTCCCCACCGAGACAACATAAACAGTCAAAGGATAAACCAAAACTTGGAATAATCCCAAAGTAAGATTTCAAGAGTTTTTCTTTTCCAAAGCAGGAAGGCATTTTTGTTTTGTTTTGTTTTTTCCTCTGCCATAGAGACTTCTTTTCAATCCATGATAAAAATGAAGACACCAAAATGTTATTTGGTAATTACTCTTACAGGTCATTAATATGGAATCAAGCAATTATACTACAACCAGCTTGCCACTGTAACAACTGAACTAATCCACTCTGTGATGCAGAATATCTGGATGGACAATGAACATCTCAATTAATTCTAAGCCTTTCCTAACATTCTGGATATCTAGAAAATTCATCATTTTCCCATTTTCTTTAGGACATTAAGCATCAAATACATAGCAACTTACTGTGAACTAACTTCAGGTAGCCATCAAAAAAGAGTTCCCAAACTCTATGTGTTTGACCCAAAGCATTTTTCTCATCCTGATATTTATTAACACAGAGTTAAAACAGAGTTTTATTAACAAAGAGTTATTAACACAGAGTTTTTAGCTCAGAGTCTGCATTTACACCCAGTTAACACAGAGTCTTCAGAATAATTTATGATGGGATCTCATATAGAAATGCCATAACTTGACTGAATAAAACATCAAAAACCAAAGTTTTAAAGAAAGATGTGCAAGAACAGACCTAATCACTACACCACATCACTGGGGAGAAAAAAGCAGAAATCAAAACACAAGTTTATATATTCTTGGCCAAAACATTTGCCCAGCAATCTACAAGCTCTTCTAAAACCATTTGACTGGCTTCTTTATCAAATAATTTAATTTAACTCAAAGAGAGAGAGAGAGACCCATAAAGAAAACTATAAAATTGTGGAACCAGATTTTCCTCTAGATTCATGATTTCCATAAAAATGTTTCAGGAGCAACCACTGGGAATGAGCCAGAGGGCAGAGAGTAAGGTACCTTGCAACCACCTCCACTTTTGTCTGTTTTATACATGAACATTCTATATAAGATTTCACATAAGAAAGGGGTGATGCTGCCTGCAATGAAAACCATTTTGAAAGTGGTCCTCAAATTATGGTCCCTGGACCAAGAGCACAGCATTACCTGGGAATTTGTTAGAAATGCAAATTCTCCGTCTCCATCTCAAATCAACAGAATCAGAAACTCAGGAGGTAGGGCGCAGCAATCTGTGTTTTAATAAGCCCTCCAGACAATTTGATGCATGCTAAGGTTTGAGAGTCACTGTGTCATATGATCCTCAGGCATCACCTCCTCCCAGAAGCCTTTTGTAACCAAACACTTTACCTGCTTCTTCAGCCACACCCCACATACGCTCACTCTACATGCTCACACAAATGCTAGGTTAGGTGTATATTTTAGTCTGTTTGAGCTTCTATAAAAATACCATAGACTGGGTGACTTACACAACAAACATTTGTCTCACAGTTCTGTTGCCTGGGAAGTCCAAGATCAAGGCACTAACAGATGTGGTATCTGGCGAGAGACTGCTTCCTGGGTCATAGATGGCCATTTTTCTCTTGTATCCTCACATGGCAGAAACAGAGTTCTCTAGGGTCCCTTCTATAAGGGCACTAATTCCATTCATGAGGGCTCCACCCTCATGACTTAATCTCTTCCCAAGGTCCCCATCTCCACATACCAATTTTTGGGGATTAAGCATCAATATATGAATTTGAGGGGGACACAAATATACAGTCCATATTGATGCAGTACCCTTCTGGATTTGTATTAATCAAAGCAGGCATAACCTTTTTTAGTGCTGTTATGTTATGTATCTACCTCTCCTACAACAATTTGAACTTATGAAGAACAACCATCATAGAGTACCCATTTTTTTTTCCATTTCTAGCCTTTAGCATAGTGGCTGACACAAAATAGGTGCTCAATAACCATTTCTTAAATGAATGATGGATACATTGATATTTATGTATTTGATTTACTTATTTACATTATACTTTCTCCAAATAAACAATTTGAGGTCTTACACAAGCACACTCACACAAATATAAGATGACTAAAATTAAACCAAGTAACCAAGACAAAGACAATGAAGATCAGAGGGTTTGATCAGTCATCCTAGGAGTCATGCTTCTATGTCTATTAATGTTTGTAGCACCCGAGAGTCTCTGCTCATGACTGTTTAGTCCTTCCAAAAAATTCTCTGACCCTCAGCCTTCTTGTGAGAGCAGACTATGCTGCAGGCTACTGTACTAAGTAACACATAGGGATAGCTGTTTCATTAACAGTAGTAATTCTGAGAAGAGAGGACTGGGCTATGTATTCTAACAAATGGATAGATGGGAGTCAGCAGTACTAAGGAAAACCCTGGGTGTTTTTTATACTCTTTTCACCATAACCCACAATAAAATAATACAATTTCCCTTTTGCCAGAGTACACACATACATGGATATATACACCCATGTTTCCTGAAGCCATTCATCCTTACTCCATACGTTGCCCTCTGGTATTTTCTATTTTATTTTATTCTATTTCACTAAAATTAAAATGTTTGAGATATAATAAAGAAATTTCATGAATCAGTATTGGGTTGCAAACAACAGTTTAAAAAGTACTATATTTTATTATATAATGTATTGGATGATTTTAATGTAATTAAGTGGTTTTTGATTTGTTTTCATTTGCTTTTAAGTAGATCATTGTTTTTCAAATTATCTCTTCTCTTCTCATACTTAATCTCTTCTTTATCTTTCAAATATAGAGAACATTAATGGGTCCCCCAGTATGGCCAACTCTGCAGGTGAATTTTCCAGAACTCCCAGGGATAGTTACTAAGCTATCACACCTTGGGTGTACAACCTGAGTGTTGCTTTCCTGAGCTGTAAAGCAAATGTCCTAATACCCCTCTTGTAGGATTGTGATCAGGATCAGGGAAAAAAATACACAAAAAGCATCTGACCATAGGTATTCAATCAATGATAATGATAACTGTTCTTATCATCCCAGACCCCTGAGAGGACCACCAGTTAACTACATTTAAGGCATTCTCAGATTTCCATGTTAAGAGGCACATCAAAATTCTATGCTTCAGATCAAATTGTGCAGAAACAAAAGTTCCTACCCAAACTGTGATTCCATCCCACAGGAACAATCTTTACAACTCCAAAACAAGTCACACCTGTCAGGAGCTGGCAAGGTCTCTTTTGTGATGAATAGAACTTGGATCTCTTAGGCCTTTCCCACTATCACCTTGCATCATCAATAAATGTATGATGCCCTCTCTCCTGAGATTCTTTGGAGTTTAAAGAGCCATGTGCCACACAATCATTTGCTACAGCTACTGGTGCAAATTCCATGTCCTTATTGGTCTCATCAAACCTGGTGCCTAAACATTACTGTTACATTTCATTTTCAGAAAGATAGCTCTGAAAAAAAAATTAATAAAAATTCAGAGGATATATCTGCTCATGTGATCCCAAGATACTGGATATTTAATAACTGAGTAGAATTTAAAATGTCTCCTGTTAAAGCAGACGAAAACAAACAGGAAGCAAATTGTAATACAGGCTAGTCCTTAACTTAAAAACTCAGGTCCTACATTATCAAACAGATGCCCACCAGCACTCTAGTCCTCGATGTTAACTACCCCGTTCCTCCCAACTTTCCCAGAGCTTTGGAACCTTTTTGAGAATATTGAAATAGATAAAATATGTGTTCAGACATTGAAGGAATGGAAAAGGCTATAAAGCAAGCACAGTTTAGAGCAACCAACTACTGGGGCCATGCCCTTAGGCAAAAAAATACACCTAATATCCGAGCAAATATATTGCCCAAATATATTTTCCAGTGTGTCTCCAGATTATGTTCATCCCCTTTTTCACTCTTCTTGAAATTTCCCCATTCAGAGGTTTTATCGGTTTGATGAGCAACATTTATTAAAAAAAAAAAAAATAGGTTGTTGAGCTATCAGTTACACATCAAGGCAAATAAAGTAAATGAGATGATTTTCCTCATAATGCCAGGCTAAAATCAGAAGATGAATTTAGGAAATTATAGAGCATGATGATGCTTCCAAAGAGCTTCTAGAATTAAAATCCCCACAGCACTGAAAGCCTGAAAGTGACTCTTCCTTTCCTAGATCCCTAAAGCAGGACTTGGGGTACACTGATGGGGTGGTGTCAGTTGGAACAAGTTGATTTCCTAGAGCTAGAGTGTTGGGGAGAGTCAGCTAGTGGAAACTGGTTTTCATGAAAACCAAGAACCTCTCAAATGAAAACCAAAACTGAGCTGAGTTCTCAGTACAGCTCTGGTTTTTGGAGACCTTTCTTCTTCTCTGCCTGTGTGCCTTAACAGCTTCCTACTCATAATTAGAAGGGTAGCAGAAATAATAGCCAACATGAATTGAGCATATTCTATGTGAAAGACTCTCCCATAATAAATTTATACATGGTATCTCATTAAATCCTCACTACAGTCCATGAATATGTGTCTTTATCATCTCTACCATACAAATAAAGAAACTGAGGTTTTGAAAGGTTAAGTAACTTGTCCGTCAATACACTGGAGGTTTAATCTAGAACTTGTTGAGCTATACTGCTTCCATTCTTCATTCCCTATGGAAGGATCTGGGAGAGATAATGTAGTGGAAAGATCTAGGAGAGGAGAGAGAAGCAGAAGGGCCAACTCTCAGGAGAACACTTGGGTACTATGTAGGTTGAATGGAACCTCCCATACGGTTAGGAATGCCTCCTAACAATGTCCATGCTCACGTCCTAATCCTCAGAACCTGTGAATATATTACCTTATATGACAAAAGGAACTCTGCAGGTGTGATTAAATTAAGAATCTTGTGATGAGGAGATTATCCTGTATTATCAGGGTAGGTTCAATGGAATCACAAGGGTCTTTTCAGAGGGAGGTGGGAGGGTCAAAGACAGAGAGAGAGAAAGATGGAAAGATGTTACACTGCTTTGAAGATGGAGGAAAGGAGCTGTGAGTCAGGGAATGCAGGCAACCTCTACAAAGTAGGAAAGACAAGGAACAGATTCCCTCCAAGAGCCTTTAAAAGGAGCTCAGCCCTGCTCACACCTTGATTTGGTTTCTTCTGACCTCCAGAATTATGTAATGAATACATGGTGCTTAAAGCCACTAAATTTGTGATAATTTGTTTACAAGAGCAACAGGAAATTAATACAGGTGCCTTTACAAAGAAAATGCATGGTTTTTTGTGGTTTTTTTCACGCAAATAACATTCAGGTTTGTTTGCCTTCCAGCCCCTGGCAGAAGCAACTCAAAGCTGCCTACTTCAGACTCTGGGTGGGAAACACCTAGCCTGCCTCACATGGCAGTCACACCTCTGCCTCCCCCAGCACACGTGGCACAAGTCTGGCACCCAGGATTCTTTTCGAAATTGCTGAGACCTTTAGTTCCTTGGTGCTCCAAGCTTTCACAGCAGTTACTTATTCACATGTATTGTAGTTTCAAGGCCTTGTAACTTTTCTGATTTCACGTCTCCCTCTTCCAGTGACTTACACTCCTCAAGAGAAGGTATCATCTTGTCTTTTTCTCATTTCTGCTTCTCCAGCATACCACCACCCATGGTAGTGGTATCCAAGTATGGGGTGAGGGGGTGGGAGGGGGCCGTGGGAAAAAAGGAGCATGGGAAGATGGCCCAAAGCCCATCCATATTTAATGGTGAATTCCTCAAGCCAAGTATGTGCTTTGCCCTCACATAATCTGCCCTGAGAAACAGAGCTATCTCTACCCCAAGGTGGAAAGTGATTGCTACTTTCCCCACACCATCCTCAGACTTATATCTTCTGTCTCACTGTGACCCATTCTGTATTAAAAAAAACTAAGTCTATAGAGCCTGAATTATGATATTTCTTGTGTAAAAAACAAACAAGATTTGTGGTATCTTTTTGTCTAAGCTTTGAAACTGATTTCTATCCGTGGGATCTGAAATGATTTTGACACTTGGATTTCAGCTGACCCTTGGATTTCAGCCATTTGAAGTAAATGTCCTTTTGTCTGGAAAATCTTACACTATTTCTGCCCAAAGAAAGCCTCCATCTCAGAAGTTCTCTAACAGTTACACTATGCTCACTGATTTGGTACCAATTTTATATATCTTGCATTGGGGGGCATCTTGGTGTCTTCTCTTTTTTTTTTTTTTTTTAAAGATTTTATTTATTTATTTGACAGAGAAAGACACAGTGAGAGAGGGAACACAAGCAGGGGGAGTGGGAGAGGGAGAAGCAGCCTTCCCGCTGAGCAGGGAGCCCGATGTGGGACTTGATCCCAGGACCCTGGGACCATGACCTGAGCCGAAGGCAGATGCTTAACGACTGAGCCGCCCAGGCACCCCCCTTAGTGTCTTTTCTTAATACCTAATGTCTCTCTAACTAGAGACAAAGCCAATTGACATCTCTGGAGGGACTCCTGCATGCAGGCACCGTGGTAGACTCGGGATGCAGTGACTTGAAAAAGCCACTGTTCAGTCTCACACGGAGTTGACAGAAAACAAGAATCAAGGTTTTTTTTTGTCCCTTCGTACCCTTCCCATCCCCTCCACAGAGCCTAGCACACAGAAAGTGCATGACCTATTTGTGTTTGTGGATTGGCTTCTTGACCAAAATAGATAATAGGAGATCTAATCATGGACATATTACACCTCACGTGGTTAACTAAAACCACAAGGATTACAGGTAATCAAGCCCAAATCTTTGATTTTCTAGATAAAGACACTGAAGCACAGATAAATAAAGTTATACAACAAAATACACAACTAGGGACAGGATGAAGGTTGTATCCCTGTCTTCTGGCTCCTAATCCAGTGTGCCTTCTAATTGGACCTGAGGTGACAGTTATACTAAATTCTGGGGACAGCTCAGTTTGACTCAGCCTGAACTTGCCACAAACAGCTCAGTTTGACTCAACCTGAACTTGCTACAAACGTTCACTAAGCTGTGCACATGTCTGATGACACCCCCAGTCCTTACCCACGCCCGTCCCCTCACTGTCATTCTCTTGGCAGTACGAAGCTGCAGCTGGTACTAATGACCTTCAGGGTCCCTGGCAAGCAATTTATTTCATTTTTTAAAAAATAAAGGAAATGTTAATATCACAAGATCTATGTCTAAAATGCCCCTGGGCAAGTTTCCTCTCTGACTTTATTCTCTCTCATTTTCAACTTCCTTTTTTTTTTTTCCTTTCTCCACATCAAGCTGTCAGGATGACTTTGATCTTGGAGACACGTGTCTTCTCCTTCCCTGACTCTGACAGAGCTCCCACCGGCCATCCTGAGACAATTCCACAGAAACCCATTAATTCTTTCACGTCTAAGATCAGTCCCTGTGCTCCGTCCACTGGGGCAGGGAGTGTCCCCAGCACAAAAGATAGGTGTAACTCGAAAGAAAAGTGTAAGTGCATACACATATCAATTGGCCTTAAAAACCTAAAGCAGTTTGTCTTCATAGACCCAAGATCACCATTTCCCACACTTACTATTTTAAGACAACCTTTGGAAACCAACTTTCATATCAAGCCAAAAACATAGCAAATAGAGCTCTGTGTGTTATTCAGAATAGTAGCTGCACATCTGAGCTGTGGCCCAATTACTTCCAGTTGGTAAGAATTGCATTTCAGATTATGAGGACATGGTTTCAGGTTAGGGAAGTCCTTCGGTTACAGGCAAATGGAGCAACTTGAAGGGATATTGTCCCTTTTAACCTTCCATTTTCATAAACAGTATAGTTAATTCTGGGTAATAAAACTGTGAAGTTTAATCAATGGCAAACAAACATTTTGGCAGGAAACTGAAGATGGTTTACTGGTGAGGACTAAGCAAAAAGTATTATCCGTTGACCAGTCGACCCCTGCCAAGTTTTCTTCACACCTTGGTTCTTACCTCTCCTGCTCCACCCCCCTCCCCCCACCCCCTAGCCCTCTCCAACCCTTACTCCTCCACCCCCCTCCCCCATCTGCTCCAGAGGACATGTGAGGACAGGAGAGAAAAGGAGAGAGATGCAGACAAGAATCAGAAGAACTGGATGATTGCCTTACAAATAATGAACTTCTATTTGTAAATTACCTACTTTTTGAGAAATTTCAGTTCATTTAAAATGTTTAATAGATGTGAAGAGCTCTGAGTTCTATAGAAGACAAGCAACTAAGACAAAATATCTTTGAAAACAAACGAGAGGGGAAACATCCATCACATGCTTGCCCTTCCATCTTCCAAGAAGTTGCAGTCCTGGGAGGGGAACCATAATTTTTATTTGAAAACTTCTCAGGATGGTCCTTTTGTATTTTCCCTTTCTTTCTTCACAGATCACAGCAGCAATTTTCTTTTATCATCACCTATTTATAGTTTTCTTTTCTCAAAACCTTGGCCAGAAGGAAACTGGGCAGAAAGCATTTCTTTCAAAAGCCATGTTATTTTGTAGCACTGTTCAAAACTATTAAGTACAATCGTAAGATGCAAAAAAAAAGAAGGAAGAAAGAAAGAAAGAAAAAAGAAAGAACCCCCAAACTTGTTTGACTCTTTTTTTTTATGTAGTCTGTTCTACCTTAAGAAGTGAAAGCCAAACAAATATTCTCCTCCTGCCCCCAGAATGGCTGTAGATAGAAGCACCACTCAAATACTATCTTTCCTATTCAGAAATGAACATGCCCCAGTAAAGGAAAACACTCGGTATAATGAAGTTGGCATAAATCTCACTCCTATTTCCTATATCTCAGACATTTCACTGGAGTTTCAAAATACTCTGGAAAGATTGGGGTGTATATGGTCAAGATTTAGAGACCTGTCAACTAACAACATCCCCCTGGCGTTTAGTCATTTCTTTTGGACCCATGGTAGAGTGGTTAAAAGATTATTTGTAGTCAGACATGTGTGACTCCACATTCTGCCTCTACCTCTTGCTAATTTGGTGACCTTGGGGAAAAATACTTGGCCTCTCTCAAGCTCAGTGCCCCATTCATAAAATAAGGATAATTTAGACCTTAGCAAATAGAAAAGGCTTAGCAGAGTGTGACCACTTGAAGCACAAACAATGCTTATTCCCTGTTGTACTGCCTTGTCCTGGGCTTGCACACAAGAAGGTGATACTTCACAGGCTACTATTAGGTGGGACCATGTGACTGAGTTCTGGACAATGTGATGTGGATAGAGGTCATTTCAGTCACTTCCAGACCTAGCTATAAAAGTTCTCTCTTCCTCCAGATCTCTTCATGACAAGCCTCGAAGTCAGGTACAAGCTTAAGCTCCTGTCAGCTTGGGTACTCAGGAGGCGCAGAGCCCCCCAAAACCTGCATTCATTGAAGGAAATCCCTATGATAGATAAAGAGGAGAGGGAGCAGGAGTATGCAGGCAAACCTTCAGACCATGATGCAGGTCGGGTCTGACACCCAGAAGGGAGAGGGGGAAGGGAGGAAGGCTGGGTTGCAGGAGTCTCACATGGTGGTACAGCTCTGTGAAGATCTAGGTCAGGGGATGCGGAGCTCCCAAGCAAAGAGTGCCCCCCACCACAGAGGAATCCTGTATTGGGCAGAAATATCCCTACTGTCCTCAGTCACTGGCTAGGAGCAACCCAGGAATGGGGCGGCCTCAGCATACATACCACAGTGGATCACACACGTATAGCAGCTGGAGGTCATCAGCTAATATATTCCTTGTCTTGGGATGCCTTTTGAAGGGGGATCTGAGTAGTGCACCTCCAAAGCTGCCACAACCCCTCAATAAGTACTAGCTATTTTTTACCATCCCATAACCCTTTGCCTCTCTCTATCTCCCTTTGATGGCATTAATCCAAGATGTCTGCTCACTAGAAAGTAAGCTTCTTGAGGGCATCATCAATGACTTACTCATCACTATATGTCAGTGTTTGGTTGGTATATAGCAGGCACTTAATAAATGCCAAATGATGGAGTGAGTGACTGAGTGACAGAGTATGAATCCTTGGAGGAGTAGAGGTAAATCTGAGGAGGTTAATGTTGAGGGGAACTAATTCTGAGCATCGTGGGCTACTTCATCCAGAGAGATTATTCCCCCCACCCCACCCCCCCACCTAAAGTCGGGATTTCAGGGCTGGGCCCAGTGGAAGACATTTATATGCTCCAAAGGACCTAAGGTTATGGAGAATGGGCAATGCAGTGACATCCCCATCCCCTCACGCTGAGAAGCTCTATGCAGCTCTCTTGGGGCTTTAGATTTGCTGCATTTGGCTAGGAAAGGTAGGATAAAGTGGGAGAGACAAGAAGAGGAAAGATGAAGAAGCAGATAAAATGGGAGAGAGGGAGCAAGATGGTGGAGGAGTAGGAGACCTGGATTTCGTCTGGTCTCAGGAATTCAGCTGGATAGGGATCAAACCATTCTGAACACCTACAAACTCAACAGGAGATCGAAGAAAAGAATAGCAACAACTCTCTGAACAGAAAAGCGACCACTTTCTGGAAGGTAGGATGTGCGGAGAAGTGAATCCGAGGCGATATTCTGGAGGATAGACGGCGGGGGAGGGGGCCTCCGTCAGCCGCTTCTGGGAAGTGATAGAGCCGCGGAGCACAAAATCGGAACATTTAGAGTCTGCTCCACTGAGGGACGTCGCTCCAGTGGCTAAGCGGGGGGTGGAACCCTCGTGGGACAGTGTGCTCTCAGGACCCTCAGGGTCACAGAAAGACGGGGGGTGCCTGAGTGCGGCAGAGCTCCCAGGTATCGGAGCGGGGAAGCCGGCTGCAGAGACGGAGCCCAGGCGTGGGCTCTCAGCTCGGGGTTGCCATAAACCGTGATCCGCGGCACAGTCGGGCCACTGCTCCTCCAGCAGGGACCCAACAAGCGGCAGATCCGGGCAGACTCACCTTCCTTCCCCGGGAGGAGAGGTGCGGGAGTGCACCGCAGGGATCTGCTGGGTTTGGAGACTCCACACAGGGTCGGGTGCCAGAGATAGAAATGCTCGGTCACAGGCCGGGTGAGCACGGAGTGCGGCCGGAGACCGGGGAGACAGGAGTGACTGACTGCTTTTCTCTGGGGGCTCACTGAGGAGCAGGGCCCCGAGTTCTCGGCTCCTCCGGGGCAGAGATTGGGAGGCCGCCATTTTTACTCTCGGCCTCCAAAGCTGTACGGAAAGCTTGCAGGGAACAAAAGCTCCCGAGAGCAAACCCGAGCGGATTACTTAGCCCGGACCGGGCAAGGGCGGGGCAATTCCGCCTCCGGCAAAGACATTTGGGAACCACGGCAACAGGCCCCTCCCCCAGAAGATCAGCGAGAACAGCCAGCCAAGACCAAGTTTACCGATCAATGAGAACGGCAGAACTCCAGCGCTAGGGGAATAATGCACATAGAATCCATGGCTTTTTTACCATGATTCTTTCGTCTTTCAAAGTTAATTTTTTTTTAAACTGTCTTTTTTTTTTTTTTTTGAATTTTTCTTTTTCCCTTTTTCAACCAACATCTTATCAATCCCTTTTTTAAAAAACATTTTTATTTTTCATTTTTAGAGTCATATTCTATCCCTTCATAGTAGTTACCCTTATTTTTGGCATATATATATAAGTTGTTCTCTCTTTAAAATTTTGAGATAGTTTCTTCTAACAGAGCAAAATATACCCTAAATCTCTAGTGTATGGTTTTGTTCTACTCTCCTGCCTGATCACATTCTCTCCCTTTTTTTCTCTTTTTTTCTATTTTTAAATCCTCTTTTCTTTTTTCAAACAACTTCTTATCAATTCCTTTTATAAAATTTTTTATAATTTTCATCTTTACAGTCATATTCCATCCCTTCATCATATCAACCCTTATTTTTGTACATACATAAGTTTTTCTTTCTTTAAAATTTTGGGAGGCACTATCTTCTAACAGACCAAAATACACCCAAAATCTAGTGTGTGGCACGGATCTATGCACCAGCCTGATCATATTTGATCATATTCTGGTTTTTTTTTTGTTTTGTTCTGGGTTTTTTTGTTTTTCTCTTTTTCTTTTTCTTTTTTTTCTTTTTTTTGCTTTTTCTTTTTTCTTTCTTTCCCTTTCCTTTTCCCCCGGCTTCAGGTCTTTTCTGATTTGTTTAGAGTATATTTTCTGGGGACATTGTTACCCTGTTAGGATTTTGTTCTCTCATTAATCTATTCTCCTCTGGACAAAATGACAAGATGGAAAAAATCACCTCAACAAAAAGAACAAGAGGTAGTACCGACTGCCAGGGACCTACTCTATACGGACATTAGTACGATGTCGGATCTAGAGTTCAGAATCATCACTTTAAAGACACTAGCTGGGCTTGAAAAAAGCATGGAAGTTATTAGAGAAACGCTTTCTAGAGAAATAAAAGAACTAAAATCTAACCAAGTCGAAATCAAAAAGGCTATTAATGAAGTGCAATCAAAAATGGGGGTGCTAACTGCTAGGATAAATGAGGCAGAAGAGAGAATCAGTGAGATAGAAAACCAAATGATGGAAAATAAAGAAGCTGAGAAAAAGAGAGATAAACAACTACTGGATCACGAGAACAGAATCGAGAGCTAAGCAATACCATAAGATGAAACAACATTAGAATAATTGGGATCCCAGAAGAAGAAGAGAGAGAGAGAGGGGCAGAAGGTATATTGGAGCAAATTATAGCAGAGAACTTCCCTAATTTGGGGAAGGAAACAGGCATCAAAATCCAGGAGGCACAGAGAACCCCTCTCAAAATCAATAAAAATAGGTCAACACCCCGACATCTAATAGTAAAACTTAAAAGTCTCAGAGACAAAGAGAAAATCCTGAAAGCAGCTCGGGAGAAGAGATATGTAACCTACAATGGTAGAAACATTAGATTGGCAACAGACCTATCCACAGAGACCTGGCAGGCCAGAAAGGACTGGCATGACATATTCAGAGCACTAAATGAGAAAAATATGCAGCCGAGAATACTATATGCAGCTAGGCTGTCATTGAAAATAGAAGGAGAGATAAAAAGCTTCCAGGACAAACAAAACTAAAGGAATTTGCAAACACAAAACCAGCCCTACAAGAAATCTTGAAAGGGGTCCTCTAAGCAAAGAGAGAGCCTAAAAGCAACATAGACCAGAAAGGAACACAGACAATATACAGTAACAGTCACCTTACAGGCAATACAATGGCACTAAATTCATATCTTTCAATAGTTACCCTGAATGTAAATGGGCTAAAGGCCCCAATCAAAAGACACAGGCTATCAGATTGGATTAAAAAACAAGACCCATCGATATGCTGTCTGCAAGAGACTCATTTTAGACCCAAAGACACCCCCAGATTGAAAGTGAGGGGGTGGAAAACCATTTACCATGCTAACGGACACCAAAAGAAAGCTGGTGTGGCAATCCTTATATCAGACAAGTTAGATTTTAAACCAAAGCCTGTAATAAGAGATGAGGAAGGACACTATATCATACTTAAAGGGTCTATCCAACAAGAAGATCTAACAATTGTAAATATCTATGCCCCTAACATGGGAGCAGCCAATTATATAAGGCAATTAATAACAAAAGCAAAGAAACACATTGACAACAATACAATAATAGTGGGGGACTTTAATACCCCCCTCACTGAAATGGACAGATCATCTAAACAAAAGATCAACAAGGAAATAAAGACTTTAAATGACACACTGGACCAAATGGACTTCACAGACATATTCAGAACATTCCATCCCAAAGCAACGGAATACACATTCTTCTCTAGTGCCCATGGAACATTCTCCAGAATCGATCACATCCTAGGTCATAAATCAGGTCTCAACCGGTACCAAAAGATTGGGATCATTCCCTGCCTATTTTCAGACCACAATGCTTTGAAACTAGAACTCAGTCACAAGAGGAAAGTTGGAAAGAACTCAAATACATGGAGGCTAAAGAGCACATTACTAAAGAATGAATGGGTCAACCAGGAAATTAAAGAAAAATTTAAAAAATTCATGGAAACCAATGAAAATGAAAACACAACTGTTGAAAATCTTTGGGATGCAGCAAAAGCAGTCCTAAGAGGCAAGTATATAGCAATACAAGCCGTTCTCAAGAAACAAGAAAGGTCTCAAGTACACAACCTAACCCTACACCTAAAGGAGCTGGAGAAAGAACAGCAAATAAAGCCTAAACCCAGCAGGAGAAGAGAAATAATAAAGATCAGAGCAGAAATCAATGAAATAGAAACCAAAAGAACAGTAGAAGACATCAACGGAACTAAGAGCTGGTTCTTTGAAAGAATTAACAAGATTGATAAACCTCTGGCCAGACTTATCAAAAAGAAAAGAGAAATGACCCAAATCAACAAAATCATGAATGAAAGAGGAGAGATCACAACCAACACCGAAGAAATACAAACAATTATAAGAACATATTATGAGCAACTATATGCCAGCAAATTAGATAACCTGGAAGAAATGGATGCATTCCTAGAGATGTATCAACTACCAAAACTGAACCAGGAAGAAATAGAAAACCTGAACAGACCTATAACCACTAAGGAAATTGAAGCAGTCATCAAAAATCTCCCAAAAAACAGAAGCCCAAGGCCAGATGGCGTCCCAGGAGAATTCTACCAAACATTTCAAGAACAATTAATACCTATTCTTCTGAAACTGTTCCAAAAAATAGAAATGGAAGGAAAACTTCCAAACTCGTTTTATGAGGCCACCATTACCTTGATCCCCAAACCAGACAAAGACCCCATCAAAAAGGAAAATTACAGACCAATATCCTTGATGAACATGGATGCAAAAATTCTCACCAAAATACTAGCCAATAGGATCCAACAGTACATTAAAAGGATTATTCACCACGACCAAGTGGGATTTATCCCTGGGCTGCAAGGTTGGTTCAACATCCACAAATCAATCAACGTGATACAATACATTAACAAAAGAAAGAACAAGAATCATATGATCCTCTCAATAGATGCAGAAAAAGCATTCGACAAAGTACAGCATCCTTTCCTGATCAAAACTCTTCAGAGTATAGGGATCCAGGGTACATACTTCAATATCATAAAAGCCATCTATGAAAAACCTACAGCGAATATCATTCTCAATGGGGAAAAACTGAGAGCTTTCCCCCTAAGGTCAGGAATGCAGCAGGGATGTCCACTATCACCACTGCTATTCAACATAGTATTGGAAGTCCTTGCCACAGCAATCAGACAACAAAATGAAATAAAAGGCATCCAAATCAGCAAAGAAGAAGTCAAACTCTCACTCTTTGCAGATGATATGATACTTTATGTGGAAAACCCAAAAGACTCCACCCCAAAACTGCTAGAACTCATACAGGAATTCAGTAAAGTGGCAGGATATAAAACCAATGCACAGAAATCAGTGGCATTCCTATACACCAACAACAAGACAGAAGAAAAAGAAATTAAGGAGTCAATCCCATTTACAATTGCACCCAAAACCATAAGATACCTAGGAATAAATCTAACCAAAGAGGCAAAGGAACTGTACTCAGAAAACTATAAAATACTCGTGAAAGAGATTGAGGAAGACACAAAGAAATGGAAAAACGTTCCATGCTCATGGATTGCAAGAACAAATATTGTGAAGATGTCAATGCTACCTAGAGCAATCTACACATTCAATGCAATCCCCATCAAAATACCATCCACTTTTTTCAAAGAAATGGAGCAAATAATCCTAAAATTTGTATGGAACCAGAAAAGACCCCGAATAGCCAGAGGAATGTTGAAAAAGAAAAACAAAGCTGGTGGCATCACAATTCCGGACTTCCAGCTCTATTACAAAGCCATCATCATCAAGACAGTATGGTACTGGCACAAAAACAGACACATAGATCAATGGAACAGAATAGAGAGCCCAGAAATGGACCCTCAACTCTATGGTCAACCAATCTTCGACAAAGCAGGAAAGAATGTCCAATGGGAAAAAGACAGTCTCTTCAACAAATGGTGTTGGGAAAATTGGGCAGCCACATGCAGAAGAATGAAACTGGACCATTTCCTTACACCACACACAAAAATAGACTCAAAATGGATGAAAGACCTAAATGTGAGACAGGAGTTCATCAAAATCCTAAAGGAGAACACAGGCAGCAACCTCTCGACCTCAGCCGCAGCAACTTCTTCCTAGAAACATTGCCAAAGGCAAGGGAAGCAAGGGCAAAAATGAACTATTGGGACTTCCTCAAGATAAAAAGCTTTTGCACAGCAAAAGAAACAGTCAACAAAACCAAAAGACAACCGACAGAATGGGAGAAGATATTTGCAAATGACATATCAGATAAAGGGCCAGTATCCAAAATCTATAAAGAACTTATCAAACTCAACACCCAACGAACAAATAATCCAATCAAGAAATGGGCAGAAGACATGAACAGACATTTTTCCAAAGACATCCAAATGGCCAATAGCAACATCACTCGGCATCAGGGAAATCCAAATCAAAACCTCAATGAGATACCACCTCACACCAGTCAGAATGGCTAAAATTAACATGTCAGGAAATGACAGATGTTGGCGGGGATGCGGAGAAAGGGGAACCCTCCTACACTGTTGGTGGGAATGCAAGCTGGTGCAACCACTCTGGAAAACAGTATGGAGGTTCCTCAAAAAGTTGAAGATAGAGCTACCATATGATCCAGCAATGGCACTACTGGGTATTTATCCCAAAGATACAAATGTAGGGATCCGAAGGGGTACATGCACCCTGAAGTTTATAGCAGCAATGTCCACAATAGCCAAACTATGGAAAGAGCCAAGATGTCCATCGACAGATGAATGGATAAAGAAGAGGTGGTATATATATACAATGGAATATTATGCGGCCATCAAAAGGAATGAGGTCTTGCCATTTGCAACGATGTGGATGGAACTGGAGGGTGTTATGCTGAGCGAAATAAGTCAATCAGAGAAAGACATGTATCATATGACCTCACTGATATGAGGAATTCTTAATCTCAGGAAATAAACTGAGGGTTGCTGGAGTGGGGGGTGGGGTGGGAGGGATGGGGTGGCTGGGTGATAGACACTGGGGAGGGTATGTGCTATGGTGAACGCTGTGAATTGTGCAAGACTGTTGAATCACAGATCTGTACTTCTGAAACAAATAATACATTATATGTTAAGAAAAAAAAGAAGAAGATAGCAGGAGGGGAAGAATGAAGGGGGGGAAATCGGAGGGGTAGACGAACCATGAGAGACGATGGACTCTGAAAAACAAACTGAGGGTTCTAGAGCGGGGAGGGGTGGGAGGATGGGTTAGCCTGGTGATGGGTATTAAAGAGGGCACGTTCTGCATGGAGCACTGGGTGTTATGCACAAACAATGAATCATGGAACACTATATCTAAAACTAATGATGCAATGTATGGTGATTAACATAACAATAAAAAAATTTTAAAAAAAAAGAAGCAGATAAAATGGAAGAGCATAGACTGGGGAGTAAGGAAGGCTACAGGATGCTCCAAGGGTTTAGCATCCTGATCCAAAGCAGGGGAATATTTGGGTTGTGTGTAGGTACCCTGTAAAATGTGGCTTTTGGGGAGAGACTTCGGTCCAGACCTCCAACCCTGAATGGCTGTGTGATTCCAGAAAACTCACTTAGCCTCTCTAGTACCAAGAAGCATGTTAAATGAAGGTCAGGATCACATTGTTCCTGTTTATGCTCTATACCCGGTACCCGGCATGACTCTGGGAACATGACTGACACTCAGTTATGTCATAGTAAAGGTCTCAGAACTGGAGTTGGGCTGTCTGGATTTGAACCCTGGCTCTAACATTGACTGAATATGTGGCCTGAGGACCCATGAAACTCTTCTGCCTTGCTTCCTCACCTATAAAATAGTTACATGAATGGTATGGAGATTGAAGATTGAAATGGGCTGTTAGGAAGGTTGATATGAATAATCCAGGTAAGCACAAAAACAATGCCCCACACATAACATGCACCAAATAAATGTTAGCTTTTATTATAATTATTGTTATTTGTTGTATGAGTGAATCTTCCAGACCTTCCATTGTCTCACCCGCAGAAGGAGACTAAACATCTACCCTGTACATTCGTTCAGAGAATTCAGTGAGATAGTGTAAGTAAAAAGCTTCTTTCATTACTTGGCACAAAGTTGGTCTCAAGAAGGATCATTATTCCCAGTCCCATTCCCCCAAATCTTAACCCCAGCATCACTCTGAATTGAATTCTTCCCCTCAAAGGTCTTGTTCAAACCTGCCATAGCCCTTCCTAGACCCCGGAATGCATATCTGGGTGTCTCCATAGCACAGTCCTAAGCCCTGAGCCAGGATGCTCTAGAGCTTAGGATTGCATTTTAGCCCCTTCACTCTATGTACCAGCCACCCTGGGCTCTACCCAGCCATCAGAATTTCCCTCCCTCTGGTCTCAAGATAGGGACTGCAGGCTGTCACTGGTGCATTTTCCGGAAAAGAAGAAAAGCCTCAGCCAACACATCTTCCTTCCTGGCTTGGGTTCCTCAGTTGCTCTCTTCAGCTTCCATCCTTCACAGATGTGTCCATCAAGCTGCGTTCTGTAATGCATTCTTCATTGAATCTCTGCTTCTGGCTGAAGCATATTGTGATGCAGCTTCTATGAAGAACATTATGCAAACCAATGTTGCATTCTACTCTATCTAAATCTCTAACCTCAGGACATTCTTCTAGAAGTGTAGCAGTCCCAAAGTCGATAGAGATCACAGCAACCAAAAATAGAGTCATCTGTTTCCATTGCAGAAGATGCAAACCCTAGCAATGCTGTGCTTCCATTATAGATGAGCTTATGTTAAATGCTTCGGTGAATGCTAGACAGAAAGAGCAAGGGTTAAACAAGAGCCACATGGCTCAGATAGCTGGCACCAAGGTTTGTAGAGCACTGAGACCATCAACCCTGCCTCTCGGAAAGGAAAGCCCTTCCTCTCTCCTTATGGGGACTCTATGATACAATGAAAATACCAGGACACACAGTCTTGCAGGTAAAAAAAATGTATCTCACTGAACAGTGGGCCAAATATGTGGATTTGAGTTTGATATTGATTAACGAGCCACACAAAATCATCCCTATCTCAGATCCTGCTCAGAAGGGAAGGGCATGATAAGAACCAGTCAGTGGGTCTGAAAGACATGTAATAGCTACTTCTTCTCACCTTTCATTCTTGTACTGATTAGGTCCTTGGGGTGTTATCCCAGACATACATCTCTGAAGAGGAATTTGGAAGATAAAGTGTAGGGATTTCTCTTCTTTAAGTTTAATGATGAGATGAAGAGTTTAAAAAAAAAAAAAAAAGATTAAATCTGAAAACGACCAGGAAAGCAAGACTTGTAAGTGGGCATTGCCTATATATACATATATGGGTATGGGGAGCAGGGGAGTGTCATTGGCTCCCCCAACAGGACACCTTCTAAGAAGCCCAGTCATTTCCTTGTTGTTAAGTCCAACGGGCATTATTACCCTCGTTTTATGAGTCTTCCCCACAGCTTCAACAACATTGCATTGTAAAAAGGCACTCTTTTCTTTCTACTCTGACAGAATGATTTTGTCCTTTTACACAACTTTAAACATCATATGCCAATGAAAACCAAAAGTTAATAGCCCTAGTCCAGACTTGTCTGGTAAGCTCATACTCACACCCCTACCTGGCTATCCTACAGGCACCTCATTCTCAGTGTGTCTGCTCTATACCAAACTCATGGTCATGTTGCTGCCTACCACCCTCCTTCTTCTCCTTCTGCCCTCCATCCAGCTGCATAAGCTGCAAAACTTCCCTTGTCACCATATAGATATGTATACATATTTATGTGTGTAAGATTGCAATTTATAATAAGAAATATATATTTGGTCTTCATCACCTTTTCTTTCACAGAGCTCCTAAACCCCTTGGAATTTCCTAAGTGCTGGGAGTACCTTTTGTTATGTTAATGAGGTGACTTTTGGCAAGCACCTAAGAGTAGGATCTGGTGGCTAGTGGAAGCAAGCGTGTGATTAGAAGGTTCAGTCCCACCCGTCCACCTCTGGGGGAAGTAGAGGAGCTGGGGATTGAGTTCAATCACCAATAATTATGAAATATTTTATGGATATTTTTACTCTGAGAATTCTTTTCGAAGGCAGCAATGAAGCCACTGTGCTCATCTGCCTTTAGACCAAGTAGTGCTCCCCATGTGTTCTGGGAAAAGATAGTTCTTCACTTCCAAACCCAAGAAAACACAAGAAATGTCTCTGTCCTGATTCTGATGCAAATCCTCTTCCACTCGTCAGGTTTTCCATTGTTCTCTGATCTGTGTTCTGTGTTCTGTGCACTGGGAGGCCAAAAAAGGGTACAAATACGTGAAAAATCTGTGTAGCTAATATCAGCCTCCCTGGTGAGAAACCATGTCTTCTGTGCCCTTTCGCATGTTGCCCATCAAAGGCCCTAACCCAACGATGGCTCCTCAGGCTGTAGTTTGACTGTTTTCCCTCCCATTTGCCTGTATGCTACAGCACCTCTCAAGAATCTCAGAAAAGGTTCTGCTTCTAGACACACTGTGTTACCCTCACCGGCCTGTGCCTGTGACGCAGACCATGAACTGGACTTTACCTCAAGAGAAGAAAAAAAAAAATTCTTGGTTTGACTCAAGACTCATTTTGCTTCAAAAGCAAAGTAAACAATGAAACCAAAACTTAAGATAACTTTTATTCCCAATTCCCTTAAGCCCAGGCACCTGATACCCAAGTGTGGTTCAGAGTTCATCCCACCCACAGACCTCTCATGCTCAGAGCCCTGCTGTGCTTTTGATGATTGCTGACTGCAAAATAAATCTGAGAGAAGTGCAGGTCTTGTCCTTGGGGTGGTCCAACAGCCCCTTTAGATGCACTGTTCTTTCCTCCATTGTGTGAAGCCATTGACCAATAGAAGCATTGTTCACTCCTACAGGCCCCAAGTCCCTGCATTTGGCCATCAAATATTATTTCAGGTGGTGTGAGGGTCATGCCGGAGCCCCTACAGGCCGTAAATGACATGGAAGAAACAGACACTAAAACCACAAATGCCTGGTGTTCACTAAACTAAGCAATCTGGCCTCAAAGAACTCACAGATACTGTCACCCTTACACAATATTTTTCTCCCACTTTCTTTAGGCACAGCCGATCTCTATGTTAACCCTGTATATGCATGCTTTCTGCCTCTTTCCTCTACCTGGTGGATGAAATAAAATTCTTTGGTAAATTTAACTTCATATTTTGTAAGGATTAATAAGTTCATACTTAATGAGGATGAATGCTTTGTGGAAAGGAGTGCAGGTGAAAAGAAGGCTGGGTTTGGATCCCAAGACCTAAATTCCAGGACTGGCTCTGATAATACCTGGCTAGGTCAATTGGGTGAGTTCCCCAACAACTCTGAGTTTAATTAATCCCATTTTACAACATGGAAACAAGATTTTCCCTTTCCCGTCTCCCATGTATATTGTGGCAATCAATGGGAAAACAGTAAGAAAATTGCACTGAGATAAAGGCAATGTATGAACCCAAGGTTATATGCCTCAGTGGTCATCATCACCATCATCACCATCATCATCACCACCATCATCATCATCACCATCATCATCATTACCATCATCATCACCATTATCATCACCATTATCACCATCATCGCCATCATCATCATCATCATCATCTTAACACCATGTAGTGTCTTGATGCTTTTCATGTTGTACTGCTGCCACCTAATGGCAGAGCTGAATGAACCTGAAGCTTTCTTAAAGTTGCACAGTTGAGTTTTTGCTTAAATTTGTATTCACCTGGACTGAAGTCAGAAAATGTGCAGGCTCAAAAAAGAAAAAAAAAATTAAACAGAAATGATTGCACTTGTTATACTTGGCAAGTGGAATTCAACCCCAACTTTGAATAAATGGGGCAGAAATGAGCCCAAGGTCTAGATTAAAGGGAAAGCCCACCAGGTGGTCTTATTCATTTTTTATTAGTCCAAATGTGTTTTGCATGTTAGAAACCATGCTCCTATTAACTTCCAGACATAAAGTGAAAACATTTAGGGCAAGCTGTGGACTGATTGTCAGAATTGGAGGGAGCATGGCATTTTGAGACTCTTGAGACAGAAAGCTGGGTCTATTGCTGTGAGAAGTTGTTAGCAGCAACTGGTTGAAGCAGCTGTGTGCAAGGCCTGGCAGAACATCTTTCTGAGGAGGTTCAGACTCTACCCTCACTCCCAAAGGGGCAAGAATTTCTCCTCACACACTTTATGAAGAAACAAATGCTCTGACTCCTTTTTGGTCCCCTTCTCTAAACATTCTAGTTAGACATTCCACAGGGCAATAAAAAACTAATAACTAGCCAATTGCACTTTTCATTTCCATGGTAACTTTCCTGTGGAGGTATTCCAACGTTCTTATGAAAACTGGGAATGCTGATTGAGCTATATCCAGGAAATGAGGCGATGGCTTCATTTCGGGTCCAAAAGCAGAAATCTTCCTGTATGAATATGAATATCTGTCCGCCGAAAGTCAATGAAGCTCCGAGTGCATGGACAACACTTGGACAGAAACATGTCTCATTAAGACAACTAAAAGAGATTGGTTAACTCAGGCTTCGCTCCAAAGGCGTGAAAGACCAAACCAGGTTGGTAAAATGATTCCTCTGTCCCAGTGTAACTTGGAACTTTATAAAGATACCAGAAGATATTAGAGAATGACTGGTCTTATTATCCTTCAAAACAAGAACTAGACATATTCTACTATATCTTTAATTAAGAATAAATTTTCAATATGATGGAACGTCTTGGTGAAAAATGAAAACTATAGTAAAAGAAAAGTGGAAGACAAAAATATAAATTGTTAAATTGGAAGAATCTACTCAAATTCATTATTTTAAGCAAGAAATACATTTTCCAACTCGGTAAATGATTCAAAAGCAACAGCTTCAACTTTTCCCAACATTCAGGCATAATTCTGGTCTGTACAACCAATTGGTCAACAGTCCACACCCACCATCTTGGCTGGTCTGGAAAGGTATTGTTTTTCAAGTGAGTCTGGTAAAATTACATGCATAGGATGAAAATAGAGTATATAATGCATTTACTATAAGCCTAGAAAAGTAACCCTAGGAAGGAATCAAAATAAAGGTAAGAATAAGAATATAAAAAAGAATTACAATAAAAATGGAAATAAGATTAGGAATAGAAATAAGAATAAACATGAGAATGAGAATAGGGACATGAAAAGCCACATTTTAATTCATTCTATTTGCATTATGATACTAAGTTCTATTGTAAGCATAATAATTTGTTAATCACTGAGACATTTTGTTTGTGTTCTATCTGCATCTTAGCACGTTTAAGCATTTTTGAAAACTTCTGGAGATCTGCTTTTAATTAAATCATCAGGAGAGCTTTATGAAACAACTTTAACTTTGCAGTCAATGTCTAAGTATTTAGGGAAACTTATTTTATTAAATCCATAAGTTTTATTTAACATGACCTAATAGTATGTGACTACTTAGAAGAGTGTTTATTGTTTACTGGTCAAAAATTATTTGATAAATTCATAATATCAATAATTTGGACATTAAATAAACATCAAAGAGGTAATAAAAAGGCTTTTCTGTATATAAGAGTCATCTGGGTATTGAGAATCTATTCACAGACAGTTATACAATATCCCTAATAGATGGTGGATTTTGTAAATGCTCGGCTTTTCTTCTCAATAGAACTGATAGGAACCTTACTTAGCCCATTATCCAATCAAGTGGTCAGTTTCTGGTGATCCTTTCCTGAGAGTCCTTACCACCTTTGGGGAGATGTTACTTTTTCATTTCCAGGCTCTTATGACTATTATTGTTTTTTAAGTTGTCCATAGTTTTGTATCTATGATTCTAACTGGGTCTGTGTTTTATTTCCTCCATCCTATCATTTTCAGTGTTTTCTACCATGTTAACTTCACGGAAAGGATATGTCCCTATTGTCACTTTGGTGTGAACTGGGGTTTATGTTAATGAAGGACTCCCTGATTGCTTGTCAGAAGTCCCTACTCAAATTACCTTAAACAAAACAGACAAACAAAAAATATTGGCTCATGTGCTCTGCACAGGCAAGGGTATCACTGGGGTGATCAGATCAGGCACTCAAAGGCTGCTGGATCTCTCGTCTCTGCTTCTCTCTGAATGAATTCTGGCTTTATTTTCTCTTAACATAAACAGGCATCCTCCACACTATGTAGCTGCCTGTGTCAATGGACTCACATTCTAACAGTTGCCTGACTAAAAGACAAGAGTGTTTTTCTCTCCCAACTTGAGTTGGAAAGATCCCGTGGAAGGGCTGTTATTGGCCAGACTATGATCATGTCCAGCCTATGGCTAGAGAAGCTGGAGGACTATTATTGGCTCACTTTGGCTCATATATTAATGTTTACCATCTAACAAATGAGGTCTGTTTCCAAATTAAATAGGATAGGCTCAAGTATGGTCACTGGGGAAACTGTCATGATCTGGAATATCATGAACAACCTAATTTCTACCCAATATAGGGTGTGCCAACACCCAGCAGTACCATGACAAGTTAAAGATCCCAACACTGATAACATCTGCTAATGGAGATTAAGACCCAACCACTTAAACGTTAAGTACCTACAGTCTACATAAGGATATATAGACAGAAAGTTAATAATAACCCAAATACCCATGATATCTATTTTAGTTCATTCTAATACACAAAATAATATATCTTTGAAGTATACTTATGTGGCTCATCTAAAATGCTTTTTTGTGTGTAAATGAACAAATTTCTATTTTTGAGCTGTAATTTGTGTAGGCAAGGCAAACTCACACGTGTTCAAAAGACTAAGAGGTTGGAACAAATTTGTGTAGCTTCTGCCACTGCCAAGGCCTTTAGATGAATTTCAATGAATTAGATTAAGTCCCTTGGCCATATCTGTTTCCCCCATGTCATAATAAAACCTGAAATTACACTTAAATGTAATCATATAAAGATAAAATGTAAGTTGCATTAAGTCTTCAGGCTCCTTTTTGGATTGAGACTGGGAAAGACAATTAAAAGAAAATATAAAGATATCTGGATGCAAATTAAAATTCTGAGTGAGTGGTAAGAAGCCCCACAAGCACCAAAGAAGTGAGTACAAAGTCTTAGTTAACCACTTGATTGGAAACTATGTGGACACCTTGCAGATGTTTTTTGCCTAAGAGAACTGCAAGTCTTGGTGGAGCTAAAACAAAAACTTTGTGGTGTGACTGGCCCCCCTCAGTAAATTAGGAGCTTTGATATGTGCTTCTTGCCCTCTGAATTGTTTTTCCAACAGGAGGAATAGATTTTTACTGAGCCTGCTATATTTTATCCAATCTCTGCTTTTGATCAAGGTCACACATTTTTAAAAACACTGGCTAGGACTCCTTGATGCTTTGTCATTCTAAGCCCAACTCAGACACTGGAGGAGAAATGTTAGTTGTAAATTTCAGCACTTACTTCCAGAAGTCCATGCCTAAAGCTAAATACTCAGCCTCACAAAGACTCGAATGCCTTTTTACCTTATTCTTGCAAGCACCCTCATCTTCCTACTGGAAGTCATAGGAAATGGGACAATAGAAGATGGATTTCCATGAAAACAACAATTATTGAGGACCACCATTTGGTGCCTTGACCAGACCCCTGCCAAAAATTTGCTTGGAGTCCGGGAAACAGGACTCAGACAGGTAAAAACCACATAGCAGATGATCTAAGAAGGATATTTAAATCTAGTTTTCTAAAGCCACGTTGAGAGGTAGAAGTTAGACACCACTGTGCGAGACTCCCATTATTTTAGCCTCTTGCCTTAGACTCGGGAGCCCATAATGGTTGATGTGTTGGGTACTGGGCGGCTGTCAATACCAGCAGTGACAAAATGTACACCCACCTCTACAGAAATCCTTCTGTTTAAGATCTCTGCTGTGTATCTCCCCCCACTATTCATTCCCCCAAATATTTATTGAGCATGCTCTATATTGCAGCCGCTGTTCTTGTCAATGGGAACACAGCTGTGAACAAACACAGATATGTTCCCTGTCCTCCGTGGCATTCATGTCCTGGTGGGGAACGCTGGGAAATAAACATCGAAACCCACAAATTAGGTAACTGCAGATCATTTCTATGAAGTAAATAAAACTGCTTTGTTTTTCAAAATGGAGGTGAGGGGATGTGCTACTTTAGACTAGAATGGTGATGGAAAGCCTTTCTAGTGGAAGACTAAGCTAAAATCTGAATGATGAGAATGAGCCAGCCATGTAAGGACCACATGGATGAGCTTTGCAGGCAGAGGGAACAAGGGACAAAGGCAGAGAGACTGAGAAGGGGAGAGGTTGGGTGGCTGAAGCTTACTGGAGAAGTTGGGGGCAGGGTTGCAGTGTGTAGATTAAGTGGGGGAGGACGGAGAGGTGGGTAGAAGAGAGAACATGCAGAGCCCCAGGGAGGCTACTCCATTACCACCTACATCCTTTCATTATTATACATATAACAATATATTATAAAAGTTAATTTACTCTTCTTTCTCTTTGAGTAGATGGTGAGTTCCTTAAGTACACTATATCTTATTCATGATAATAATTATAGCTCCCATTTGTTGAGGAATAGCAGGCACTAAGCTAGCTACTTTGCATACATTATCTCCAATCTTCACAACAACCCTGCAAGGTACGTATTAGCATAATTTTAACAGATAAAAAAAAAAAAAACAGCTAAGTGATTTACCCAAGGCCAGACAGTTAGCATGTGGCAAAGCAGGCATTTAAATCTCCATCTCGTCTGGCTCTGAAATCCGGCCTCTTCTTACTATCTATCCCACATTGTCTTCAAGTCATTGTGCTTATTTATCTTTGTAGTCCCGGCTCCTAGCACGCTGCCTGGCACATTCAGTAGCCTCAGATAATCCAGAAACGTGTATAGCACTGAAGTGGAGTGAACTGAACGTAAGCCCACACAAGAGGAGGCCGCAGGTTTGGGGAGACTTTACAGGATGATGCATGATGGTAAAGATAGTCTTCTGTCTCAGGACAAATGGGAAAAATGATAGAAAGTGGCAGAGAGGAGACTGCACTTAATAAAACTAAATGAAAATGAAGTGGTTTCCTGAAAGCGAAATGTATGACACATGGGCACAGCTACATATCGTGTTCAGAAAAAATTAATGGGATTTTAAACAGAGAGGCTGCTCAATGTGCTTGCAAAATGGAGACACAGAAGAATGCGCCCCGAAGATGAGGAGAAAAGAGCAGGGAGGGAGGAGGATGGCACCGTTGTAATTGCCTGTAATTCTCACCCCCTCCTCCTCCTGACTTTAATTAGGACACTTGCGAGACGCACATATTTGTAAGAGTGACAGAGCTAATTGAAGAAAACCACACGTCTCATCAACAACCAAATCAGGAATAATAATCAAAGCAGCAGAAGCAAAATTGGAAGGCATGGAGCTGTCAAAAGCAGGAGGAACTCAAATACAATGAGGCATGTAATTTAGAAAAAGCGAGAGGTTTCTATGGAAGCATTAAAAATGGGACATGAAATAAAACAGGTAACTAGACTCAAACTGAAACTTTCACACCCCCAATCTGGTCACAATTAAATCTGGTCAAAATTCATCTAGTCCTTTCAGCCTGTGTTCTGGGATGGCTGCATTATTCCATTTCACTGGCTAGCATGGCCCAGGTGAGTGAAAGAACCCACTCTCTCCCTAAGTTCTTCACGACTACACATCGCTCTCCTATCATCACAGTGGCCAGTGCCGTCCTAAGTGGAGATGGAAAACAACAGGTCCTCAGCCTTGATTTTTAACACTGCTTACACTCAGAGGTCATTAGTAAGTCATTCCTCAATCCTTTATTTGCAAACCTATAGTAAAAGTTGAATTAGCAGATTCAATTGAGGAAGAATCCTCCTCACTCATCCCATTTCTTACCTGACTGGGCATCTGTTGCTTGCCTCCCCACCATCCATTCTCCCCTCTCTCACCCATTCTACCCCCTGGGGCTCCATCCCCAGGCAAAATTCAGTGCATGAGGGTGGTTCAGGGTGGGCAAGTGACCCAAGCTGACCGATCAGAATATCAACACATTCCTGGTCCTGCTGGGACAATGATGCCTGCTCTTTCTCATGATCTGACTCTTGCAACTGTTTAAGCAATTGCAGAGGAGAACACTTCTCCCATACCCTCTTAGGTTCTCCAGCTGGGTCTGTGAAATAAACCAACAGCAGACAGATTAACAGAAGAAAAGGCAGACATATTTATTTGATATTAAAAGTTTTGTGCAGTGCAAGGGGACTTCATAGAAAGAAGAGAAAATTCCCAAAGAAACAGCTAGGCTCAGAGGCTTTTATACCATTTGGACAAAAAAAGGACAGATTTAAAGAGAAGTGACAAGACAAAGGAGAGGGACTTTGAGCTTCTAGGGGCAGCAAATTGTAGGAAGGCAAATATAAGAGAAAACCAATGGTAGATAAGGGCTAGATAGTGAGGTTTGTTTGTGTGGACTCTTTCTTGGTGCCATGTCATTGTCAGTGATGAGGCTGTTATCCTCGTCCTGGTACAGGGAAGGCAGGGGGAGGTAGGGATACCTTCATAAGTAGAATTTATGATCTATTTTGGGGCAGATAGAAAGAAAGCAGAGAGGTCACCCTGTGTCTGCTTTTCTTCTCAATTGTCTTCAGCTCAAAATAATCCTTATGCCAGAGTAGCATATTTTGGGGTAGCATATTCTGATCCCCTATGTAATCTTGCTGCCACATGGAGATTGAGAATGAACTAATTACATTTCAAGAAAAAGCTGGCGGGACATCTTTGTCACATTGTATAAGCCCTGGATCAGCCATTCCTGAAGTCTGATCTATTCCTGAATTTCTCAGTTTTATTTACATATAAAACCAGGTGAATATTGGTTTTCATTGTTTGCAGACAGGAAGTCTAAACATAATTTATTCGTGAAATAGTAAACATGGCCATAAAAGAGTGATGAAAATAACAGCTGGTACTATCGAGTGCCCTTTAGGTGCCAGACACGGGGTCCTCAATTCTCTCAATACATCCAGTATATATTATGATTCACATTTTACCAGCACAGAAATTGTTGTTAGAGAGTTTATGTAATTCTCCCAGGGTAAGCAATGACATTAAGACCCAGGATTTTCTTTGGAAGTAAATATTCTCAAAATTCATTGCAATGGCAACAAAAGAAGAGAGTGGGTCAAAATGTCAATTCTAAACTTCTTGTGTTCATCAGTGAAAAAATAGAGAAAAGTGGTCTGCCTTTCTTTTTGCTTTTTCTCAGAATACTTCTAGATATCCCTGATAAATTCCATCAGGCTTTTCATCAAACCTCTTTCTTCACACATATCACAGATATGCCGATGTTTTCCTTAATCACAGTTCCACACAAGAGAAGCACACTGCAGAAATTGGAATGTTTGTCACCATTCACATTGGCAACCACCCAAATGGATGTGTACGAGCAAAGGTCACACTTCCAGAGAGAGCTGCTGAATTTCAAAGCTGCTCAGTAGCCACTGCAGTACATACAAGTTCCCCAAAACTAACCACACAGAGTCATAGCAGAGTGCTATTGTCTAGGTCAGGTGCAATATTCCTTCATGTTCTAATTCCATTACTAGAGTCAGAAGTTACCAGGTGGTTCCTGACTTCCTTTACCAGTATATGGCATCATCTGTAAATCGTACTTATACCTCCTTCCAAATCTACTCCACTTTCTTTTCATCTTGTTCCTCAGTGCAGGTATGTCAGCCCTCACCACATCCAGCCTGCCACTTCTCAAATGTGTGGCACCGTGGAGGGCAGCGCATGAGCTAGAACAGCGAGCATGGACCTTATTTCCCTCTTTGCTGTTCTGACCAAAATGCTTGAGTTGATCTAGGAGTAATAGAAAACCTGAATTCACATAAGAAAATGAAGAACGATGTCATGAACATGCAGGAAAGTTTGAGAACATTTTCACAGATGTAGCACCAATGGCACATATGCTGAAAAGAGCTTGACTTCCATGAGAGGTAAGTGAGGTGCTAAGGAAAATAAATAGGGGAGATCCCAGAACCAACAGCACTCCTCACGTGGAAGATTATAGGAGGAGGCATAGGAACCCATGGAAAAGATGGGGAAAGCTCATGTAGCATTTCTTAAGCCACCATAGCTCAGCACCATTTAGGGTAGCCGTGAGGTAGGCTTCATTCAGTTTACAAGCAGCATCAGTCTTGCCCTGATGTGGCAGGCTCAGCACCAGGAAGGAAATGGAAACACAGAAGTCCTCCTATGTAGGGGAAACTCTATACAGAAAGAAAATCCCCTCCTTCTTCCTTCATACTGATGGATCACCAAACTGGTAGCCAACCCTATAGCTTAAAAACAAAAAAGATTCTCACAACATTCTAGTGAAAAATAAAGAGTACTTTTTAAAAGAAAATGCCACATCTGGATAGAACTCTAATCATTCTATGAATATGAGTTAAATATATATATATATTATATATCAAATAAAAAGATTCTGTAAAATGAAGAAAAGGGAATATGCACTCAAGATACAGAGACAAAATGTGTGTTTGAAACATATTTATTTCAAGAAGCATAAATAAGAATTAACATTTACTTTCTGCTTACAATAAAATAAAGCAATATTCTATAAAACAAAAGAAAAAAAGATGAATATCCTCAACAGAAATGAAAACAGAGCTGAATGAGAAGCAGCAGGTAGTAAAATGAGAGCCAGATGGGATAAAATAGAATACTGATAAATTAAAAATTACAGCAGAATTTGAAAATGGATTAGAAGTAGTAAGTTGACACTAAGAGAAATAAAATCAGTAAAATAGAAGACAAACTTGTTCACCCAAATCCAAAGAAAAGAAAAAAGAAATAAAAACGACAAGAAAGATGATGATAGCTTTGGGCACAGAATAGAGATGCGACCAAGAATTTACTGGGGAAGAAAACAATGCACTGAAAGAGAATCAAAAATCAAAGATATAATGGGAGAAAACTGTCCTGAGGTAAAAGATCTGAATCTGCAGATTTAAAGAGAAACCATTAGTGTACGGAATTGAGTTTAAGTAATTGCTATTAATATGGTTACAAAATATAAGGTTAATGTCATAAATACTGAAAAGAATATATAATCAATATTCTAATTTAATTATACGAAACTAGGAAGTTTTGCCACAGTTGAGGTTCAGATTCAGCAACAATTCTGTGGAGGTCTCAAAATGAGTTCCAACCACTCTCCTTTCCCAACTACAACCCAACCATAGTCTATCTCTTCTAAGAAAAATGCCAACCAAGAGACCATTGGGGTGATCATGGAAAGGGGGTTTAGGCCTGGGGTTCTGATGGGGTCCCACAGGATAGCTCAGGTACAGGATGTTTTCCTTCTGAGGTCAAGGGAATCATGCAAACCTGAAGTCAAGAGACATGAAACAAGGTCTGGACCTCATGTTCCCTGAGAGTTTGGACTGAAGAAATCCACAGAATCCAAAGAAGAAAGGGGGTGCCAGCCCCTGTGCATGGTCTTGGGAGAACCTGCTGATTTCCCTGTTGTATGAAAGCACCACACAGGTGGACTGGGTTCCTCCTTGACTCTGAGACTTGGAACCATAGCAACCAAAGATATCAGAGAGCAAAGAAGCTTTCTCCTGGCATTCACCAGAAGACTGACAGCTTGCCATTTGCTAAATCCTTGACCCACAGGGAAGAGGCAGGTGTTGCTGTGTCAACCATCACTCAGGGGCTTGTCACCTCTCAAAGTACTCGCTAGCTTTACCCATGCACCAAGGATAAATAGAGCATAGGCAAAGGAAATTAACAATGCACCCAAGGGAACCCCACAATTCAAAAGCAGAGGAAAACAAAGAAATTTCCAATTGTACCTTTAAAGGAGATAAGATTCCTAGAGGATATAGCTAAATTTTTAAGAAAAATTCAATGAAATAGCATTTAAATAAGTAATTTTAGCACCAAAAGAATATTTTGCAACCAGAAAACATGGCTCTCCTATTTGTAAAGTGAATATATTGATGTGAGGAAAGGATCGTCATTATTGAAAACTAAATTAGTGACCTAGAAAATCAATTGGAAGAAATATCTCACAACCTAGAGGAAATAAACTTAGAGATGGAAGTAATGAACAAAAAATAAGATTCTTAAAAGATGGACAACTAATGGGAGTTTCAGAAAGAGAAAGAGGAATAGCTAGAGGATAGCCAAAAATAGTAAAGGAAAAAAATGTTCTTGGTTGGAACACTTGAGTCTGCAGATTAAAAGGGTTGAGTTGCAGAGTGATGAGGAAGGGAAAGGGGAAAGGAAGAAAAAGAGATGGACTTCGAGGGAGGAAGGGAGGGAGAAAGAGAGATCACTTCACAAAAGGAAAAGAATAAAACAGTTAAGGGTTGACTTTAGTTACCCCAAATTCATATGGTGAAATCCTAACTTCCAGCACCCAGAATGGGACAATATCTAGAGATAATGTCTTGAAAGAGGGAATTAAGTTAAATGGCATCATTAGGGTGGACCCTAAACCATTATAACTGGTGTCCTTGCAAGAAGAGGAGATGAGGACATAGACACACATGGAGAAAAATATGTCAAGCCAAGGAGAGAAGCCTCACAAGAAATTGATGCTGCTGACACCTCGGACTGTACTTCTAGCCTCCGGGATTATGGGAAAATAAATGTCTATTATGTCAGCCACCCAGTCTGTGGTACGTTATGCCAGCCCTAGAAAATTAATACAAAAACTAACACTAAATTTTTCATCTATAATTTTAGATGCTAAAAAACAGGAGAATGATATCAATTGGTTAATGAGAGAAAAGGATTGCAACAAAAGAATCTTATATCCAGACAGCGGAAAGGAGTATATTTATAGATATATCAAGGATTTGGAAAGCACATCACCCACAGAACCCAACTGAGGAAAATACTTAGGAAAGGACGCTAATCAAATAAATGAACAGAACAGATGGCAAGATAAGGACGATGACAAGGAGAGAAAACAGCAGGAGGCAATAAACTTTGAATGGATATAATGATAGAATCATTAGGAATTTGTAACATTAGAATTCTTGAACTAGCTGAAACCCACAATAGCGTGGAATTAAAAATAATAAACTATCTCAGCAAAACTTTTGACTTGGGAGGGAGCAGAAGCTCACAATCAACATTTTTATGGCACACTAATACGCATGGCATAGGTTCTGCTCTAGACACTTTGATTAAATCCTCACAACAACCCTATGAAGAAAATGATATTACTATCCCCACTTTACAGATGGGAACACTGAGGCAAAGATGCCCAAGATGACACAGCTAGTCAATCACTCTAGAGTCTGCTTTTCACTGCTGGGCCATGATGCAGTAAGGAGAGAATTAAAGGCACTCTAGTGGGTGTGTACGTGGGAGGGGAGTGGGGAGGTCAAAGTAATCTAAAACATTTAATTTATTACGCTAATCATACACATATAATTTATTATACAAACGGGGACAGTTTTAGATTAAAGGGGCACAAATACTAATTGTGCCAAGAAAAGAGGAACAAATCAGAACTAGCACAAGCAAACCAGCACATATAGTCACCCTATTATCTTTACATCTCAGCTTAATACTCAGAAGCAATACATAACCTTGGTTGAGGGGTATGGTTAATATCTTTATTTCATATAATAGTAGAGAAATACAGGCATACCTTGGATATACTGCGGGTTTGGTTCCAGACCCCTACAATGGAGCAAGTATGACAATAAAGCAAGTCAAATGAATTTCGGGGGTTCCCAGTGCCTAAAAAGTGACATTTACACTGTATTGTAGTCTATCAAGTGTGAAATAGCATTATGTCTAAAAAACAATGTTCATATCTTAATTGAAAAATACTTTATTGGGTGCCTGGGTGGCTCAGATGGTTAAGCATCTGCCTTTGGCTCAGGTCATGATCCCAGGGTCCTGGGATCGAGTCCCGCATCGGGCTCCCTGCTCAGTAGGGAGCCTGCTTCTCCCTCTGCCTCTCTCTCTCTGTGTCTCTTATGAATAAACAAAATCTTTAAAAAAAATAAAAATAAAAAACACTTTATTGATAAAAATGCTAACCATCATTTGAGCTTTCAGTGAGTCATAATCACTGATCACAGATCACCATAACAAATATAATAATGAAAAAGTTTGAAATATTGTGAGAACTACCAAAATGTGACACAGAGACACAAAGTGAGCAAATGCTTTTGGAAAATGGTGCCTACTGACTTGCTCCACAAAGGGTTGCCACTGAACTTCAACTTGCAGAAATATCTGCAAAGTGCAATAGAGAAGCACAATAAAATGAAGTAAGCCTATATCTATTCAATTACATGTGTCGGGAATAACAAGATTGCAATTGATAGAAGACAAAAGTACCAAGAAACTTCTAAACTAACACAAGTAAAAAAGGAAACACACAAAACTTGATCAAAGGCACAAAAATAAAAAATAAGAAAAAAGAGGAAACAAATTAAGATGGAAAGAATAAAGCTAAGGCTTTCAATTCTTAAATTAAATGTAAACCACATATATTTTCTTATCAAATGACACTGTAAGATTAAGAACAACAAACAAATACAAAAAACAAAGCAGAAAACAGAAATTTTAAATAAAGGTAGAGCACTGACCAAGAAAGAAAAACTGATAAAATGAATTCTGCCAAAATTAAAAGCTTCTTCTCATCAAAAGACATCGTTGAGAAAATTTTTTAATTTATTTATTTTAGAGAGACAGAGGAGGGGCAGAGAAAGAGAAGCAGACTCCTGTAGAGCACAGAGCCCAGCATGGGGCTTGATCTCACCACCTTAAGATCATGACCTGAGCCGAAACCAAGAGTCCCATGCTTAACCGACTGTACCACCCAGGCGCCCCGACATCACCAAGAAATTAATAAGCAAGCCACAAACTGGGAGAGAACATATGCAGTGCTAGCTGACAAAGGACTAATATCTAGAATATATAAATAATTCTTACAACTCAATAAAAGACAAAAGTACAGTTTTAATCATGAGAAAAGAATAGGCACTCCACAAAGGAAGATACACAAATTGGCAATAAGCATATGAAAAAGTTCTCTTCATAATTAGTCACTAGGAAAAGCTAAATTAAATCCACAAAGAGATATTGCCACACACCTATTAGAATGGCTAAAATAAAAAAGACTGACATAGTCAAATGTCAGTAAGGATACATTGGGGGCGGGGGGGATGGTAAAACCACTTTGAGACTCATTCTAGAAGTTTCCCATAAAGTTCAATACACATCTACCCTATGAAGAAGCATTTCCACTCTTGAGTATTTGCCCAAGAAAAGAAATGGGAGCATATGTCCAAAAAAAGACTTGGACATGAATGTTCATAGTAGCTTTATTTATGATAGTCAAAAGCTGGTAACACACCAAATGTCCATCAACAGAAGAATTGACAAATTGTGACTTAGTCACACATGGGATGCTACACGGCAAAGGAAAGCAATGAATTACTGATACATACTTTACATGGATGAAGCTTCTTTCTGGTGAAAGAAACCAGACACATGTTCTAATTAAGTTCTACAGACAAAACTATGATTAAAGAAATCAGAACATCGGCTATCTTTGGAAGAAGGAGTAGGGACTGATTGGAAAGGAGCACAAGGTATCTTCCAGAGATGATGTTCTGTGCTTGTTATGAGCATGGGCACTTGCTAAGCACATCAAACCATGTACTTAAGACCTGTGTGCATTGCACTGTACTTAAAGTTCTATGAAACTGTGCCTTGTAAAGTCATAGGCAAAGAGTCCTTAGGTAAAGAAAACAAAGCAGACGCAGTAATTAATTACTGATATTAAAGGAAACAAGTTTAAAAGTACTAAACAGAAACAAATTGTATAAAAGTAACTGGGCTGGTTATAGGGCAGAACACAGCAGGTCTAAGGCTGCAGCAGTGAGGAACAAGGAAAATTGTGTCGCATCATCTTCCACAGGATGCAGGAGTTTCATTATTACATTCACAGGAAAAATATTTTTTGGCTCCACAGATCTTAAGAGAAACTACTAATAGAATGAAATATACTGTTTTCTTATTTATGAAGAAAAGCAACTTAAGTCCAGAAAACAAAGAAGTATCAAGAAAGTGTAAAAAACACAGGAAGCATGAAATAAGATGTTTGCTCTAAGACCTAGCAGCGGTGATATGGAATGTATATGGGGTTTTTTGATGTGGGGGGAATCAGAAAAAGGGATGACAGATGATAAAATTGGCGAACTCTTGTCTAATTGATAAAAAAAGGAACAAAGAATCAAGATGAAATAAGGAATGATTTTTTTTTTAATGTTATTATGTTAGTCACCATACAATACATCATTGGTTTTTGATGTGGTGATCCACGATCCATTGTTTCCGTATAACACCCAGTGCTCCATGCAGTATGTGCCCTCCTTAATACCCATCACCGGGCTAATCAATCCCCCCTACCCCCTCCCCTCTAAAACCCTGTTTGTTTCTCAGAGTCCATAGTCTCTCATGGTTCATCTCTCCCTCCAATCCCCCCCCCCCATTTTTCCCTTCCTTCTCCTAATGTCCTCCATGCTATTCCTTATGTTCCACAAATAAGTGAAACCATATTAAGGAATAATTTCTAAAAGATAATGCTTTTTTGTAGAGCTGCACGTCAGCACCATCTCCTCCACCGTGCGGCCGGTAGCCAAAACCAGAGACGGGTGTGGGGAAAGAGCCTGGCTAGCAAGCCAGGTTAGCAACCCCTGCCCAGACCAGGTCACTGTGAGAAGGGGAGGAAGGAAGGGAGGGGAGCGAGGAGCTGTGCTTACTCCAAGGTCTCAGGTCTGCCTAAGAGACAATACTATTCAGCCTCAGCGTCTTATTAGCAGCAGGGAGTAATTGAGAAGGGGAAGAGGCTTCAGGGAATAGAGAAGAAGACTAACAGCCTTGTAATCAAATCATCTCAAACTCAGTTCTCAATTTTGCTTGAAGAATTATAAATTTCCACATTAGAAATATGCATATTTTAAAATTAAGAAGTCTATACTATTATCCCAATTGGCTTCTACCCCTCAAAGCCATAAGTGGGCCATCAGTTCTTGTTACTTTAAGTCTTAGCGTCAAATTATTACCAAAGCCAAATGCTGAATAAGACGGTACATACCTGGTTGATCCAAGCTGTTAAAAGTCCGGCAAAATGTTCATTGTTCATGTATAGATACAATTTTATTTTGCACTAAGGGTGCATATTCTAGAAATGAAAAGAAGAGCTTAATGATGTAAAATATTTTTCACTGTCCACACCCTGTGGGTCTGGGTCTGAGATACAGCTGAAAGTGAGGCCGTCTGTCGCTGGGTTTCCTGCTTCAAATCACCTTAAAGGTTTTTATAACTACATCTGTAGCAAACAGTTCATCACAGGACTGATCTATTTTCTGCCCCATTACCTCTAACTGATGAATTGAATCTTTTTAATGAAGCAAATTTCCTTAAAACTCAAACTATGAATAAATAAAAGTGTTATCCTGGAAAAAAATTGAAAAAAAAAAAAAATACAGGCTGACTTACAGGCCTTCAAGCCATTGTGCTAGGCCAAGATCCAGAATATAATTTGATTCTTCAAATAAGTATTGGGTCAAGGTTATGGTCACCAACTCCAGGCACTAACTCTGAAATACAGATTTTTAAACCTGGCAATGATGGGAGAAGGTGGCCAAGAGGCTTAATTTAGACGTTTAAAGATAGGGTAGGGGATAGGTAAGGATGATTGCTATTCTGGGTTGGCATCAGGAATGTAGAGAGCTAACCTAGAAAATAAAGCCTTGTTTAATAAAGAAATTTTGCCAGAGGGGCTTTTGAAGATAACATTCATTAGAATTCCAACCAATAGAGAATGAAAGGAGAGACTATGTGAAAAAGCAAAGGAAAAATCAAAGAAAACACCATCAACTAAATTTCCATAAATATAGCCTGTAAGGAATTATATTTTTTGTTCCCTAGGATACAAAAACCACCACAGACAGCCACCAAATAGAGATCCATCCTTGTTTGACTTGAGGTTTGCTGTAACTATTAATCCTGGACAGTTGAATAGGCCCATAAGCGCCCAAGATATGAGGGGAGATAAATAAGCAACTAATAACAACTCACTAACTCAATGCATTCACTTCATGATGAAGAGAATCTGTTTTAGGGCAAGAAGTAAAGATGTCCCCATCCAACAAAAATGACACACACACACAAAAAAATCCAGACCAGGGGCGCCTGGGTGGCTCAGTCGTTAAGCGTCTGCCTTCGGCTCAGGTCATGGTCCCAGGGTCCTGGGATCGAGCCCCGCATCGGGCTCCCTGCTCAGTGGGAAGCCTGCTTCTCCCTCTGACCTTCCCCCTGCTTGTGTTCCCTCTCTCGCTGTGTGTCTCTCTGTCAAATAAATAAATAAAATCTTTAAAAAAAAAAAAAAAAAATCCAGACCAACTGGGTGTGATTATTGGACCCCAGTTATTATTTGGCAAGAACTCTCAAATTCAATGTTCTTACCCACATATGAATATAGAGAATCCATTCAAAGCACAGCTACTTCCCTGTTTCATTCCAAATGGAAGTCCTGGGATCCTAGAACTTGCAACTGATTCAACACCAACATAAAAGCTTATTAAAAAGTTAAAACTTATTACCGCCCACTTTGGTACGCATGACCTGGATTATTTCCGAATACTAAGATGACAGTCGAGGACGCCTGGGTGGCTCAGTCAGTTAAGCGTCTGTCTTCGGCTCAGGTCATGATCCCGGAGTCCCAGGATGGAGTCCTGCATCGGGCTCCCTGCTCAGTGGGGAGTCTCTTTCTCCCTCTGACCCTCTCCCCTCTCATGCTCTCTCTTGCGCTCTCTCCCTCTCAAATAAATAAACAAAATCTTTAAAAAAAAAAAAAAAGATGATAGTTGAATGCTGATTGTTTGTTTGTTTGTTTTTATATTCTGAAAATCCAGATTGGTAACCTACAAAGGGTACCATATCCTGCTTCCAGACTAGACATTCTAAATATGGCTTAGGTAAGAACAAAAAAATCTCAATGCAGTATTTCACTGTTGTCTCAACTCTTTCAAGTATCATAACAAAAAAAATTTTAAAAAAGAAAAGAATACCAAAAAGTTGCCTGCTATCATCTTCATCATTTTCAAAAAGATACACATTCATCCTGGGAGGTTTCCATACCCTGTTCTAGCAGCTCAACATCTTGGATATCTCTGGAATTCTGTATCAAAAGGCCAAATGAATACAGAAATTGTATAATCTGACTAGAATATAAATTCCAAGAAGGCAGGGAGCATTTCTGTATTTCCCACTACATCCCCAAACCTCACTCATATCAAGTGCTCAATAAATTTTTGTGAATTGCATGAATAATCAACTAAGGGAAGTATGAAGTCCAAATGTACCAAAGCAGGAAGTTTTCAGGTTATCACTTGGACCTCTAACTGACAAAACGTTCAGTATGTCAAAGGGAATGTTGCAACATTGCTCAATCATGAAGCATAGTAGGGAAGAAGTCAGTTCTGGAGAACTTTGAACACTGGTGCTACGAAAGCTCCTCCAATTCTGATTAAAGTCATCCTGAATATATAGAAATAAATGTTTATAGCAGCAATGTCCACAATAGCCAAACTATGGAAAGAGCCAAGATGGCCATCGACAGATGAATGGATAAAGAAGATGTGGTATATATATACAATGGAATATTATGCAGCCATCAAAAGGAATGAAATCTTGCCATTTGCAATGACGTGGATGGAACTGGAGGGTGTTTTGCTGAGCGAAATAAGTCAATCAGAGAAAGACATGTATCATATGATCTCACTGATATGAGGAATTCTTAATCTCAGGAAACAAACTGAGGGTTGCTGGAGTGGTGGGGGGTGGGAGGGATGGGGTGGCTGGGTGATAGACATTGGGGAGGGTATGTGCTATGGTGAGCGCTGTGAATTGTGTAAGACTGTTGAATCGTGTAAGACTGTTGAATCACAGACCTGTACCTCTGAAACAAATAATATATTATATGTTAAAAAAAGAAGAAGAAGATAGCAGGAGGGCAAAAATGAAGGTGGAGAAATCGGAGGGGGAGACGAACCATGAGAGACGATGGACTCTGAAAAACAAACTGAGGGTTCTAGAGGGAAGGGGGGTGGGGGGATGGGTTAGCCTGGTGATGGGTATTAAAGAGGGCACGTACTGCATGGAGCACTGGGTGTTATACACAAACAATGAATCGTGGAACACTATATCAAAAACTAATGATGTAATGTATGGTGATTAACATAACATAATAATTTTTAAAAAGAAATAAATATCCACAAAATCATGTACCAAGCAGACAACAAGATAACCTTGTCATGAGAGCCCCCTTGGACATTGCCAGAGATGATTTGGACTGCAAGTAATAGACTACCAAACCAAGAATGGCTCAAGCAATAAAGACATTTTACTTTCTCACATGATGAAAGGTCTGGAGTTAGGTGGTCTAGGGTTGGGAGAACTGTTTAGCAACACTGTCGAGGACCTAGGTTCTTTTCTATCCTTCTGCAAGTCTCTCCTCAGCATATTGGTTCTTCATCTTGAGGCTTCTAGTCTCATGATTTCAAGATGGCTGCCATAGCTCTAATCATAAAATCCTTGCACACCACTTCATGGCAGAAAAATATTACCATGAGAGATTTTCTTCTATGCATCATTGCCTGGAATCTGTTCTGCTCACCCCTAAAGCAAGTACTAGCAAAGGGAATTAGATTATGCTGCCTGCCTTAGACAAAACATGATTTATTCTTCTGAGGTTGTGAAGTTGTCTAGTTTTCATGGTGGGAGAAAAGCAAAGCTTTATAAATAAAGAAGGATGGGGTGAGGATCAAGTTTAGATGAGCCACTAAGAGTAGCGGCCTAGATCCTGAATTACTTTTAGAGCCTTGTGTGGCCTCTATGTAAATCTTGGCTGCTTTTCTCCATGAAAGATTTCCATCTCGGGGGTGCCTGGCGGGCTCAGTCAGTGGAGTGTGAGACTTTTGATCTCAGGGTTGTAAGTTCGAGCCCCACATTGGGTATAGAGATTACTTAAAAATAAAATCTTAAAAAAAAAGATTTCCATCTCTCTCATTCTCACTTTTGTCCTTGAGATAGGCTGAGTGAGCTTCAGGCTTTTGTCATAACCAAATAGCCTAATCTATATTCTAGGGAAAGGGAAAGGAGCTATGTTTTTTAATGCATATATTTATTTTTAACGCATATTTACATATGTGGTGGGGGTACACATACATAGATATGGGGGATGTGTATGTATCTAGACACACACATAAAAGTTTATATCGACATCTATCTTTACAGCTGAACTTAGAAAATTATGTTGAACTCTCTAACAGAAAAGGCTTCCCTTATATACTTACTCAACTATGTGACAGACAGTGTGATGCCTTCAGTCTATTTACCCAGGGATTTCCCATCAATCAGCACCACTGAAAATAATTACAATTTCATTTAAATAAATGCTAACTACCCCAAAGCTAACAAAGGGTGGAATTAAATCCAATTTTGACATCCTCTCTTTCAGTTTGCAAAGAGCTGTTTCCACTGCTGTCCACTGCCTTGGAAGCTCTCATTTCCTTTGAAAGTCATTAGACTACAGCTATCCGCTAATGAGGCAGTAAGTGTTTGGAAGCAGCCTGAACTACTTCAGCATGTCCAAGTTAAAATAAGGCAAATTAGTAGTGAAATCAAATTGGTTTAAACTGTGAAGTGAGTGTGAAAACTATTCTCCTGAAAAGTAGTATTGGGTCAAATTGCTACACTGGGACATTGAGAATGATTTCAACTTGCAAGGGAAAAAAATGTTACTTTTAATGAATTTCATTCTTTAGAAGGCAGTGTATCTTAATTATCTTAGAAGTCCAAAAATTTTATTCATGGAAGAAAAATGATACCCTGAGAGGTAAGAGTACATGGTTTCCCCATCAAAGAGACAAAATGTACTAACACTGGGACACACTGGGGAGAGAGAGAAGGGGGTGGATATTAATAATTGCTCTGAGATAGCAGGTGTAAAATAGGGTAAATATATGGTCGCTCTTAGTATCTGACCCCTTTAGGAAGGGTGCCAAAAACATGAAGACAGAAGAGAATCTCTACCCCTAATATTTACAAAAATCTAGAAATCCACTTCTTCGGCACACTTTGAAGGGAGGGAAAGAATGAAGTATTACTAAAGTTACATGGTACTTGCTACATGATAAGTGTTACACAAGTTACATGGTACTAAGGACAGGGAAAACTAAGTTCCCTCCACTTTCTCCTTTCTCACCCACACACAAGACGTCCAGTTCCTCTCTTAAGCAAATGGTGGACTTATATTAACAGAGATGCAAAAAAAAAAAAAAATTATCACTCTTCAGGGGTGTCTGGGTGGCTCAGTCAGTTAAGCATTTGTCTTCAGCTCAGGTCATGATCCCAGGACCCTGGGATCGAGCCCCGCATCGAGCTCCAAGGAGTCTGCTTCTCCCTCTACCTCTGACCCCCCCTCCACTCTCCCCCTCTGCCCTGCTCCTGCTCTCTCTCTCTCCTCTCTCTCTCCAATAAATAAATAAAATCTTTAAAAAAATATATCCAAAACTTCAGATACAGGGATTAGATGACTCAAATTCATGTCCTTTTAGCTAAACCTGGCCCAGAGATGTGTTTTGTCTCGCTTCAGAGGTCATTCTTTTCCTTAAATCGGAATTATTTGCCAATACAGAAAGAAAGATTGGAGTATTTCACTTACACATTTGCATTTCCAGCTTGTACATTGGGTCTGGAGCTGGCTAGTCGCTGCCCCTTGTCTTGACTGTCTTTGATTGAGATGGAGTGTTGTATGCAAAGGGTTTCCTGGAGGTACTCCTGGGAGACACACTGTGAGAAAGTGAGAAAGAAAGAATCTGGCAGAAGGAAAAGTGGCCTGAAAGGCATTTGGTTTTGAGGCCTCGGGCAATCCTATGGGGAGCGCTGGAGCGGAAGCAGACCTTCAGGATTGCTGCACACTGAGGCACAGGAGTCAGCTCCTTGTACTCCCTCATCTACCAGAATTTGGCCACCAGCCACCCCACGGATGGGGCATAACCTTGGATGAGGTACTTCCTGTGGCTGAGGGCAATGCTCAGAGAGGAATGCAGCTGTCAGCCATTAACGATCAACATTTCCAAGGCACACTGTCCCCGAGGATGAGGATCTGGGTAGAGCAGTACAACATACACTATATCCACCTGAAACTAGCTAGCCCTCTCCAGTTCACCAAGCCTCCACCAGCCCCATTTGCCTCATTTCCTGGTACCCTTGGCATCGATGTTTGCAACCCCCTCTCTAGATGGATCCGCCACAGTTTCCATTTTCTGCACATACTTCCATGAGCTCCACTCACTCCACCTCTAGAAATGGAACGTCTCCAAACCACCTCCCACTCGCCTGCTTCGCCGTTCCTCAAGTTAGGTTTTTTCCATTCTGACTTTCTTATGTTGGCTCTAAACCTCAATTTTCAGTGTCCCTTAGCCCTTAGCCCTTTGAATGATCCACTTGATTTGGTTGCTATTCCTGTTAACTGCTCTTCCTGTTAACTGACCCTCTGGCTTCATACACCAAGACTGCAATTAAGGGGGCCAGGTTTTTAGGACCAAATCATAGGTTCCACCTGTCTCCCTCTCCCACCTGAGAGGGAAAGAAAATAAATGTTCCTTGGGTAGCTCAAAGCAGATTTCTCCAATATTCTAGGTATTTGTTTGTTCCAGACTGATGGAATTAGTGCATAGATGGACTACAAGCCTGGACTATATTAATTACATATTGTTGTGTAACAAATTACTCCAAAAATCAACAGCATAAAACAGCAAACATATTACCTCACAGTTTCTGTTGATCAAGAATCTAAGCTTGGCTTCGCTGGATATTTCTGCCTCTAGGTCTCTCACAGGGTTGCCATCAAGGTGTCAACCAGGGCTGCATTCTCATGTGAAGGTTCAACTGATAGAGAAGCTGCTGATAAGCTCACTCAGGCGATTATTGTCAAAATACAGTTCCTCACAAGTAGTTAAGCTGAGGGTCTCATTTTTTTTCTGGCTGTTGGCCAGAGGCTTGCCTCAGCTCCTGACCATAGGACAGCTCACAACATGGTGCCTGGCTTCCACCACATGGAGCAAGCAAGAGTGAGCCAGAGAGTGCTAGCAGGACAGGAGTTATGAACTTTTTGTAACCCAATCTTGGAAGTGACATCCTAACACTTTTGTCTTATTATATTCATTAAAAACAAGTAATAGGTAGGGGGAAGGGATTACACAAGAACATAATAGGGAGATATGGGGCTCATTGGAGGTTATCTCCGAAACTATCCACAACCTGGACCTTAACAAGAAGTTCACGGTCTAGTTAGATAAAAACAGACTATATATCAACATTGATTAGCCATGTATATGTTAATGATAAAACTAGATGAAAATATAAGTTTTATTTATGAAGCATTTATATATGAATGTCGAGTGAGAGGTCAAGGCAATTGGGGGCATCCAAGTAGCTCCGATGAACCACTTGCGGGGAGCTGGAATAATCAGGAAAGCTGCATGCCCGTGATGTGCCTGGATGTGAGCCATGGGAATGAGGGTCCCATAACTAAAAAGGTAGTAATCAAGTATCCTTTAATGACATTAGGAAAGATGAGACATACAAATATGACACAGACATATGGTATATGGTTGAATGCCAGAAGTTAGTTCAGATGGGCCTCTAATTGCAACCCACCCCCCTCCTTGGTATAAAGCCTATTAAGACTCTTTTAGAGTCCTCCCATAAGCAAAGGACTGAGGAGTAATGCAAAGAGAAAAATGTTAGGATGGGGAGAGGACAGAGAAAATGGAATGAGAGTGATTTTTGAGGGCCTTGATTTTATGCACAAGGCACTGTAGCTTCAGAGCGGGGACTCTGCAGGTTTATCTCCAAAATGGCATAACCAGTCCTGAACCTGCCATAACTTTAAATCAGAATAATTAACATTGAGAGCTTGCTATGCATCAGACACTTAAGTGCTTTCTGTCTCATTTTGAAAGTGAACCAACAAATAAAGTTAGCTGGCCACTCTCTGGTCTTCCCTTTCTACTCCCCTCTCCCTGCTTATATCTCTTTCTTCCCACCCAAGCAAAAGGCTCTTTCTTCCCTTAATCATTAAATGTATTCTCAAGAGTCCAGATTCCAGTCACTCCTCACACCTCAGTGTATTCTGAAGTCACACCTAAGGTACTTTCATTATGAACCTTATTACTGACTTCTAAATGAAAGGCATTTTTCCTATAAAAGACATTTCAGGCATCAGTGGGCACATAGGAACCATATTTCCCATTTGGAGGATCAAGGGAGCGGTATTTCAGTTCCCCAAATGAAACCATATGAGGAGTTGCCTACCCATCAGGCCGGCCTTGGACTTGACCCATGTAATGGCTATTTGGTTAATAAATAGGGCCTTTCAGTCATACACACATTGACCTCCTGATCTGGCCCAAAGGGGCCACTGTTTTCCATTGGTTAATGAGGTAGACGTTGGCGTCTCCCTGTGCCAGTTGCAAGTGTGTGATATTTTGTTTCTCTTTAAATCCCTAAAATCTGAGAGAACAAAGTTGTCAGAAACTCCTGCTGGTAAGTATTGAAGACGATCTGAGCCATTAGAGAAAAAATTTGTTTTTCCTCTTCCCAGGGAAGCTGGTGAGGATCATTTAACAAGCCAGCGAGAGACCTGGTACTGGCTGCGGTCACCACCACCCCTCCTGCCCACGGCTTTCCCTGTCAAATGTGCAGGCTTGCAGTGGGGCTGACACCAACTCTTCAAAAGCCCCCGCTTCTCCTCACTAGGAAAGAGAGACCCACTCATCTGGGTCCCCACCAAGAGTGTCCACGGTGCAGCTCTTCTTTTTGAAAGGAGCTTTTTCTAGAAGAGGTTGGAAAGGAAGCCAAATGTCTACTTTTTATCGATAGTTATCTCCGAGGCTCTACCTTTACACCTATCGCGACCTTTAACAATCTATTATGAACAAGGGATTATTATGTTGAACACTTTTTGTTGAAGCTTTTTGTTTTATCACATTCCTGTTTAAGGCTGTGTGTGTAACTGACAGAAGTCTGAGTGGCATCTTTAAAATAAGAAACCTGTCCAACCACACACCTTCTCTCTCATGGGCACTCCCAGCAGCACTAAACTTCCTTGGATAGGAGCTGCTATGCTTATTTTAAGTTCTTAAAATTCTGTAAGACTCGAGTAATTAAGTCTTGGACTCTGCTTTGGCCAGAGCAATGGTCATGATATGCCTGCTTAGCTCACAAAATGCTATTTTAATTGGATTGTGCATTTCCAAGATGGAAAATTTAAAGATCGCTAACTCCAACCTACATAGAATGCAAAGAAGGAAATCACACATTGGATCTTGTGGGGTGGATCAAACCATTTTGCCCTCTAACATTTTGGATTAATTCCTTTCTATGGGTCCTCACTTCTCCCTGCCAAACTGGTTCCAGAACCTAGACATACACATTCACACCCATAAACATACACACATGCATCCATGCTGCTGTTAGGAAGAATCTTCACCTTGACTTGTATAACATTTTCTGGGCTTCCACCCAAGAAAAAAAATCTTACTCCACTTTTAACAGCAGGACTTCTTCACACGTCTGCAAAAGCTAAACATCACACAGTTTATGGTATGAGCCTTAAAAAAAAATCTTTGTGTTTTTCTGACTAAAGGGAAAGAAAGGTCAACATAAATATTGAGAGGGAAGAAATTGGTTCTGGCAGCCAGGCAAAGTGAGAAAAAGGAGTTAGCATTTGCTTAGTACCTACTGAGTTCTGAGCTTTATTTTTGTGTTCTCATTTCGAGAGAATTTCTTCGTTTTTGTTTTGTTTTGTTTTGTTTTGCTTTGTTTTTGTATATTACGTTCTGCATCTGAACAACCAACAGCACTTTTCTTAGAGCAATATTGACCTACGTGTCCACTCAAACTAGTGTTTCTGCCTCAATCGTCTCATTTGGTGGGAAGAATGAATTCAAAATGTTCGTGTGGAATTTATCAGGCTAGGAGATTTGTAACCACATTTTAATCAGAAGGAAAAGGGAACTGGTGGTATCCTCTCTTGTGTTAATCATAAGGTAATGAGGTCTTCTTTCAGCAGAAGTTCTCATTTCTGGTACTCTTAGCATAAATCAGATTTCTAACATAGGAAACTAAGCTATAGACTAAAAAATGTGAATCTATGAGAAGACTGGATCTCTATAAGAGTCTCTTTCAATTCCTGGTTTATCAAGAAAGACACAACTCAAAGCAATTATTTGTAATCCAAAGAAGGAATCTAAGAGACACTGTAATATGGAATAAGACTCTTTTTCTAATTTCTTATTTATCAAACATAATATGGGGCACCTGGATGGCTCAGATGTTTAAGCGTCAGCCTTCAGCTCAGGGCATGATCCCAGGGACCTGAGATTGAGTCCCACATCGGGCTCCCTGCTCGGTGGGGGGTCTGCTTCTCCCTCTGCTGCTCTCCCTGCTTGTGCTCTCTCTCTCTAATAAATAAGTAAAATCTTAAAAGTAATAATAATAATATAGTGTTCAGACACTGCTTGAAGCATGTCAAAAATATTCTTATTTAATCCTAAAACCAGTAATAGTATTCTGTTCCTCATCTTATAGATGAGGAAACTGAGAACAGAGATTAAGTAAATTGTCCAATGTGTCACAGCTGTTCAGTGTCTGAGGTGGGATTAGAACCAGGCACTGAGGGTAAAGAATCCATACTCTCAATCACTGTGTGATCTTGCCTCTATTCTAAAATGATTGTAAAATAAAGAGCAGATCAATTAAAAGCCTTTTGTACAATGAGTACAAAGCTCTAGATGTATAGCTCTGTGTATTTGAACGTGAGCCCGTGGATTGAAGCAGAGACCTGCAGGCCAGGACAACTAGCCAGGACAACTGGTCAGGTGCATGAGAGAGAAGTCTGGCAGTCCCGAAAACAAAGACCAAGTAAGTGTAAGACTCCCCCCATAAAATGAACAATGCATGGTGCAAAGGCACAGAGAGCCTGACTTGAGGACATGTTTGTTATTCTGGTTTTCATGCTTCATGAACAATTAAGGACTTGAACAAAGCCTAGAAAGGGTTAAGGAGAATGGTCACTATTTCTGTAGATAAGCAAGGAAGATAAGACTCCCTTAGGCTAGAGAAATGGAGGAAAAAATCAAACACGTGTTCTCTGGATGAACACACCAGACAAATAAACCAAGATTCTCCTTTCACAAGACTTCTAGTTTGTTTAACTTACTGGCTCAGGAGATGACATAATCTAAAAGTATAACAACGATTTGAAAAACAAATCTAACAAGAGGAGTTAAATTCAGAGGTGATACATTAATGGTGAGTTACTTTCTATATCTCACTTTCCTTTATCTTTTATAATTCTAGAGTTAAAGGTCTGTAATGTCATGAATCCATTTGCTGCCTCATTTAGAGTCTCCCTTGTGCTCCATGAGGTCCCGCACTAGGCTGTAAGCATCGTGAGAGCACAGACCCCATCTCTAACGTCCTCGTGTTCCCCTGAGCGCGCTCAGGCGTATATACACAAAGTGCTCAGACACAATCATAAAAAAAAGATGGAATGAGAATCCCAACCCAAAGTTAGAGCGTTGGAAATATTAATTTCATCGTTGGGGCACCTGAGTGGCTCAGTTGGTGAAGCGTCCAACTCTTGATCTCAGCTCAGTTCTTGATCTCAGGGTCGTGAGTTCAAGCCCCATATTGGACTCCATGCTGGGCGTGGAGCCAACTTAAAAAAAAAAAAAAAAAGAAAAAAATATTAACTTCATTTTTATTTACCTACTGATGTGCAGGCCTATAGGTCATTCCTATGATATATGATATTTGATATGATATTTCCCCAAAAATGAAGGTTATCCTACTTCCCACAAATTTATCCAACTCTTGTTTATCCATGAGCATCAGATAGTCGGTGGATTACCCATAAGAACAGACCAGAAAGATTTGAAATTTTAAAATTCTATAGGAATAGTAAGCAGGATTTGAACCTGGGTCTGCCACATTCTAAAATACCTGCTTTTTAAGCTTCACCATGTTGCCTTTCTTAGAATCTTTACTAAACTCTACCTCCATTGAGAGTCCAAAACACGCCTTTCACTACTAAAGACTATTATTTATTTCTTTGAGAGAGAGAGAGAGAGCACAAGCAGGGGGAGTGCGAGAGGGAGAAGCAGGCTCCCCACTGAGCAGGGAGCCCCATATGGGGCTCGATCCCAGGACCGCAGGATCATGACCTGAGCCAAAGGCAGATGCTTAACCAACTGAGCCACCCAGGTGCCCCTGCCACGCCTTTCATTTCTTACCCATCTATCAACCCACCTTTTGCCCCTTCCCAGGAGCACCCACAATGTGCCTCAGAGCTCCCTGCAGGTGGATGAGGTAGGAAAGAAGAAAGGCTGGAAGGATAAGTCTGCAACATAATTGACTGTGTGCAAGTGAGGCTGCTGCCGTTGGAAAGGCCTGCTGCAAGGTTGTCCCCTGACTGACATCCAGGAACTCACATTTGGGGAGGGTCCCCACAGTTTCCAAGACTGGTAAGAATGGCTCACCGCACCTAAACAATCTGTGCAATAGTTTATTCTCAACACCGTTTTTATACTGGGAGTCTGGAATTTTAACCTGTCAGGCAGAGGATGTCTACACAACCAGCCCTCAGTTACAAACCTTGGACATAGATTCTCTAAGAAGCTTCCCTGGAAGGCAGTGTTTCACATGTGTTGTCACAATTTGTTGCTGGTGGGGGGGTGATTAAGATCATCCCATATGACTCCACTGGGAGAGGCTTGAGCCTGGTGTCCTCCAGACTTCACACCACGTGCCTTTTTCCCTTTGCTCATTTTGCTTTGTAACCTTTCACTGCAATAAATCTTAGCCGTGAATGCCACCATGTGCCGAGTCTTGCAAGTCCTCCTAGCAAATTATTGAAACTGGGGGTGTGTGTTCTTGGGAGACCTTCAACACAGTATTCTTTGCAACTCTGCGGAAAATTTTCTTGGGGGGAAGAGAGAAGATTGAAGAATGAGTTGAAGTTTGAAGAATCTGGAGATTCCTAGGTCTGCGCTGCCCCCTTTCCAAGGGTTATTCTGGAACTCTATTGCCTACACTCTGCTATTTAATATGTTTATGGGGGAAAAAATCCTATTATCCTCAAAAGCATTACACATTTTCTTAACTACAGAATAAGGATTTGCTGGCACTGCAAAATGGCCAGAAAGCATGGGTATAGAGCAGCCCCCAGGATCTGTCCTTAAGGAGATAGGCAACGTGAATGCTCTAAAAACAGCTTCAGATACAAACCATGGCATCCTCTGGGATGGAAAAGCTCTCTATAAACAAAAGGTGGTTTGCCTGTGCTTTGTTCTCAAAATAAACATGTTTTTGATGAAAATATGGCCTTTCTTGCTAGCAAAAAAATTTCAGGAGAGTTTCCTTTTTCTCCCTCCCCTATGATTAAAATAAGTACGTATCTGGATTTGTATTTCTGATGACAGCAAAAGATGCACAGAGCCATCACCAATATCTCAGTCCTTGGAACATCTCCTGGGGAGCAAGGAAGGGCAATAAACATGACTATGTCAAAGAATGCTGTGGAGAATGAAACTATCTTCACGAGGAAAAGCAAACTCCAGAAACTTTTTCCCTGCAAATATTAGATTGGGAGAAGCAAGCAGATAGATAAAAGAAAAGTCTATAATCTGAGTTCAATTTTCTTGATGAGTGCAGTTGAGTTAGTTGTTTTGTGGAGGCAGGTTTTTTTTTTTTTTAATCGTTTTGCTGCAATGCAATAAGGTTTGCATGGATTTTATCCAAACCAGGCTAGGGAGCTAGGGCTTTCTGCATCTATTGCCAGATTAGATCCTTGCCTAATAAATGAGTTTTGTGAATCTTGACTGCGGCAATTTACTCCAGAGAATTTCCTGCTGTCAATTTATCTGGCGTAGGGAGATGGTGGAGGGGAGAGGGAGTAAGATGGGGGGCTGGGTTTATTACTCCCAATATGCTCTGTGCTGTTGTGCCTGGCTGTGCATATGCCTAGGACTCACGGCATATGGCCCAGGGGCTGCCAGTGGCCCGCTTAGCAGCTGTCTCCAGCATATTTTGACATAAAAGCCATTATATTTTTGGCTGGCTAATTGCTTTTTATTAAACAATTGTTGGAAGTTGGCTGATAACTTTTATGAATTTAAAATGAAAGTCTCGCTGAGAACTTCTGAAAGCAAACAGTGCTTGGTCCACCTGGGAAAATGTGAAAGGGCTGGCATTCCATCTGCCAAATAGAACTCCTATCGGGCACAGCAACCAAGAGCTAGTGGGTGACAGTTTCCATGTCTCAAAGTACTAGGTTCCCCTGAAAGGCTATTGTATGGCTTTGGGAAAGGACACACAAAACGTTACCCTCTTCAAGGTCTGTGGGGCAATACAATTTAAAAAACAAAATCTTCTTCCAACCCAGAAATCCTCTCCACAAAGGTAGTACAGAAAGAAATCACTTCTAATTATTAAATAAACATTAAGCCAGAATGTGAAGTACGTTACAGGCAATTAATTCACCAAGAGATTGCAAAGACAGAAGAAAATCTACCCTTTTATATAGCCAAGCAGATACAACCCATTGTATACATGTTTTCAAGAGAAATCATAACTAGTCCTCAAGTAAGGGGAGTGGACAGCACCATAGTGCTTTGTCACACAGAGTTCATCCTGACTTTACCTGGTAATTGGGGTGACCATCTCTGTGAGCTTAGTGACTTTATCTAAAAGGAACGGGGTTCTTTATGACAGAGGTAGTTTTACAACTTGGAGCAAGGCACTCACTGAAGTTAGTGACTTATCCTCCCAGAGAAACCAGGAGACAGGGATTCTACCTCCTTTGGTGCTTACATTTCAAGGAGTTGCCATTTCCAGGTCCTTGAGAAAGATATCCCTGGGTCATAAAGTTAACAAAAGGCTATTTCGTTTCTAAAAATAAAAAAAAATTACATTTCAAAGCGACAGAGAAAGTACACTTTACAGTTTTCTAAGGTAGATGTTCTTACAAGAAGGGAAGGGAAGGAAAGTGTTTAGGAAAGTGTTTCCCTTATTGTCAACAGAGCAAGTAAGCCTCTAGTCTTCACTCCTGTTTGTCCTCATAGGTCTTATTTTCCAATGACATGTATTAGGATTTCTCTAGGGACCTATACTCTTCCTCAGATTCCCAAGCCACTGAAGATAAAATTAAGTGCAATGAATTATTTTGTTAGTTTTATAGCTGAGTCCTTCTTCAGAGAGAAAAAGACAAAAGAAAGGCAGGGAGGGATAAAAGAAGAGAGGAAAAAATATAAAGAAGATAAAAGGGAAATAGCATAGTAGTTTATAGATCTTTTTTCAAGTTTTATTTAGTAGTTATTACATGGGTATTTAGCAGAGAGAGGAGAATTGGCCTTTAACAAGGAAAAAAAAATGAAGTAAAGGTTCTGTTTCCGTCAGTTTTCTTCTATTTCCAGGCTATACATGGATTCTGTCCTTAATTCCAGTTTAAGCTCCCCCAAATGTGGAGCACAGGGGGAGGCAGGAAAGCCTCTGGAGCAATTCATCACAAATCCAAGAAAAACTCTTCAAACCGCAGGTCCTCTGGGCACACCTCTCCAGACATGCTGAACTTTCCACTCCTATAAGACACCAAGTCTTTCTTGTTAGAGCCTCCCACATGGACCCCTCCACCTGAAACACCTTCATCCCCTTGCCCATTCCATCTCCATCTTCAACCAGTTAACTCCCTCTCAACCTTCATGTCTTAGCTTCAACACCATTTCCTCTGAGGTCCCACAGGTCAGGCCCCCCTCTTCCATGTTCCCACGGTCCCTGTGCCTCCCCTTCTGTAATACATCACACGTCTGGAACACATCACAAGTAAGGCAAATTCAAGTGCAACCAGGGGCCAGGCAGTAACATTGTGTGGGACCTGAGACCAGAGTAGTACATGCCCCACATAACAGGATACAATTCACTTTCTTCTAAAACATACACTGGCCAAAAAACCTGCTGGTCCAATTCCACTAAGTGGTTATGGAGCTATGGCCAAGGAGGGAGATGCCAAACGCCAGATCATGTAGCTAGAGTGAAGGGATGGACTTTATTGGGGAACTTGCAAGTGGAGGCTCCTCCAAAAAAAGTTCATTGTCATTCTCTCAGCATCTCTCAGAGAGCATGCCCAGGGGAGGGGGAGGCTTGTGGACGCAAACATTTCTGTTCTGGGAGGGACACTGCGCTCCTGCAACTCTCCCTTCTTATAGTGCAAGCAGGAGCTCAGCCTCACCAGAGGAGAACACACAGATAGGGAGTAGGTCCCAGGCAGCAGGAAAAGGGAGGGGGTACCTGCAAAGAATTGTCCGAGTACCAGCTGCCAGTGCCCGGCCACCTTGGGAGAAGGTAGATGTAGGCTGCTGGAGAGTAGGGACCCAGTCCCTTAAGAAATTGTGTTGGGTGGGGGGGGGGGGCGCCTGGGTGACTCAGTCCATTAAGCCTCGGACTCCTGATTTCACTCAAGTCATGATCTCAGGGTTGTGAGATCGAGCCCCATGTGGGGCTCTGCGCTCAGCAGAGAGTCTGCTGGAGATTCTCTCCCTCTCCCTCTCCCTTTGTCCCTTCCCCTGCTCACGCTTGCTCTCTCTCTCTCTCTCTCAAATGAATAAATAAATCTTTAAAAAGAAAGAGAGAGAAAGGAAAGAAAGAAAGAAAGAAAAGAAGAGAAAAGAAAAGAAAAGGAAGAAAAGAAATTGTGTTTGGGTCAAGAGACTCCCACTGGGGAAGGAGAAGCCTTTTTCCAGGTGCTAGGAGCTTCTGGGATTGTTCGCCAATCTGCTCTCTCTTCCACAGAAGGTCCCCAGCCCCCAACTCTGATCACTCTCTCTTCCCCCACGAGATTGGACGCTTTCCATCTTTACATAGTCATCTTCTTGGAGCCCGACGCAGTGCCTGGCATATAATAGGAACTAAAAAAAAAATGGATTTGTGGAAAAACATGAAGAATCAGCTTTATAACAAGAGGCAGCCGGGGACTGCAATCTAGATGTCCTGCTCTCTCTCAAAAACGGTAACGTCGGGGGCAGGGAGGAGAGCGTGCGCTGTCAGCGGGCTGTTCTGATTCCCTCCCGCCCTCCTCCTTTTAGTCAAGCCTCCTTTATTCTCCTGGGCTGTGCTATACCTCATTAATGTTAATATCTTATCTAACCTTTCCGCGGCTCACCGCCGTGATGGCACTTCTATTCCACTGCCTAATCGCTCTTACTTTTCATCTTTCAAAATGTCCACCCTAAACTTTCTCCTCTAGCTGCAGGCCATTTCATGCCTCTTCTGAGACTTAATCATCTTTCTCTTTGCCTGGTTTAGCTCAGAGAAGTGGACTGAAAAATGCAGAAGGGCTTTAGAAAATAAAGGAGAAATCCTGTAGCGGGCACATCCCTACAAGCAGTAAAACGCTCATCCATCACTTATCTCCCTTTCCACCGGGAGCCGAGGTCCTCCCGGAGGAGGATTTGAGGTCCAGTCACGGGCAGGGGAATGAATAGATCTGCCTGCCAACCTGATCCCAGAATAAAATTAGAGCTGAGAGCTTGCAATTTCTTCTAAGTACCTACACTGCCAGCAAAAGACCAGTACTTTTCTATCCAGGCCACCCTCTCTTCAGGTCAATAAGCAGAGGAGATCTCAGATTTTAAGTGCCCTTTTGCATAGAGTTAAGACCACGAGGGAAGCATAAGGAGGTGAGAGAGTTAAGACCTGGAGTTGGCAGGCATTTAGATCTCAAATGTTTGTAGATATACTGCAGGAGCATTCAGCTTCCTCAGGCTGCCCCTGTATTCGGGCTATTTGAGTCCGCGGAAAACTATGAAGCAAACCATCAAAATAGGACCATGGCCATTACCACAACCCAGGTGCCTCCATTACTGAGCACTTTGAGGCACCCGGGGGCACTGGACAATGGAGCTGAGTAGGGAAAGCAATCAGCTGTGAAAATTTCAGTCCGGGAACAACTTCAGATTGCTCACCCTCTGATTAACTGCTCAGAAATCGGAATTCTGACTTTATATTCCATCCCTCACTCTGAGTCATGATTGCCCTGTAAAATGTCCTTATCAAGCACGAGGGGGAAAAAATTAATAAGCTCAAGGAATGACTGGGGATCGCTTCAGCCAAAGAAAGGAGGTAAGAAAATAATTTCTCTGATGTAACTATTAAGGTCAAGGTGGGGATTGGAGAGCAGATATCGACATTCTTAATGATACTCAAAATGCATAGCCTCAAGAAGAGAAGCAAGAAGTCTGGCAAGAAGCAGTAGAGGGAAGGGGACAGAGGGAACCGAAGTACTCCGAAAGTAAACAGTGACTCTCAGTTTTGCCTAACAAGTCCATGTCAGTAATCTTGATAAACTGTGAATAGGAGGAATCGTGGGCATATGCTGTGACTATGTATTTATTCTTGTTTTTCCCTTTCCCAAAGAACACTAAAAGCAACACTCTGAGCTCGCCTTCGAGAAAGGCAACATAAAAAGGCAATTTCAGAACAGCAGGGCAGGGCTGCTGACATCTGATAGACAGCCTGAACGCATTTTATCTTATCAGTGCCTCTCACTCCGGAGCTCCTCATTTTCCTTTATTCCGCAATGCAGCCATCTCTTGTTCTTCCTCAACTCCCTGATTCCTGCCTCGCTCGCTCATGGAAGATTTTCACAGAAAAACACGTTTTTTATTAAAGTCATATACAAAGCACCCCTGTGTCCCTGGACCTTCCGGCAGGTGTATATACTGGTTCGCTTTGTTGAGGAAAAGAAATCGGTGGCATTTTGTTCCATACCTGGACACCAAGATAATTAAACCAAGTATCTTCCTGTCCATGATAATCAGCATGGCTTATTTTTCTTCTTTGGGCTCTTTGAATGAACACAGTTTAAAATTGTGTCCCGAGAATATTATCTTCTGTAGAAAGATATTCCAGTATGAACAAAATTCAACAAAGTTGAGAAAAGAAATGAAAACCGTGACCAAGGTGCTTCAAAAGAAATTGAACTCAGGAAATAATGAAATTATCCAAATTATTCTGGCCCGCCAGTAAATCGGGGTGGGGCAAGATGTAAGCTAATGCTTTGTGGGCTATCTGATTTAGCTACATACATCAATCAAACTCAAGGGAGAGTGAAAGAGAGAGAAAGAACTAATTATTATCAAATTAATAAACTGTGCCTAGAGATACATGTATTTTCCTACTCTTTCTTCAGACTAAGGATTAGCTTCATTGATCCCTGCCATAGCCATGACTGAATGACAGCAAAGCAAAGCAATATTTCATTCTGCATGATGAAGGTAGATACCATGCTATTGCTTCCTACTTTATTCTCAGAGACGATGGGAGAAGACAAAGGGTACAGCACAAATGTTAAGAGCACAGGTTTTGGAGTCAGACCACTGGGACTCAAATCCCAGCTCTGTCATTTACTAGATTTGTCAACGTGGATTTTGTAAAGTCACCTTTCCAAGCCTTAGTTCTCCACGCATGAGGTTAGATAGTAATAGTTCTCACCTCCTAAGGTGCAGTAAGACTTAATAGATTAATCCATGAAAACTCTTCTCAGAGCTGCTGGAGCGCACACATGGCCACACACACACATCACCACTCAGGGAGTGCCCGCTGCCATTTCTGTCATTACTAGCACCCCCAAGTGTAAACATCTTGGTGAAAATAACATACTGAGGGCAAACTGAATAAACAGATTGTCATAAAGAGAGCAGAAATGTCCCTCTATATACTAAAGGTGAATGGCATTTTTCAGATTTAAGGCACAGATATGTATGTATGTATGTATCATAATGAGCATTTTTTTCTCCATAAATTTGTTGAACAAATAATTCCTTCTAACAAATCCACCATGTACAAAAACAGATCATTTTAGCAACAGCAGGGCAGGGCTGCTGTTGGGTAATGACCCATTTGTAGCATCAATGAATTTTCCAAGTGTGAAGAGGTGAAACTATTAGGTAGAGAGGCCAGAGGTAAAAGTAGAGATTTGGTGGGTTGAGAGGGTGGTGGGGAGAGTGAAGAGCCAGGCTGGATAGGGGAGGATAGTTTTAATGGAAATCATTTTTTAAGGCAACAAATACTCACATGGGTTCTAAACTGACTGACATGTCACTGATATCAAAATGAGCTATTGCTCCATGCTGGCTCCTATTTTCCCTAAATAGAAATGTTCTCACTGCACGATACAGTATAGTATAAAGAACTCTCTGCCTCTAACCGCTACCCTTTTTTAAATCCTTATTTCAACATCATGCAGTTCTCCTATGTCCCCCCAGCCTCGGAGTCTCATATGTTTGTTTGTTTATTTATTATGTAGTCAGGCTTTATTGACTATCTTGTGTCAGGGACTGTGCAGAGAACACAATGATAAATAGGAACACCATTAACTGCCCTAAAGGAGATTGCAGTCTAAAAGAATATACAAACATCGGTTATTATATCTTACTCTACATAATGTGTGTGCTTCTTCCTCATCTCTCTGTCCACCACCCCTACCTCCCTCCCCCTTCTGCTGAAGGCAAGGAAACCAATTAGCCAAGCTGGTTAAAATTATATTTTTAGTGGAAGCAAGCACATTCTGAGTCAGGGGTTCTCCTTTTAGTAACATTCATGAAATTTATTTTTAATGACCTTGAAGCATCTAGTTCAGCTGTTTGGAAGCCATTTGTTTTACTTTATTATTTTCTCTAGTGTTCCAAATAGATGAGGTTGCCAGAGTAATGACCTCTGGATAAGTGAGAAATTCATGTATTATAGTAAATAAAAGCCGATGCAGTTAGCCACCACTTCCAAATGAGACTGTATCATAAAGGGTGGATACTAAGCAATGTTTGTGGTCTTTCTGTAATAGCTTTGGCAACAAAGACTGTCCTTCAAATTCTCACTTTAAAAATTGGTATCTAAGTTTAGAACAGTCATTTGTTCCAGATCACACACACATACATTTTTAAACATTAGCATTTGAGGGAAAATGAAAGGAGGTATTACTTCAAACAACAAGAATATCATATTAACTCATCACTCCCAGAGGCTGCATGGGCTGCACATAAAAATACGTTAAAAAACAAATTGGGGACAGAAGGCAATATGGCAGTGTAGCTAAGGTTTTGGATCTTTCCAAAACAAACACAAACAAACAAAAATGGCAATTAAAATGCCAAACAAAAAAATCACCATAAATATTTTTTAAAATCTTTTTTTTCTTATCTTAAGACTCGTTAAAAAATAATTGGGTCTTTAAAGCAAAAATAGTGATAACAAATTGTAAGGTTATTATAACATAGGTAGAAGTAATATATAGGATATAATAGCACAAAAGATAGATGGGAAAATCTAGAAGTATACTAGTGTAAGATTTGTCACATAAATTACCATAATATTTTTTGAAGGTAGATTGTAATGAGTCAAAGATGTATATTGTAAATCCTAGAGCAATCACTAAAAATTAAAACAAAAAGGAATACCTAATAAGCCAGTAGTGGAGATAAAATGGAAGCAGAGAAAATGCTCAGTCGATAGATCAAAGATAGGAAAAGAGGTCACAGGGAACAAAGAAAGGGTGGAGCAAATAGACAACATATAGCAAATATTAAATTTAAATTCAACCAGATCAGTAAATGGGCTAAAAAAAAAAAAAATCAAGATCCAGCTATATGCTGTATACAAGATATCCACTTTAAATATAAAGATATAGACAGTTTAAAGGTAAAAGGATGAAAAATATATGCCATGCAGATGGTGGGATGGTTATATTAATACCAGACGAAGCTGATTCCAGAACAAGCAATATACCAGGATAAATAGGAACATTTTATGAGGATGAAAAGAAAACATAAAAATCCTAAATGTACCCATTTTTAATCTACTAAATAACAGAGTTTAAAATATATGAAAAAACATCTTATACAACTGAAAAGAGATACAGACAAATAATTATACTGGATCAGTACTCCTCTCTCTATGATTCATAAAACAATAACAAAAATCTGTAGGTATATGGAAGATTTGAACAACACTACGAACCAACTTAACCTAGTTGCCATTTATAGAAACTCAATCCAAGGAGAGTAAAATACACATTTGTCTCAAATGCACGAGGGAATATCACCATGAGAAACTCCATTTGGGGCCGAAACAAGTCTCAATAAATTGAAAGAATGAAATCATATAGAGGAGGTTATCTGGCCCCAACAGAACTGAACTAAAATTCAATAACAAAAAGATATCTGGAAAATCCCCAAATATTCGGAAATAAAGCAACACACTTCTAAAGAACCATGAGGGAAAGCAGAAATAACAAGGAAAATTAGAACTGAATGAAAATAAAAACATAGTTTATCAAAATTTCGGGGATACAGCTAAAACAGTTCTTAGAGGAAAATTTATAGCATGAGATGCTTGTATTATAAAAGATAACTAGTCTAAAGCCAATGAATCAAACTTAACCATAGGAAACTAGAAGAGCAAATTAAATCCAAATTAAGCAAAGAAGGGAAATAACAAAACATGGAAATCAATGAAATAGAATGAACAAAAAAATAGAGAAAATCAATGAATCTAAAAGCTGTTTCCTTGGTAAGTTCATGAGATTGATAAATGTTTAGCATGATTGATCAAGAAAGAAAAAGGAAGGTGAGGGGAGAAAAAACACAAGGAATATTCCCTACCCCCAGAGTATATTTTATATCCAGCAATGTTTTAGAATGGCTAAGAACCAGTGACTGTTGGTTGCCACCCATTTTTCTCTCCAAATGAGAATGTTTATTGAACACTGAACATGTTTATTGAATGTTTATCCTGTCCCTGTTCTATCAAAATATGCTTGGGGGAGAGGAATAAATGGATAAATCATCCTTTTGTTGTGGTGGTTTTGAGTTGTTTTGTTTGTTTCTTATTTGATGTTTGGTTTGATTATAATTTTCCCAATGAAGAATCACATCTGGAACTGATGAAACACAATCATGAAATCCCGGACTTTGAGCCATAATTGGCTCATGACATGATTGAATGGGACTTTGGGGGTGTCTATTTTGGGAAAGGTGAGTGCATTTCCATGTACGAAGAAAATGGAGGGCAACCACGTAGGTTGTATTATTTTCCCCAAGTATTTACTTCTGTCTCGGTATATAATCCTCTTCAGGAAAGTATGCCCATAAATGATATATAACCTGTTGCCATGACTTGCAGGTCCTTGAAGGAAGGACACAGTGTATTTCCCACCAGAACTCAGTTTCTAATTGCCTGGTTTGTTACTGAAAGTCATTGAATATATCACTCCAACAACTAAGAGCATAGTACAGTTTTGCATGGTTCCAAGCCTATGCAATTTGGGAGCCATATTTAAGACAAAAATACAAAATTATATAAAGTTAAGAATAAATATTTATTTAAAACTAAAAGAGAAGTTAAAAAAAGTCACAAATGTTAAAAAGCTAACAAATTCATCAAACTTCACAAAATCCAGACAAATGGATGGTATTTTTATTAATTTACCAGCCTGATACGTATCCATGACAATTTTTCCTACATTATTTTGGCTTCACACTCTGACTGCCTCCTCATGTGACAGTGATTTTGTTAAAAAGAAGAAGGAGGAGGAGAAGATGGAGGAGAAGGAGAAGAAGAGGAAAAGTTTCTTTCTAAAGAAGAAGGAGGAGGAGAAAAGTTTCTTCCTAAAGAGAGAAAAAAATGACTTCATCTTTCCTTAAACACATGGTTGATCAAAATTTGTGTTTTCACTATGGATAGTTTAGAAAAGTTTGTTTCTACTTCACAACTCCTTATGACTAATTTTTTACAGTGACTAGTCATAAATACTTTGGATTTATGACACTAATTTGTCATTGATAACCTTGTTGTAACAGCCTAGTGAAAGTATTGTGTTGGATCTTGAAACCTGGTATCATGATGATGGTGAATTGGCACATTGGGTGGAAGGAACCCTCTTAGAAGGGCATTTCTACACTGAGACAGCTAGGAGTAATTTAACTATGCACAGACTGATAGGAAACTACATTACATATATCCTACTAAACTCAAACTAAATGCATATTAAATTCAGTTTCCCCTTGACAAAAGTGTTCTTACTCATAATATCTTTTGAACCAGCAATTCTATTTCTAGACATCTACCCCAAATACACAGAAGAGAAACTATTAAATAATTTCTGTGCAAGACTATTATTTGTAATAGAAAAAGATTGTAGACAATTCAATTGTCACTAATAGGAGATTGGTTTAATAACATATGGTACATCCACAAATGGAATACTATGTAACTATAATGAGGAATAAAGAAATCTCTATATACTGCCTTGCAGTGGTCTCCCAAATAAGTCAAGAGACAAATGCAAGCTGTAGAAGACTGTGAATGATATACTCTATTTTATGTAAGGAAAGGAGTCGTATTAAAAGAGAGAGATTCCATGAACTTAGATACACGTATCAAAGTTTTTACAGATGAAGTGATACCAGATCCGGGGTTGGCTTTACAACAATCTTGTATGCATATATGGGAGAAGACCAGGGAAGGGGGAAGGAAGAATAAAATGGTTGAAAATATAGATGAACATAAACTTTGACCTAGTATTGTCTTAATCCTACAGATAAGCAAATGTATAAATATATATCAACAAAGATATACAATACAGCATTGTTTGTAATAACAAAACAAAACTGAAAACAGCTTAAATTTCCCTTAATAGAGGACTAGTTCAATTAATTAGGCTACATACACACAGTGTAATTCATTCCCTTATCAGGCATGATGCTCTCGGGCCAAGATGAGTTCTCTGATGAGTTTCAAGGGTCATCTCACACAACAGGTAGATTATCAGCTAAAAAGCATCTCCTCCATTTTATACCCTAAAGAGTCAGAGTCTACATGACATTCTCCAGACAGTAATGCCTCATATGTCCCTGGATTACTAATTTGTTTACCATAAGCAATCCTAATCCAGAGATACCCTACTCAAACATTCCACAGATACTCTAGCTAACAAGTATTATTAGCCTATTGCCCAGAGGTCTAGTTGTCGTGCTTATAAGGAGATATGGTTGGATCATCTGCTTAAGTTTTTTTTTTTCCTGGGTGTGTCCTCCCCAGGAATGAAGACATAAATGATCACAGGTCCCCATATATACATACATGCTTAAGTATGCATGAAACCATTCTGGCATATGCACAAAAAATTATTAACGATGGTTATATCTGAGAAGTAGCCCTAGGGAATAAAATGGGAGGAAAGGGAAACTTTTACTTTTCTTCTATACTCATCTGCACTGTTTGACTTTTTTAAATAACACAATATTGCCTTTAATACTTTTTCAAATTTATTAATTTTTTAAAGAAATAATTTGGATAAATTAGTAACATATGATGAATAAATCCATGATGGGTAGTTTAAAGAAGCTGGAATATATCTGGAGAGAATTTTAAGGAAAACCAACATCCCTGTCAGGATGCATCTTTGGTGCCACCATCAGGAATACAGCCCTAAACAGTATGACCTCAGGTTGGATCCACGACAGCATATGAAGCTCTTGACAATTTCTTTTTTTTTTTAAGATTGTATTTATTTATTTATTTGACAGAGAGAGACACAGCGAGAGAGGGAACACAAGCAGGGGGAGTGAGAGAGGAGGAAGCAGGCTTCCCGTGGAGCAGGGAGCCCAATGCTGGACTCGATCCCAGGACCCTGGGATCATGACCTGAGCCGAAGGCAGATGCTCAACAACTGAGCCACCCAGGCGCCCTGGCTCTTGACAATTTCTGAGCTCCAGTTTCCTTATATGGAAAAATATAAAAAAGGCCACCTACCTCATAAAATTGTTGTGAAAATTCAGAGAAACGATAGTTGAACCAGAATATGTACTCAATGAATAGTCTTTATATCATTAATTATATTCCAGCTAAAGCCAGGCAAATTGCTCAGCAGTTATTTTCACATTGCTGTCCTAATTAACATTTTTCCACAAAGACCAGCAGGCCTGGGAGCCAACTCTGGCCTTCTCACCTCTGGAATTCAGTAGCGGAATTCCATCTAAAGTCTGGAATAAAATTAAACTTGATGAGTTGTCTCTATTCTCTTTCCTTTATATCAACCACTGCCAATAGCCCTCATGACGAACGTTTCCAAAACATTTCAGAACTGAGCAAGCAAACTCCCACAGCTATGAGGTTGAGGGTGACAGGGATCTGGAGTTCAAACACAGGACTTGTGCCACGCTGGGGGCTTGGGGGGGACCCCTAGGCAGAATCACAACCACTGCTCAAAGGCACAGAAAACAATCCCTGAGGGAGCAGACTGAGTGTGTTTCTGTCTTCACGTGCTTCTCTTTTCACTGACAGAGAAAAGAACCATTTTGCCAATCAAGCCGAACTTTTGCTCAACAGAACACTTCACCATGTCTGCCTACAAGTCTCTCTCAATGCTCTGCACAACTAAGGCAGAAACATTCAGGTGGCGGGGCTGGGCAAGAAGAAAGGAGTGGTGGGGGAGGGCAGGAGGGGGGCGGGGATTAAATGCTTTAGCTTAAAGTATTTTATTCTTTTGCTGAGAATAAATACAAGACTGAGCTGCCTTCAGAGCTATTGATCCAAAGCCCCTTAAACACTGAGAGTCTTCTCCATTTAATAAACAAAGTATTTTAAAACAAAATTCACTTAACGAGCACTTGAAGTAAGAATGGAGAGGACTGTTGGGGTGGTTTTCTTTTCAAGTGGAGTCTTTTCTGAAAGCTACAGACTCACCAACAATAGCTGTCTGTGGCATAAATTGAATAAATTCATGTCTTCCTTGTTTTTCTCTAACGAACCTTCTGGAATCTTACACTCCAACCGACCGAGGCATCTCTTCCCTTGTACTGCAAACCCTTAACATACACACACCACCAGCCTTATCATCAGAGATAAATACTTCCCAACAGATGGTTCTCTGCTGAAAACTTTGATGCTAAATGTGGAAATCATACACAAGGCATCGAGTTCCAGGTATTTGGGAGAGGATATGGAGTGGAGGATGCAGGGAAGGAAGCTGTTGATAGCATAATAAAGTCTAGAAAACAGGGCTTCAGATCACAAAACCATCTGTTCAAGTCTCAGTTCTTCCAATGACTGCCTCTTTGACAGAAACATAAATAAGTTATTGAACCTTGCTAACCTCCATTTCCTCATCTGTAAAATGGACCTTAGAAACGTGCTTAATAAAGGCAACTCATATTGGGGTGCCTAGGTGGCTCAGTTGGTTAAGCATCCAACCCTTGGTTTCAGCTTAGGTCATGATCTCAGAGTCCTAAGATTGAGCTCCCATTCGAGCTCCATGCTCAGCGGGGAATCTGCTTGAGATTCTCTCCCTCTGCCCCTCCCAAGTCATGTGCTCTCTCTGTCTCTCTTTCTCTCAAATAAATAAATAAAATATTTTTAAAAAGTTAACTAGTGTTAACGGTTATTATTAAAATTTTAAAGGAAATATTATTTAAAATAAAATAAAAGGGCTTATACACATTAAAACATGGGCTCAGCAATCTTAGAGATAAAGAAAGAGATTCGACGAAGGACAGAAGGAAAGAAGAAAGCAAAAGAAAGAGGGAGGGGGGGCTCCTGGGTGGCTCAGTCAGTTAAGCATCTGCCTTCGGCTCAGGTCATGGTCCCAGGGTCCTGGGATCGAGCCCCGCATCGGGCTCCCTGCTCATCGGGAAGCCTGCTTCTCCCTCTCCCACTCCCCCTGCTTGTGTTCCCTCTCTCGCTGTGTCTCTCTCTGTCAAAAAAATAAATAAAATCTTTAAAAAAAAAAAAAAGAAAGAGGGAGGGTAGGCAGGGCAGAAGGCACAGGGGTGATTCTGGAAGGAGGGAGCCTCCAGGTATGTTCTCTATTCAGGCACTGTATGTTCTGGGTCTTGGGGAAAAGAGGAAACAACACACACGCAGGAAAAGAAGGGCATGTTTCCTCCAATAACATCTAAACTGTTGAACTCCTGCCTGTCTCTAGATTTACATGTGACAACTAATGCTACCTTCCTCCCTTCCTCTAGTCGGACCACCCAACTTTAAATAGTTTCTTCAGTTTGGCAGGCTCAAGTTTTCCCTATTTGGGAGAAAAATTAAGCCCCAAATAATCAATATTTCCATGCCTCCCCACTCCTGCTCCACAGTCCTAACCCACAACGGGTTTTTTTTCTCAACCACTATGCCTACTTCGAAGGAAGTTGTGGGGGGAAATGACACATCACATTTCCCAGACTTGCTTAGAAGAAAAGGTTGCAGTGAGGAAATATGGGGGGTGCGGGGAGAGTGGAGAGGAATTAAAAGTCCTTGCAGAGCTGAGCTGTACAGGGAACCTTGTCAGGAAGACATGATCAAGCAACTAAAAAATATCTGCAAGGTACTATGTCCTTTTTGAAGATTAGAGTTCTTTAAATTTAGCATCATTGTTACAGGGATAGAGCAAAGAGCCTGTATTATTTTGTAAGAAATTTCCACCTCCCAAATCATATTTTCTAAACCTGGGAAGAGGAAAGGAAACGTTTTAAGGGGAAAAACACTGAGCCCTTTCCAATCCCTGTTTCCTTTGGTAATGACATTGCATTTCTTTGTCCTGGAGTCTCCCAGAATGACACAGGCAATAAGGTTAGCTTTGACAATCATTCCCACCTTTTCTGTCAAACTCCTTTCCTTTAAATTTGCATGCCTTGAAACAAACTTTCATGTTAGATAGATTTCCACCAGAAGCAAGAAGCTGGGAAGCTGTTTTATTCTTGAGCAGTTTTATTCTTCCCCAATTGCCCCCTTATTATCCCTACCAAGAGTTTCAGTGTTCTCTCTATTAAAACTCAATCTGCCACTTTAGAGGTTAATGATTAACTTTAATACGTCTGTGTCTTTAATTACAATCTAGATTCTGGATCTAAATCAAATGTAATGGAAAGAATAGAATTAAGACAACTGGGCTCTAGTCCCAATACTCCCAATAACTAGTTGTCTGACCTTGGGAGAGCCTTCAATTTCTCTAGAACTCTATCTGTAAAACAAGGTGGTTCAAAGAGATGATCTCTAAATATCTTGTGGCTCTAAAATTCTATGCCCATATGAATAAGGAACCCTCAGGCTCAAAAGCAAACTGGTTGCTGGTAGTCATTTTCTCAGCTTGTTAATTCAGATCTAACTGACGAGAACCTGGTACCAGGTTCCTTCCTTCACACACAACTGTCCTCTGGAAGAGTGACAACACAGGGGACAGAAGCCCTCCCTTCTACTGAACCATCACCTTCTGAAGAGCCAACAGCCAGGCATAGGAAAATGGGTCAGTCATGGTGAAAAAGACTGAAATCGCTTTCCCCATCCACTTCTCTCCATAAGAAACATTGCATTGAGCAGGAAATGGATCACATAACGAGGCCATGCAGAGCCGAGCTACGCAGAAAGATCCTTGAGTTGAAAGTGATCTGACAACTTGAGGGGTTAATCTATTTCCTTTCATCTATTCTGTCCTTCCTTTAAGAATAGTTTACTAAACTCTCTTTGTCTCTGCCTCATTGTGAAGCAAAAGAATATCTGCCCTTTCCTTTTCTTCTTTACCAATTCAAGCAAATGATTCTTCTGCAAAAAAAGAAAAAGGAAATCAAACAGAAAATAAGCTTCCATTGGGGGAAAAGAAACAATTAGGGTGGGTGAGTTATCTAAAAGTGACGACATGGATGGTACACTTATTAAAGCCTGACAGCTTGCAAATCCTCAAATCTAAAAAAGAACTACTTTACGCTTCAGAGGAGCAAAAAGCTGGTGAGGAGCTGAGCCATAGAATGAGCGTGGAGTTTGTTTTGTTTTTGTTTTTGAGTCCCCTAGTGGAGGCTGTAAAAGAAACAGGGAAAAAAAAAACAGGACCCGAACTTTCAGATCCAACAGCTCACACAGCCTTTGGCAAAAAAATCTCTACCTTTTCTTTGTCAGATATTTTTATGGAGGCAGAGGTGACAATAAAAGTCTGGATAGGAAATTGACTCATCTAAGGGCTTGAGTAGAAGTGATTATGTAAGAGCCAATCAGGTGATTTTTATTTGGGAAAAAAAATGATTGTATAAAATGAGATGGGCTCAAGAATGTGGACTGGTTTTCTACTGGCAAGATCAGAATGAGTAATTTTCCTGGTCTCAAAGCTCACATGTAGAGCACAGATATAAGCTAGAGTCTCTTGTCCCTCAAGGAGAAAAAAGATTGTTGTGAATACTCTGTGTGGATTGTGAAAGACCAACCCTTCTCCATGTACAAGATTTCCGCCAATTATAGGGTGGGTGTGGGGAAACTTCCATATTCACGTACCTGACTTTGGGTCCTTATCGTACTTAATGATCTCCGTTAAGGATCTCCCAGTGTTGGGACACCTGGGTGGCTCAGTTGGTTAAGTGTCTGCCTTCGGCTCAGATCATGATTCCAAGGTCCCAGGATCGAGTCCCACATCGTCTCCTTGCTCAACGGGGAGCCCGCTTCTCCCTCTGCATGCCACTCGCCCTGCTTGTGCTCTCTCTCTCTTTTTCTCTCTCTGACAAATAAATTAAAAAAAAAAAAAAAACTAAAGGATCTCCAGGTGTTGTGTCATCCTGATTCACTCTGTGGCAACCCGATTTGCAACTCACCTCTTTCCCTTATTTTATTAATAAACAAATAAAAACCTCACTTCAAGGCAGTACATATGTGTGGTGCCCATGAACACAGATGGCTTTCCTGAAGGTTAAAAGTTGCTGGCCCCCAAAATGAAAGCCACAGGAGCAGACCAGAATTTGACCTACAACCGGGAGCACAGCTACTGCAGTCAGCCCCACAGACCCATGAACAAAAAATAAATGTTTGTTTTTGTAAGCCACTGAGATTTGGCAGTTGTTTGTTGTACAACGTTGTTTCAGCAAAAGCTGACTTATACAAAGAATTCTCTAGCAAAAGGGGTTTATATCACAATAGTACAAACAACTTGAAATTCAGCATTAGACATCCTCATTCTTCAAGATCTTTGGATAACTGACCACTAAGGGTTTGTCAATGTCCACTTCAGCTTAAGGAATTCCCCCAGCCCAGTTCATCACAAGAACTTGTGTTGTTTTCCTTCCAATTCCATTCTCTTCCACACTTTGTCTCTCAAAGATTCCCACTCCACATCCTCAACTCCAAAATCTCCTCAATCTATTATGGAAAACAAGTCAGTGTTCTTCAACCCATGCCCTCACACTCAGCGCTCGGCCACCTTTCCATATTCAAATGAACCAAGGAGTCCAGCAGAACAGGGGGGCTCTCCCATAAGGAAGGGTAGGGGTATTTTTGTCACAGTGGTTTTTCTCCCTCTTATAAACTTATACATGGAAGAGATAAGTAGTGTTAAGTCCTAACTAAAACTAGGCTTCCACACTTGTTGTCAGTTTATACTCTCCTCTCCCTCTCCCCTTCCCTTGCTTCTTTCCATACTCTCTGATCTCTCTTTTCTGCCAAGCCAGTGTCTTCATCCAAGGATGTGGAGAAGACAATGTGTATTACCGACGAGCAAAAAACAATTCCGTCTTGTTTCCCCTTAAAGTTCAACTTCCATTAAGTAATGAGAATTTAGCCATCAATAATTAAGAATATCCCTGGGAAATGCTCCCATAGAAACTAACAGCAGTGCTTTCTGAATAGTAAGGCAGAATAGGATTTTCCCAGCTATAATGATTTTCTTTTTATATTTGCACAATCCCCAAAGAGAAATAAGCAGCCATTTTACCAAGATCCAGTAGCAATTCTGGTGTCCTAGGTAGCATGATTATCACAAAATACTTCAATGGGTTGGCCCAATTTAGGCTAAGTACTACATAACATGTCAATCTTGAAATAAATGACATAATGTCTTTGGAAATGTAAAACCCAATTGATTTTGATTCTAAAATTAGAAGGTTGAGTTGACCTTCATTTTCTCATCAGTGGGGCAGTTCTGGTTCAGCTACAAATCACCACCTGACTGCCCTCATCAAACAGGGAAGAGGCTAGCAGGCAGAGGAAGTAAAACATTGACTTCCCTGTTGCATAATAAAAATACAAGAACATGAGAGGGAAGATATGTCTTCCTCCTTCTGAAGGGAAGAGGAAACTTGAGTCTATTTATTTGTCAGATTTCCAAATACCACTTAATTCCTAAGAAGACAAGAGAATGTTTCAAATTTAAAAATCACAGCATAGACAATCATCTCAAACATCAAAATAGAGCTGCAAAGAAGGGCAGCTGGTTCAAGCTAGGAAAAGATGTATTAGAAAGCTGAAATGCTTCAGAGTCCTTATGGCAGCCAACATAAAAAAAAAGTCAAATGAGTCGGAAAAGGTTGAGAGTGGGACGGTGGGAAGGGAAAGAATCTCAGAGAAGACAAAGAAGTTCAGAATCTTTCAGGAGCCTGGAAAAATGAACTTTCTTGTAATATGTTTCAGTGAGTTACAGTGGTGAATGACTATTGTCCTCTAAGGTCCAAAGTATGTGAGTGTGCTGAGTGGGCCACCTTAATCATAAACCAGGTCTGTGGCTCTAAACTACTCAACAGCCTTTTTGCTTCCGAAGAGACATAGAAACATAAGATATATAGAACACATCTTGTACTTCCATGGCCTGACAGCCTGGAAGATTACAGTGTAGTAGATACAATCATCATAATTTCTTTCCAGAGCTGTTAAAATTGAAGAGAGAGAGAAGGAAAAGTAAAGGCTTCTCCACTAAGGGTATGGGATATTGGAACCATGCTTTGGGAAACTCTGTCATGCTGAGGGAGTAAGGGTTCTGGGGATCTGGATAACTGGGGAGGGTGGCAAGGAGGCCAAAAATGTTCTAGAGCTGTAGACAAGTGGAAAGAAAAAAAAAAAAAAACTCCAACACACTGCCAGGGAAAGCCCCCAGTACTCCCAGTGCTCCTATACCCAAGGCAATATGAGCTGGATGGAGACATTGTCTGTACTCCCATGGCTCCTCATTCCCCTTCCCTGGCCCTCTCATACCCTAAGAATGGCTTAGGTCTCTCTCTCTTTCTCTCTCTCTGTTTCTTCAATATGCACATCCTTCCTCCCATCAGTCGAGACTAATATTCAATTAGCTGTAAGTTTTCTAATACTGACTCATTCTGTTAATTCAACAAGCATGAATTGAGAAACTAAAATATGCTTGGCTCTGTCATAGGAACATGGAATAAAGAGATAAATAAAACCAGAGGCTTCTCCTCTGAAGGAGAGTAGGGGAAAACTTTCTGGAAGAGGTGACACCAATGAGTGTTTTAAAGGAGAAACAGAAGTTAGTCAGGCACAGAGAATTCACCTGCAAAGGCACTGAGGTAGAAAACGGTACCCAGCAGTATGAAGACACTGGCATTTGAAAATGACCTCTTTTCTACTGCCAATTTTTGATAAATTTTGCCCCAAAGAGGAAGGTAATAAAAGGAAAATCAATAAATAAAGAAAGCCTAACTGACACACTTCCCGACTCATTGGAAGGACACAAGTCTAAGAATCCAGCACCAATGCCCAAAAGCACACCACAGAACTGGTCTGTGAAGGCCATCAGTCTACTTGGTATTTCTGTTTGTCCTGCTGCCATTTCTGCAATGGAAGTGTGATCTTACTGCAACCATGACCACCATTGTCGATGCTGTCACTTCTTGTTCAGCACATCATCTTGCCATACAAAATGCTATTTTTGCTGCTGTGACTCTAGATTCAAAGTGCATGGTGGTTGCATCTGATTGGTGGCACCTGGGTCCCAGGCATTTTTAGATACAAGTCAAGCTTGAAAGGTGAGTATCTGGCATTTTCAACTATTATGGGCTCATAAGGTAGGGAATTCTCTAATACATATGGGAATTCTCCCGTATATAAGAAAGAGGGGCAGATGTTGGGCCAAAAGGAATGTGCACCTCACCTTATCAATCCTGTGACCTCCTTACATCATACTTTACCCACTATTATGGACTGAATGTTTATTTCACCCTGAAATTCATATGTTGAAATTGTAACCCCCGATGTGATGGTATTAAGAGGCGAGGCCCTCCCTATTGTGAATTTACTTTTGTTTATACTGCTCAATGATTACTGTGAGCTTTTAATCTGAAAATTTGTTCCATTCTTTAATTTTGTAAAATTATCAATAATAATCTTTCCCAAAACTGATTCTTTGAAGTTGAATTAAATTCTCTCCTTCTGGAACTCCCATCCAAACAAAACAAACAAACCAGAACAGAAGGGCTACTGGGAGGTGAAAAGATCATGAGGGCAGAGCTCTCCTGAATGGGATTAGGGCTCTTATAAATGAGACCCAGAAGCTCCTTCCCCCCTTCTGCCACAGGAGGACATACAGAGAGAAGACAACCACCATCTATGGACCAGGAAGCAGATCTCACTGGAATCTGTCAACACCTTGGTCTTAGACTTTCCAACCTTCAGAACTTTGAGAAGTAAATGTTGTTTAAGCTACCCAGTCTATGGCCTCTTTTGGTCTAAATAGAATAAGGCACCCATTAATCTCCAGCCACAGCATATGAAATCATTTTTGTCATTTGGAATTGAAATGTCTCTGAATTCTTAAGTTCTAATATAGTTCCTGTCCTTGAAACTCCCTCAGTACCTTCCACTTCCTGTTCTTATAAGTAAAGCTGAAAATAATGGACAAACCAAAGAGATATAAAAGATGTCAAACTGACAGAAATGGGGAATAACTAGATGTCAGTCACACAGGGAGATGAATCAAGAATAATTCCCAAATTTTTGGCATGGGTAACAACAGAGTAGATGGTGTCACTCACCAATTAAGAATGAGGAGAGAACTCAGAAAGCAAGTCACCATGTCAGTTTGGGACATGCTGTGTTTCAGGTGCCTGTGGCCCGGATGGGTCCAGTAAAGAGCTGAGTGTGTGGGTCTGGAACAGAGGGATAAAGATCTGGACTGGAAGTATAGATTTGGGAGTCATCAACTTATAGTTGACAACCAAAATCATGAAATCACCTCATCCACCTGCATTTCCTACATCAACGAATTAGACTTGAAGAACCCAACATCTCCCACCCAGTCCAAGCCTCCTCTTCCTTCACAATATACACCCAACCACCAAGAACCAATCACACCGGTCACTAGGAGCTACCTCCTTAAAACCTGTCCCTCCCCATCTCTACCTCTGCTGCCTGCATTCACCTCTCACCATCTTTCACCGGAAATTAGTTTCTGAACTAATTTCTGACCTGTCTACCATCATAAACATGCACGTGTGCTTGCACACACACACACACACACACACACACATTGCTATGGCAAAAGTGGCCTTCCTCAAACAAATATGACTATGTTAATCCTCTTATTAAAAACTGTCAGAAGCTCCCCATTACCTAAAAGATAAATCCCCATCTCCATTTAAGACATGAAGGGTTTTCTAGAATCCAATCACTCTCTAAATCTTCAGCCTCATTTCCCACCGCCTGGAGCTTCCAAAATATGCTAACCTTCATGGAGAGTGTGCCTTTCAGAGTCTTGATTGCATCTTACATACATTTTCTTAATAAGGACACTGAATTTTAACCAATAAACAATATATTACATATCAGAAAGAATCTCTTCTTAAACATAGACTATGAAAATGTTGGACCCAGAGTGTGAAATTGCCATTTGCCCTCATATTAATATAGCACTTAGAAAGGCAATTTAGGAGGTAGTATGTTTTTTCAAAATGTGCAAATGTGCTCAGAACCATTTAGGAAAGAACATAGTGGTCCTAATAATGAGATCCTTCACCACACCCCCAGATTCCTCTTGTTTATTATCCAAGGCCTGGAATAAGCCCAAGGACACCTGCTTCTTTTTGTTCTTGTTTGTACAACTCTTCCTTTGTTCAGCAAGGATTCTATACAGTTCGTTTATAAGTTCAGAGATCTATAAAGAACTTTCTCCAAGATTAGGAGCCAGTGGTCAGCCTAAACCAACTCATCCTCTGAGAGACAGTGGGAGGTGGGAAGCTAAGCGCTTGAGCTGGAGGCTATGAGAAAGGAATGCAAAGGTTAAGCCACTTGAATCGAACACTTGGGTCCCCTATCAGCCAGGGCAGCTTGTTTTGATGATGCTAGGGAAATACCTACCAACCCCAGAGTTATTTTGTACATTATATTGAAACCTCTTGCTGCCCTATAAGATAAAATAAATGCAACAAATATTGATCAAAAATTGTGTTGCCTGGTATGAAACATGAGACTGTCTCTGTCTTCAAAAATCTGAACCATAACATTATTATCATTATTATTATTATTTAATTGTTAATATGTATTAACCACTTGCCATTGGACAGGTTAAAAATATTTAATCCTTACAGCAATCCTATAAGAAAGATTCTATCACCACCTTCATTTGCAGATAGGGAAACCAAGGCTAGGTTTAAATAACTTGCCCAATGTCACAAGAATGGTAAATGGCAGCATTAATATCTCCTTCTAGGAAATCAATCAAAAATTAGAAAGATTCTAAAATAGTTTCAGTTAATAACAAATGTCTTTGAATGAATACATGAATGAGTGAAAACCCTAAAGTACAAAATTTGCTGTAGGAAGTAAGAGAAGGAAGACTTCAGTCCTGGGTCATAACAAGGTGTGTTTAGTAATGAGATCATATTTAATTTCTGCGAATGGGAACACCAGAAACTTTTAGACCATTATACTTAAGATGACACCTGATCCAGTGACCTACAATTCAACCCATACCCAAGATGGAGATTCTAAACAGAATTTTTCTTCCCCAGAAACAAAAATCGCTGAATAGAAAGTCTCTGTCTAGCATCAAGAATATAGCAGTGAGGACAAAAACCTAGGATGCAAAATCTCAGATTTTTTTTTTTAAACTGACTATTGTGATAAACTATGTTGAATGGAGAAAATCATTCATTCATTCACCAAATCCGTATCAGGTCCTGCTACATAGTAGAGCCCATGCCAGGCATTGGGGAAACAGCGGAAAACAATACAAGGATCTATGTTCATATAATTTTTCTCCATCTCTATAACTGTGGCTTTTCACACTCATGGGTAATTTTGAAACTTACCCACATTGTTAACCGAGAGAGCGGTACAAAAAAAAAAAAAACACCACAAACCACAGTAGAGAGACGAGGTATCAAAGCCTGGCAGGTATCTTCAAAAGAAATCCCCAGATGCCCTCAAACAGGAGATTGAGAAATATTACCATAGGCAGAGAACCAGAGAATATTCCTCTTGCTAAGACCACAGGCCGATCTCATCTCATTTTCTTCCTCAAATTAGAAAGCTCTCAGAACCAGACAAAATGAGATCACTCCCTCTAGCTTGAATAATTTCTGGAAAGCTTAGCTGTTCTCAGCATGTCAGTAAAAGTGGTCGCTGCATTTCTTTTTGGGGGGGGTATTTAAGTCTTTTTATGTTTTATTTTTTTTAATGTTATGTTAATCACCATACATTACATCATTAGTTTTTGATGTAGTGTTCCATGATTCATTGTTTGCATATAACACCCAGTGCTCTATTCAGTACATGCCCTCTTTAATACCCATCACCAGGCTAACCCATCCCCCCACCCCCCTCCCCTCTAGAACCCTCAGTTTGTTTCTCAGAGTCCATAGTTTCTCATGGTTTGTCTACCCCTCTGATTTCCCCCCCCTTCATTTTTCCCTTCCTGCTAACTTCTTCTTTTTTTTTTTTTTTAACATATAATGTATTATTTGTTTCAGAGGTACAGGTCTGTGATTCAACAGTCTTACACAATTCACAGTGCTCACCATAGCACATACCCTCCCCAATGTCCATCACCCAGCCACCCCATCCCTCCCACCCCCACCACTCCAGCAACCCTCAGTTTGTTTCCTGAGATTAAGAATTCCTCATATCAGTAAGGTCATATGATACATGTCTTTCTCTGATTGACTTAATTCGCTCAGCATAATACTCTCCAGTTCCATCCACATCGTTGCAAATGGCAAGATTTTGTTCCTTTTGATAGTCGCTGCATTTTTAATTAGCATCTCTGAATTTGCCTCTTGTATTTTTCCAAACCATCCCTGGTCTTAAAAGACAAGACCTCTGTGAACGGAGTATGAAGCTGTCTTTCATATTATATTCCTAATTATGCGCCTCCCAAAGGTTAAGAAAAGTGTTTTGTTTTCCTATAAAGTATATTGATCTTTCATAATGAGGGAAGACTCGAGGCAAAAATTAGTGTCTACAACAAAAAGCCACTCGGGATTGAGAGCTATTATTTCTTCTCAATTGTGGGGTTTGTTTTGTGTGTGTGTGTGTGTGTGTGTATAACCAGTTTTCCTTGTATTTTTATACTCTCCCTCTGTGAGTCATTTCTGGAAGATAATGATTGGATAAGGTCAGAGGTCCCAAAATTCTCCATCTGTTAAGTATTTGCCAGAAGCAGCTCTTCTGTGCAATTGTCACTGTTATTATTGCTTATTGTTTAGGTCTGTTTCCTTTGAAATATGTATCGCACTCACCTCAGGAAAGTGGAACCCCTTAGGACAGAAGAGGGGCTTGGTGCACGACTTCCTTTAGGAACCTCGATGGCCTCAAGAAGTCAACTGAAACAATGGCATGTCACTCAGAAACAAAGGCGAAACCTCAGTGGAGTATTTAACTCTAAAATGAGATGTGGACCATGTTTTGCAAATGAATACTAGCAAGCTGAGCAGCCATAGCACTCAGCCCTCGGGTAATTCCCTCCTCACACATCCGCACATGTCCCGGAAGTGGAGGTCCCGTCCACTGACCACCGCTGACTCTGCAAGGCGAGCCAACCAGTCATGTGCTCTCTTGTCCCCGAGTCCACAGAGGGCAACTTTTCATGAGCATCCACTTTAGAAGATGCTGTGATGCCTTTTACTACAGCGGCTCCAGAGAAGTGGGCAACACGTCGACCTTCGGCACATTTGGAGCAAAGTAACAGGCACACTGGAGATGCACAAGAATGATCTGAGGTGGGGGTCAGCAAACTCCTTCTGTAAAAGGCTAGAATAGTAAATATTTCAGGCTAGCGGACCATGGAGTCTTGGTCGCTATGACTCACCTATTCTGTTACTCTGTCTTAGAGCCATAAGCAATGTATAACCGACTGAGTGTGGCCGGATTTAGCCCAGACTTTGCTCCTCCCCACCATCTGTGTATTTTTATTTATTGTAAAAAAAATCAGATAAATGAATATTCCAGGTAAATGTAACTCTCTGCTCTAAACCCCCAGAGATTCTGTTTTATTTTTGCTTTAACTAGTTTAATTGAAATCTTACATAAAGCGTATTTATATCTAGGCTAACCTCCTCAAAAAGCATATTCATAACAAGACTTTCTTGTCCACGTGATTCAGGGCCATCATTTGACTAATTATTTTATAATGCCTCAATTCACTAATGTCCTCTAAGAGGTTTTGGCAGCATTGGGCTATTTAATCCAAACCAGAAAACCCCAGACCTCTATTGTTTTTAGTCATTGCATCCACGTGTGATTTTTCTGTCTCCTTGCTGTCTGGTGGTCTCAAAGCACTTTCTTTTCCATTCTGCCACCTTGCCCTGTGGGGGGATTACACTAGTTTTTTACAGCATAAGTCCAAGGAATATCCAGGGCCCAACTCATGCTCCAATTTTATTTCTTCTTTCCACAGAGCCTTGGGACTCAACCTGCTCCTCACTCCTTATCCTGCCTTACCAACTTTATCCATTTATGACATTTCCCTTCCCCTGATCTCAGAGTTGGCCAAAGAGTAGGACACAGTTCCCCAGCACCACTGAAAGTGCTCTAGGAACCTGGGCACTTTAAGGACTCTTACTGCAATTTAAAAGAGATCTGGAATGGTAAAAGTAATAAATATAAGCATGCTACAAGGAGAATTCTTATAATCATGATCCTAAATGTAATATTTGATTCTCTTGCTGAAATGCTACCTGGAAGTCTCCTTTGGACTTTTGAGTTCTATTTTAATTTTAAAAAATTCATATTTATAGAAATTTAAAAATATACTTATTAAAACTCACAGGTCAAAGAATAAATCATTTTTTGAAATTAGATTATACTTAGAAGTGAAGGCTAATACAAAAAACTGTGAAATGCAGCTAAAGGAGTGATTCCAGGGATGTTTATAGCTTTATATGCTATAATTAGGAAAAAAAAAAAGTCTCAAATCTATTGGATCTACAACCTTAGTAAATTAAAAATAGTATAACAGAATAACCGAAAAGTAAATAGAAGGGAGAAAATAAAAATGATAAGGTAGAAATCAATGAAGTAGAAAATAAAAATGACATAGAGACAGAACAGAAAAGGGATTCTGGGGATGCCTGGGTGGCTCAGTCAGTTAAGCATCTGACTCTTGGTTTTGGCTCAGGTCCTGATCTCAGGGTCCTGAGATGGAGCCCAACAGACTCTGCAATCAGCCCAGAGTCTGCTTGGCCCTCTCCCTCTGCCCTCTACCCTTCCCCCCGCTTGTGCTCTCTCTCTCTCTAAAATAAATAAATAAATCTTAAAAAGGGGGGAGGCATGTAGTAAAAGGCATCACAGCATCTTCCAAAGTGGATGCTCATGAAAAGTTGTCCTCTATGGACTCGGGGACAAGAGAGCACATGACTGGTTGGCTTGCCTTGCAGAGTCAGTGGTGGTCAGTGGACGGGACCTCCACTTCCGGAAGACTAAAAAAAGAAAATTCCTGCCAAAATTGATCAAAAGAAAATAGAGGGGTGGGAGGAGGTGTGGGAGAGAGTGAGGGAGAGAGAGAGAAGCCAAATTACTAAGATTACTTAATCTTAGACATTATAGTGGCAGAATAATGGTCTCCCAAAGTGCCCAGGTCCTAGTCCCCAGAACCAGTGACTCTGTGACCTCACATGGCAAAAAGGACTTTGTAGATGTGAATAAAGCAAGGACCTTGAGATGGAGACATTATCCTGGATTACTCAAGTGTCCCAATATATCCCCAAATGCCTTTAAAAATGGAAAAGGAAGGAGAAGCACTCCGAGTTAGGTGGTGTGATACGGACCCTGCCCCCTGTTGTTAGCTTTAAAGATACAGGAAGGGGCATCACGTCAAGGAATGTGGACAACCTCTAAAGCTGCAGAATACAAGGAGGAGATTCTCCCCCAAGTTCAACTTAACTCTTAAAATTACAGACTACCAACTTTGACCACTTTGCAGTTCAAAGGTGAGGAGTATGTTGAACTCACCTCCAAAAAGGTCCTTACTTCACACTTTCCAATTTTGCTTAGCCAGAATCTCAGTGTTTCTCCAATTGTGATAGTGACAATAATGATGGTGATTTTGATAATGAAAGTAACTAACATTTATTACACTAACATTTATTCTTTTTTACCAGACAGTATGCTAAACACTTTACACACATTTCTTCATATAATGCTCATAATCTCATGAAATAGGTACTACACAAAAATTTAAACCTAGAAAAATAATTTGCTCATAGTCACATAGTAAGAGCCAATACTTAACTCCAAACCATCCAATTATATTATATATTAGTCAGGGTGTGTGTTATCCTGTAATAACAAAAGCAACAAGACATCAATAGTTTAATACAAAAAAGTTTCTCACTCATACAAAGTCCGCTATGAGCTAAGGTGATAATTCAGGACATCTGTCCTCCACATGGTGACTCAGCAACTAGGCACCTCCATCTCAACACATGCCTCCATGAGCACAAGAAAATGTTGGAATGTTGGAATCTACCACACCCACCATTAAATGCTTTAGCTCATATACAACCCACCTCAATTCAGCTTCAATCTATTGGTCAGAGCAAACCCCATGATCCTGCATATTGGCTATGGAGTTGTAGAAATTTAATTCCCTCATATGCCCAGAAGTAGAAGAGAGTCAGATATGGATGAGCACAAAACATTACTATCACAGTCCATTCCTCTGGTCATCACATATTTGGTTCATTCTTCAATACCTTCAAAACACTAAATCCAACCCCAGAGAGAAACCGTGACGTTCCAGCCAATTATAGCATTGAGCTTAAAGTCCAGGACACTGATAGACATCAGTAGTCTCTTCACTGGCAAGGAGGGAGGGATGACATTAATTTTTACATCAAGTGCCGACACAGAGCCCCTCGTGGACCAGATACCTGGGAACTAAAAAAGTTAAGCTGAATGAACCACTTCTTCATCTTCCCATTATGACCATTACCACAGACATACACTCAACACACAATGGTGGAACAAAGACCAGATAACCTCAGTAATCATTGCCATTCAGAAAGGAGAATAATGGTCAACTCAGATTTAAGGTAAGGAGAAGTAGCCTCCACCTTTTGACAGAAGAATCTATAATGTCATCAAGTAAAGATGTGGGTGTAATAAAGAATTTATGACCATTTATACAATCTACCATACTCTATGTATTCATTTCCTATTGCTGCTATAACAAATTACCACAAACGTAATGGACTAAGATAGCAAGAATTTATTATCTCATTTTTCTGTAGTTCAAAAGTCTGATCTAGGTCTCAAGGGGCTGAAACCAGGATGTAAATAAGGTTGCATTCCTTTCTGGAAGCTCTGGGGAAATTATTTTCTAACCTTTTCCAGCTTCTAAAGGCTGCCTGCCTCCATTGGCTTATGGCTCCCTTTCTCCATCTTCAAAGCATCTCTCTGACCATTCTTCCATTGTCACAGCTGTCAGACCACAGCTACGAAGTTCTCCAGTTTAAGGACTCATGGTTTGATTGTGCCCACCCAGATCATCCAAGATAATGTCCACATCCCAAGGCCCATAACCTTAATCACATCTGCAAAGTCCCTCTTGCCACATAAGGGAACATACGCCCAGGTTCCAGGGAATGCCATGGACATCTTTAGTGGGCCGTTATTCTGTCAGGCATACTCAGAAACTCAGCTTATTAAAGTTCTAACACATTGGGATGATGTCCTGTCAAGACAAGTCTTCAGAGTTCATCAGATCAAAAGGGAGCTGTATTAGTCAGCCTTAGCTACCATAAGGAAATACTGGGTGTCTTAAGTAACAGAAACCTATTTTCTCACAGCTCTGAAGACTGGAAATCTGAAATCAGGATGCCAGCATGGTCAAATGTGATGAGAGGTCCCTTTCTGACTTGCAGAAGGTCACCTTCTCACTGTGTCCTCACGTGGTAGGCAGAGGGAGAGAAATCTTCCTCTTTTTAGAAAGCCACAATCCTATTGGATTAGGGCCCCACACTTATAACCTCATTTAACCTTAATTACATCCTAAAGACCATGTTTCTAGATACAGTCCCATTGGGGGTTAGGACTTCAACATCTATATGAATTTTAGGGGGGACACAATTTAGTCCATAGTGGGAGTTTTCACCTGAAAGTGACTCATGCTCACATTTTGGGGGGCAAAGCAAATCCCATGCCATGTCTGAATTCAAGGAAAAAGGGAAACATGTTTCCCCCATATTCATGGAAGGAGAGGAGAATTGGAAATACTGGTAAATAATATCTACCCAGAGCCATGCACAGGTTTTAAGCAAGATCCTGACATAATCAGATATGTATAATAGAAAGATCTCCCTGGCATTTTTGTAAAGGATGAATTAGAGGGATCCTTGTAATCAGGAAGACTGTCTTGGAGGTTCCTGATATAGTCTAGGGGAAGAAGAGATGAAAATAAGGCTGTGGCATTAAGAATGGAAGGAAGCAGTGTATAGGAACTTAATACAGAACATGTCAGCAATGATTTTCTTCAGCAAAATGAATATGTAAGAAACACAAGTAATATGTGGTTATCCAAAATTATCAGGGAATATGCTTTCAGTTACAGATGAGTTTCAGATAACCAGAACTTAATTCTTTGAGTTGCAAGCACATTTATTTTAACTGTTCGGGGATAAAAGTCTTTCTAAGCTACTATACACAGAGTATACTGAAATGATTTTGTATGCTGTCAGGCTATCATTGTATCAGTTCACATAGTGAGCTTTAAACAAAAAGGCACCCAGGTGGGCAGATACACTCTCCCCTACATTTTTCTCCTTTTTCTATATATTCCATATCCTCACTCTACCAAAAGAAGTTGGTGGAGGGAGCTACGTTGTCAACAGTACAAGACAGTTCGGTAAAGTGAGTCCCTGAGAACTGTAAACCCAAAATGCAACCAATGAGATTCATAATATCAAATTGAACATTTCCTGTACCCAAGGAAGGAATATCTTAACAGAATAAAAGTTATTCACATGAATGTTAGAAAAAGAGGCATCAAAGAGCAAGAATCTCAATCTATCACCAACTCTGCCCAGCAGCAAAGTATGCTCTGTCCAGCATATATGAGCATTCTGGTCCACTTGATAGTATAGGCATCTCTATAAATTAATATTTGTCATTGTGGTTTATACATTAATCTCATGTGAGTTTGGTTAGAGTGAGTTGCTTAGAGATTGATTCCCTCTTGTACTGAAAATTCTGCTTTGAACCTACGTTAGGTATCTTAATTTGGGTTCAGCCCAAAAGCAAAGCCTGAGGCAAAGACTTTGTGTAAGTAATTTATTGAGGTGGTAATTCCAAGAATCAGAAATGGGAGAATGGGAAAAGTGAGATAAGGATGGAGTCAAAGCCAATGTAAGGGTACATTATTGAGGTCACTGCTCTTAAGTACACTTGGACCTTCTGAGAACCATACAGAAAGCCTCCTAAAATTGCTTGCCTGAAGGACAGGTGGCTGGAATATTTATCTATTGGCTCTCAGCCCCCATGGATTAGAGGTTGCCCCAAGAGTGTAGGATCCACACACACATATTTCCCAGCTGTGCTTGTACATGCTGAGTGGGCTCCTACTCACCAGGACAGAAAATAAAAACACATGTCTTATGCTTCAAGCAGAACAAACACTGTTAGCACAAGGGAAGCTGAGCTCACATAAAGCTACCCACTGCAACTACAGCTGAAAGCAAAGGTGGTCTAATGGGATATGACATGGGGCACCAGGGGTATCTGCTGTGCTGGGCAAAGAGCAAACCGTGAACTTTACCCAGCACAGCCCTGCCTTAGCAACCACCTGCTAACATTTCTATCTCATCGCACACTAATCGCACACTAAATCATTAGGGTACACTTTGCTCCCCAATTACAACTTCATGCATAGCCATGAGGTCATTTTGTCTTGTTTCTCCAAGAGCCATATTTAATCTTGAATCTAGAAGTTTCCTTTTCCATCATAAAAATTGGCACAGACTTATCAAGTTGTCAAGCTGACATTAAGCTGCTTTTGTGCTACAGAAGCAAGTCTGCCAAAGAAGCTAAGTACCACCAAACAAGCCAAGCCTTGGATCTAATTAAGTGGAAAAAAAAATCCTTGAAACTACTTTTTTCTTTGGATGGGAACAAAACTAACAATCGGGCATAAAAGTAAAAAAATGAACTAAAATAAGATCATCAGAAGAGAATATGTAAAAATGCAGAAGACCTGTGTGAGAGGCAGGATTAGGTTCCCCGCTAAGGGTAACATGGCTACAGGGCATCGCTGAAGACTCCTGGTTCCAGAGGGACCTGGGCAGCTGGACTCCGTTCCCTTCATCAGTTCCTCCCGGGGACTGTTATGTGCTCTTATTAACATGGACTTAGAAGTAAAGCAAATCAGAATTCAGATTTCCACCTTCATCACCTGTCCCCTTTGTGATCTTGGGCAAGGGATTTTAACTTAAACCTCAGGAGTCCTCATCGGTAAAATGTCTCTAGTAATTTTTAATCTGCGGGACTCTTGTGAGAATTAAATTAATAACAATAATTAATAATAAATAATAAAAATAATAACAATAAAACATTTTGGACAGTACCAGAGAGACTGTAAGTGCTTCATAAATGGTAGCCAGGGCTGTTCTAATGTTGAAAATGCTGAGCCATAGAGGCACTCTGGAAATACCTAATGTGAGGTCTAGCTCGGGGTTTGTAAAGAGTGGTTCCCCTTTCAGTTGTGTTCACAGGAGCTGAGAGCTTTACCAAAACTGCAGGTAAGGCTTGGTTCATTATTCTGAAGTAAACGTAGACAATGGATAACTCGAGGGGTGTTTGAAATTCTCTGGAAAATTTACAGTAAGTGAGACAATTATTTCCATGACGAAGACATGTTAAAGACCAAACACATAATGTTGGCATTCACACCATCTGTTCTGCCCTTCTGAGGCCAACTGACTCCACCATGCACCAGCACCACCACCATCCCAACTCCATACTGCAGCCCCCCATGTAAATAAGCCTCCTTTCTGTGGTCCCCATCCCTCCTTATGAACATTTGACCTGCTAGACCTGATCTCATTTCTCTGATCTGAGATTCCCCATCCCTACCCCAGCTCCAGCTCCATTTCTCACTCTTTTCAATACAGCAACTCTAGATTCCTCTTTGAACTTCTTTGGTTCATTTGTTCATCATTTGCTCAGTCCATGAGTATTTATGGAAAGCCTCTCTGGACCCCACAATGTTCTGGGTATTGGGATACAGTGGAAAACAAACTAGACAAGTCCCCTACCCTCATGTACTTTCTAGTCTAGAGCAAAATAGACAAGAACAAATTAATACATATCATAAGGTGCCCCACATTTTCTCAGTGGAGAAACTCTTTCCTGCCTATCATCCTTTAAAACATACAACAACAGGACTCTCCCTTGAACCCCAGGATGCAGACCCATATTTATGCTGTTCTTGTCATTCACATCATGGACCACTTTTAAGAAGACCCATGAAAGTCAAGGTTCAGGTGTGCAAAAATTTTACACACCAATGGAAAAAAATTAGAGGAAGGGGTATGGAATTTTATTTCCAAGGTCTATTACAAGTGTGCCAATTGCTTCTTTTCCCCTAAAGAGAAACTATCAGCAATTACAATAGTCTATTCAAGATTCCACAGATGGCTACTAACAACCCAAAATGATGTCCACTGGGGTGTTTTATCTATGACACTGGATGATTTTCTATCTTTTGCTGTGCTCAGAGGGAAGCACCTGGGATACAGAAAAGCTTGCTGTGAGAAATTAGAAAACAGGTCCATTCTTTGAAATCATGGCTCCTGGCATCCCCCATAAAACACAGTTCAGTCAAGCTGACGCTTCCTTTTTGGGTTATGCCCACACTTTTTCAGCTTTGTTATATTTCCCTGCTGTTTCCACTGCCAGGGTTTCACTGCACCAGTCAACCCCACACTGTCCACTATTCTACAATCTATTAACCAATTTGACGTGCACCTCCCTGCTGGCTCTCTCCAGGTAACGGAGGGACAACTTCCCAGTCTAGCCGCCATTTTAAATAATAGCTTCCAAACTCAACAGATGCTTTAAAATATATTTGGCATGGCTCAGTTGGAGAACCACATGGGCACCTGACCCCTGTTCCCTTCTCTGGTGGCATTCTTGGAGGATAGATAGACCATACTGGTGAGCAGCCACATGGCAATGAAATAGAACGGAAGACTAGGCAGGAAGACTGCATTGACTACAGCTGACCATACATACTCCTCACCTGTCAAATTAAATACCTGCCTTTGTTTCTGCAAGAGAGGTCAGGACTGTTACTTTAATTTTAAACAATGGCACGGTAGAAACAGCTCATGTAGACTAGAGATAAACTAGACCACGGAACTTGGACTTCATTCCTTGGCACAGAACCAGCTCCCCAGCCATAAATCTGAAGGTCAATTTCAACTCTTTTTTCAACTTCTACATCCAATTAGTGTCCAAATCCTCTTGATTTTAATTCTCACCATCCTCCATCTGCCTCTCCTCTCCCTTCCCATTTATGTTCCTTACCTCAGGGCCTTTTCACCTTCCACCTGGACCATTGCCTTTGTCTCCTAAATGATCCTTTTACCACTAGGCTCTTTCTCAGTCCCTGACTTGCAAATATTTCCTCCACCTTGTCTCCAGAGAAATATTTATCTTATGCAAAGTTTATTTTAATACTTTTCCTCTTAAAGGAGTTTGGTGACTCTTCAATCCTTACAGAATAAAGACTAAATTTAATCTGTCAAACAAGCCCATGATCTCACCCCTAACCAATTCTCTGACGCTCCCAGAAGACCATGCACATGAACTACTTGAGATTTTAAATATACTGCCATGTGTCTACCCTCCAGCCTGAACTGGCCTCCTTCCAAACCCCATCTCATATCTGCAGGGCAAATAGCTTACTCATAACTTGCTACTAGACAATAATCTTTAGGGCAAGGGCATTGTGTAATTTTTCTCTATCCCAGCACTTTATTTTGCATATGGTAACCACTAAGTAAGTAGTATGTATTGAAAGAATTTATGGGCATGTGAAAAAAATAAATTAACTCTCTAGTGGCACTAGAGAGATGTGTTAGCTAAAATGTCTTCTTTCCCATTACTACTATCACATATTATTGAGACTCATATGACTACAACCGAATCATAACCATGGCCACGTGGTCTTGTCGTCTTCAGTTCCACGTGACATTGGTCTATCCTGCACACTGTGGCCAGGTTACTAATGTAGGGACCAGTCTGACCATGACATTTCACATTTCAAAACCTGTTTAGAGCTCCCCACTTTCAATCCCATAACCTGATATCCAACAGCCTCCATGTTCTGGTTCCAACCCAACGGTTCAACCCTATTATCTCCACTGTGCTATAAGCCCTCTACTAAACAACCTACCAAAGTCAATATAATTTCCAATACAATAAACATAACAAGATACAATAAACATATCTTGGTCATGCTGTGTCTTTTACTAAGAATTCCTTACCAATTAAGTATAAACCATCTCCCAAATCTACTCCAAAAATCATCTCTTTCTAAAACCTTCTATTATCACTCCTGGCAAAAAGAACTCCCCACTTTTGAACTTCTGTAGCAGTTTTTTCTATGACTTCTTCCTGGCACCTATCAAATTGTATCCATATTACAGTTATTGATGAAAATGTTTCTGTTCAAATACAATGTTTCAAAGTCCTTGAAAGCGATAACTCTACCTTATCCACCATGTCACCAACAACAGAGGCCAACACACTCCTTGCACATGGTAAACTATCAATAAAAATTTGCTTGATTATTCAATCATCCAGCCCACTAAAGTCATAGGTCATTCCGGATAATACTATTTCTTATCCTCATAAATCAGTGTATCGATGTGCAAAGTGTTTTCTCAGCTGTTATCCCATTTCCACTTCACTACAACCCTACCTCTCTGATAAATTAAAGAAAGCCTTCTTTATTTCAGAGATAAATCATAGTTCTATTGCAATAACTGAACTCTTCGGGGTTATTTAGTTAGCAAAGGGAGGAGGTAGAACTTGAATCCAAGGTCCTAGCTTTATATTCCCTGACTTTTCCCCACTATTGGCACCCTGTGCAAAAGTTTGGTACTGCCTAAAATGGTGTTCCTCATTCATGTGGATCCAGTAAAAGCAGCACTCCCTCACCCCAATCATGTTTCCTGCCAAAATTTCTCCAGGGCTTGATGTGCTTTGAAGCAGAAAACAATGCCAACCCCAGTGTTCCTGGCTTCTCCCCAGCCACCTTCTGCCTGGTGTTCCTTACCTCGGGGCCTTTTCACCTTCCACCTGGACCATTGCCTTTGTCTCCTAAATGATCCTTTTACCACTAGGCTCTTTCTCAGTCCCTGACTTGCAAATATTTCCTCCGCCTTGTCTCCAGAGAAATATTTATCTTATGCAAAGTTCATTTTAATACTTTTCCTCTTAAAGGAATTTTTATTCCTTTTTTTTTATTTATTTTAATACTTTTCCTCTGCCTGGGTTCATTGGCCTATTGCTCTGGGCTTATGCCTTACCTAATCTTTAAATCACTCCTTTAGGGCAGAAGAACCATGAGAGACAATGGACTCTGAAAAACAAACTGAGGGTTCTAGAGGGGAGGGGGTTGGGAGGAGGGGTTAGCCTGGTGATGGGTATTGAGGAGGGCACGTTCTGCATGGAGCACTGGGTGTTATGCACAAACAATGAATCATGGAACACTATATCTAAAACTAATGATGTAATGTATGGGGATTAACATAACAATAAAAAAAAAATTTAAAAAAAATAAATAAATAAATCACTCCTTTAGGGCAACTGGTCAGCTTGGTAGAACAATACTACTTTCTATACTGTGGGGACCCATCCAGAACCCCACAGTAGGTATGAAGATTATTTCAAGCTCAAAATGTTTGAGATACAACAGATGCAGGAAAAAGCTTTCTCAGAGCTTCCCTTATCTGACTAAAAACATCAACTTCTGAGAAATGAAGCTGCCATACATTCCCTCTTAGTGGTGTGTGTACTCCTGGGAAGAAGATAGAGAGTAAACCTGCCATAAATCCCCTCTCCAGAGGAGTTCCGTGGCCATGAAGAAGATGGAAAGACCACTCACACCTGCATAAACAAACATCATCACAAACTTTCTTATCTTCCATTTGTTCTCCTAAAAACCCATCTGTCTTTCCTAAAGAAACCTATTTGTTTTTCCCATGAAAGCCTCCTTCATTCCCTCCTCACCCCTACTAAGTTAGTTATATAAGCCTCCAACTTTAACCATTTAGAAAGCTAGCTACTTTTTTGTTAGCTCCCATATGTATAAATTTTTTTCCTGTTAATCTGCCTTTGAATTTTTATTCACAGGACCCTAGTCATTAAACCAAAGAGGATATAGAAAAAGTTGTCCTCCCCAACAATATTACAATGAGGACCCAGGGGCCAAAAAGTAACCAAGCATATATCCAAAGTTGCCAGGAGCATGAAAACAGGGGTATGCGGAGAGTAAAATTTAAGCTAAATTCTCAAGCCAGAAAGAATTACAAGGTAGTAGGTAAGCTCACAGGTTCTGGAATCAGAATGCCAGGTTCAAATCTTAGCTAGCTGCATCACCCTGAGTGGTTAACACAACTTCTGTGTGCCTCAGTTTCCTCATCTGTAAAAAATGGGTAATAATGTCTTTCTCATAGGATCACTGTGAGCTTAAACAAACTCAGCAGTGCATGGTCCAGGACTGTGCCTAATATATATGTAGCAAGAAGTTTAGCTAAAGTAATAGGATGTTGAGCAGTAATTTTTGTGTGTACCCAAAATTGGCAACAAAGGCCCAAAGCTATGGACAGAGAGACTCCCCAAACCTCACATTCTTTTTTTTTTTTTTTTTAACAAAGCTGTCGACACCAAGGGCCAGATCAAGGTCATGGGCCTCGTCAAGACATGCAGGGTCTGTAATGGGATGCCACTTCCCTATCTTCAAGAAAAGAAACGAAAAGCTTCAAGAGAACCCCTCGGAGAGCTTAAGAATGCCTACCAGATAGGAACATCTCACACCCTGGATGGAGCTTGCGAGTTACACAACCCCTCTTCTGAAGCAGTCAGAGAGAGTTATCAGGGGAAGTTGACCTACAGCTCTTGAACATGGAGACTAGTGTCCATTTAAAGGTGCAAAGACTGCCAGAGAAGCCCACTTCATCAGAGTGAGAAGGGACTGTGACACAGGGTACCTAAGGAGGTGAGCCCCACCCTCCTCTCCTGCAGCAAAGATCTCAACATCTCCTTGTGAAAGAGCATGGAGGCAAGGCAGGAGCCCTGGGGCCATTCTGGTGGCCACCAAGAGAGGAGCTGCCGCCCTAAAAGGTGATTGGAGTATGGACCCATTTCAGGGCCTGGGGAGACTTGGCTGCCCTCTCTGGGGAAAACCTCAGTGATGGCGAGGACTGGTGGAAACTCATCACTAAACCACCTGCCATGAAGATAACCAGGGTGGCCTCCCCATCATGACAGGCAGCTGGTTTCCATGACATGCCTCTGCCATCTCCTTCCAAACTCCCAAATCCCACCAATGCAAGCAAAGTTAACCCCAAAAAAAGAGAGGGAAGAAAGAGATGGCATCTTAATTAAGGCTGTCCCCCCTCACATTCAATCACATGGAAATGCTGGAGAGAAGTGGAAAAACAGATGGAAGAGCCTCGGACCTCAGGCAATGGATCAAACCTGTGCCAAGGCATTGCAGGGAGGGGAGGTGGGGATAAGATTTAAGTCAAAATAAAGACTAAAATTTAAGTTGGTCTCAACTTTTAACATCTAAAATTGGCCAGAAAATGACAGAATCTGTCATCAAGATTTAAGAAAGAGACTTTTGTCATAGCATAGTTAAAGGTTTATAGAACAAATAAAACCGTTTCATGCTGATGTCCCAATAGAGCAATTACATTATAAGCATCAGCAACCTAGAGAAGCCAAATCTGCCTGAGCTCAAGGCTACATGTGAGACCAGAGACAGAAGATGGAGCCTTGAATGTGTGCATATGTGTAGAGCTGTGTGTGTGGCAATTTAGGGAAGATCAAAGGCAGGAACCAACACAGGAAATCCAAGGAAATTACTAAGAATGGGTTTTGGGGCTGATGGTTTTAATTCACCCACACCAGTGAGAGACATTATGGGTTGGCTGAGTTTAAAGGCACAGTGTCAAACCGAAGCCACTGGGGGCTCTGCTGGGGTTTTATGTAAATGGGGATAATGTGACAAATATTATTGCTTCCCAGCAGGTTTCTACTTCCCTGGTCACCCCTGCCTTTCAGAAGAAAAATGGTAAATGGTACCTTTCTTCCTTCCTATCCCTTTGAAGAAGATGGGAGGCTTATGGGGGAGAGGAGACCGACTTTCATCCCTGCACTGGCATTTATGTCCCGGCCAAATTGGCATTTAAGAGAAGACTTCACCACCCCAGGAGGATGAGGCTGGGCAGGACCACCTGCCCTGCACTGTCTATTCTAAGCAAAGCCAACTCTGTAATTGTCTTTAATCACTCCGTAAGTGGTGAGGTTTCTAAAGAAAAAGAAAAACAGTGTGAGGATTTTAAACAAACTAGTATGCTACTCTCACCCCCAAGGCAGCTTCTCTCCAGGAGAATGATCTGCGCAGTGTGATCTGGGTGGGCGTGTCTTCTGGGTGGTCCCGCACCCTGGTCCAAACTTCCCAGCAAGCTGTGCTGATGTGTGAGACAGTCCATGCCCATGGAGAAAGAAGGGTAGGAGCTGTGGCAGCTGCAGCCCTGACTTGGCTGCTAGAAAATCATCACACTTCCCTAAAGAGCCATGCCCAAGGGCAGGTCTTCACTGTCCTCCCGTGACCAAAGTCTGCAAAGCATCCATCAGTTTCTCCTCTCCTGGGGAGGAGTGCCATGAGGAGGAGTGTACAGCTGAACCCAGACTGCCCAAGTCTGCCCTCAGAAAAATATCCCTGCAATAGCAAGTGAGACTTTAAAAAAAAAAAAAAAAAAAAGTTGATTCAGAGAAATTCTAGAGTCCCACCAAAAAGTCTGGAATGCATTGGGTAAGTTGTAATGTTATTCAGTGTGCATTCAGCTAGAGAGCAGTTATTTAGCACATCCATGAAGAAATCGGCGCCCAGGGTGGTCGACTTGCCACCTTCTCCCCTAGAATTCACTCCTTCAGGGAGGACTCAACCTCTCAAATACCTTCTTAGCTCACTGCTCCTCTTCCCCTCACCTTTCCCATATACATATTTTAAGAACTTCTATATAACTTCCAATAAAAAATAATACTTCATATAGAAAACTCGAAAAATATTAAAAAGTTCAAAGAAGACCCCCCCAAAAAAAATACACCCCTAAGGCAGCCACCCAGAGAGAGACTAACCATTAATATTTTGGTATGTCTGCTTCCAGACTTTTATGTTATGTTAGTTATGAATAAATACGTGTGTATGCAATTTAATAGAGTTAAAATAGAATTTGGAAAATTGAGTCTGCATTGCCTGGATGCAGTGTAAACTCTGGAATCCATTGCTTAGGTGTAATCTTAATCCCACCTCTCGTTCTCTGTATCTCAGCCAGGACACGTGAATAACATAGTATCTATGTCACAGTGTTGCTACAAAGAATAAAGGAAATAATACAAGTTAAGCTTTTAAAACAGGACATAGGGCATGTGGGATGAATATCCGTGTTATTAGTATTGGTTGTGATTTGCTTTTTTATACTACACACATATTTGTTTTCTGTGTCTTAGGGGCAGCTTACAGGAGCGAACATTGTGCATCCCCATCAATGTGGCAGTGTCACACCTAAGACGCCGTCTGGATTGATACCATTCTCAGCAAACGCCCTGACCTTGCCGGCATTTCCTGAGAGAGCCTGATGTGACAAGATAGCTGGGGCCAGCTGAAATGCCTGGAGGGGCAGGGAAAGGTTGTGGAGGTTTCAGCCAAGCCAGCATCACAGCTGTCCTCAATTACCACAAACAGATGTTGGCAGCTCGACTCATTAGAAATGCAACCCAATCACCTTGGCAGTCTAATCCTTTTACGGAAACTCCAGAGATGGGAAGACTCTGCACTCCTGATTCCTGTGGTCAGGTCAATGAAGGGTACTCTTCCCATCCTGGGGCAAAGCGTCCCCAAGCACAGACTCCATATGGCAAATCTCATGAAGATTAAAGCAGTGGTTTCCACCTGGGAGATCTTACTCCCCACCAGATAGTTGGTAATGAATGGGGACATTTTTGGTTGTCACAGCTCGGAGGAGGAGGGGGTTGCTACAAGCATCCAGTGGCACTGCGAAACATCTATAAGGCACAAGACAGACCCCCAAAACAGAGGATTCTCTAACCCAGAATATCTATAGCGCCAAAGCTGAGAAACCCTGATGAAAGACCTCGAACACATAAATAAAGACCTTTAAGTTAAAAGTGGGAAAAGGCTGGCCATGGTGAAATAGGCAGTCTTGAGTATCTCTAACATAGATCACAGAGGCCAGCAGATAGGATGTATTTGTAAGATAAGGTAACTATATTTTCTGTACCTTTTCTCTAAGGTGGGTGGAGTGGGAAAGGGAGTCAGAGGATATATACTCTCCTAAATAAGGGCTGCCATCGATAAACCAACCAACTAACAGTGAGACTTCTGGGAACTTTCATGTTAGAAAATCTAAAGTCCAACCTCAGGGGATAAAACACTTCCTTCATGATGGTTAATTTTATGTGTCAACTTGGCTGGGCCATGGGGTGTGCGGATACTTGGTTAAACATTATTTCTTGGTGTAGCTATGAGGGCCTTTCTGAATGACATGAACATTTGAATCAGTAGCCTGAGAAAAGCAGATTGTTCTCCCACTGTGGATAGGTCTCATCCAATCCACTGAAGGCCTGAATAGAACACAAAGGTAGAATAAGAGAAGTCTCTTTCTCTACCTGTTGTGGCTGGGACATTGGTTTTCCATTGCCTTCAGATTTGGATTCAGACTGGAACTTACACCATTGGCTCTCCTGGGACTTGCCAACTGCAGATCTTGGGATTTCTCAGCTTCCATGTTCACAGAAGCCGGTTCCTTTTGATAACTCTCCTTGTATATGTATGCGTGCATGTACATATATACATATTCCATTTATCTGGAGAACCAAGACTAATGCACTCCTCTTGCTACATGGATGCTTTGTTCTCATTCTTCACAACTCAATTCAAACACAGCTTCCTCAGCCAGACTTTCCCCGAGTCCCTGACCTCACCTCTGCATTCTCCTCTATCTCAGCTCCCCTTTTGTTTCCTTTCCAGCCATTATGTCAACTTATAATGAGTGCAGGGATCTTGACTCTCTTATTCACTATTCTATCCCCAAAGCTTAGCACAATGTTTCACATGTAGTAGATGGTTGATAAAAATTTGTTTAATGAATGGCTGATTGAATACCTGAATAGGGTATGGGTTCAGGGCAATTCCAATAGGTAAGCTCGTGTGGAGCTTGAGATATTAATTTATTCATTAATTTAGCTTTCACTATGCTAAGTGCACTCAGCTGAAGGACTCTAATGTGTAATGAGAACCAACCACTTGCCAAGTGCTTTTACCTCTTACCACATGGCTCTGAGATAAGTACTCTTAGACCCATTTCACAGATCAGCAAACTAAGTTTCAAGGAAGCTAAGGCAACTCCCTGCATCACCATGCCAGTCAGGAACAGCGAGGGAATTCAAATCCAGTCTTGAGAATTCTCTGCTTTTATAGTGACACATAGTATACAAACATTTAGAAAACATATGGAACCCTGTTCCCTGGGAGCTCACCATGAAGAATCAGAAAATATATCATTAAAACCAACAGGACATATTTCCAATCCAACTTGTAAGCATGCACTCTGTAGTGTCCTTCCAACTACAGCTGACCCTTGAACAGTACGGGGGTTGGGGCACCAACACTCTGCACAGTGGAAAATGCATGTATAACTTTTGACTCCCCCAAAAGTTAACTACTAATAGCTTACTGTTGACTGGAAGCCTTACCAATAACATAAACCACTGATTAACACATATTTTATATGTTATATGTATTTATACTGTATTCTTACAATAAAGGAAGCTAGAGGAAAGAAAATGTTATTAAGAAAATTTAAGACAGAGAAAATACATTTATAATACTGTATTACATTTATTTTTAAAAATCCATGGATTAAGCAGACATCCACGGTTCAAACCTATGTTGTTCAAAGGTCGACTGTATATCAAAGTGCTGAGGGGACATAGACAGGACAGTGGAAAGAGAGGTGAGGTTCCTCAGGAAGATGTGCTCGGGCAGCTGGGTGAGGCGATGGGCACTGGCGTCAGATGGACAGGAGTTTGAATTCCAGCTCTACCACTGACCTGTGTGAAACGATCAAGTTACCCATTTCGTCAAGTCTAAGATAACATCAATTTAAGACATACTACTATTTACTGTGGAACTCACAAAGAAACAACAATGTAGAGTAAACACTGTACAGGGGTCATGGCTTGTAAGCTACATCCGGATTTCAGAAACATTAAAATGTAAGAAAACGGGCATATTCAAATCATGAAACATTGTGCTTAATCTCGCTGAGCCTCAGTTTCCCCTATAGAGTAGGGATAGTAACCTTCAAGTCGCAGGATTCTTACAGGTAAGCCCACTGTGCAGCACAGGGAGAGCAGGCCCTGCTTCTTGTTGGACCCCCAGCTCCATCTTGCACTGCCCGGGGCCTCGCACACCTGCCAAGGGCCACCCCAGTCCAAGCCTGGTCCCCTTATGTCTCCCGGCTACAAACAACTGCCCCTCAGCACCCTTTGGGCCAGAAGGCAGCATATCTCACCTCAGGAGGAAAGACCTAGAGAAGATGCCCATGCAGGATCTGAGAGTAGACTCAGGGAGGCTTGAGCAAGGAATTCTAGGGTCCCGATTACACAGGGTGGGAGCAGGCTCAGGATGGGCAGGAACACTTAGCCCAAGGACCCTTCAACCCATGGGGAGGGGTGCAGCCAAGAGAAAGCAAAACCCGGGCCCCTTCGCCAGGTTGCAAGAGTAGACAGGTTACAGTGACCAGAGACAGTAATCAATGCAACATTCCTTGTTCCTCAACTGGTATCTAGCGGAGGCTCTACACATGAGTGTTTAGCCACCCTAGCAGAGAAGAAGTCCTAGACCGTGTCCATGGGGTCACTGCAGCTAGCTCTTACTTGGTACCTACCATATGCAACACAGTGCGTTATATGCTTTCTATTCTTTTTTTTTTTTTTAATTAGGAGAATTGGAGATGAAACTGAAAAGCAAATTGTGATCAGACTGGGGGAGGCCCTAGATGCCAGGCTGAGACATCTTGTTCACATGAGTGCGAGATTCACATTATGAAGCATGTTCCTGTCACATACTACAGGGAACTCAGGGGATAGATGATTATGAAATGGGGGTCAATGATAAGGACCCCCAACTATGATTCTCATGGTGGGAACAAAAAGTAAGCAATGGTAGGGAGAGAGACTGGAAAATAAAAAATTGGGGGTATTAAAAAAGGACAGGGGAAAGGAATCTCTTAGGAATTACATTTTCCAGAGGACTGGGGGCAGGATGGTACCACTGGCAGGAATAGGGAAGTTTCCAGGGAATCTGGCTTCCAAGGGAGGAGAGAAATTCAGCTAGTTTAAAATGACGATTTCACTCTCCAGGTTGTTTAGAGCATCAGCTGTGTCCTTGGGCTTGTTTATACTTCTCTGCCTCGGCCTCTAGTGTATGTCAGAAATTGTCACCATAGGTGCTGCTGCAGAATTCTCATTACCCGGTGAAGCCATTATTTTGGTCTCATAATACCCATGAGACATTTTTTTTCAGTCTGTCAATGGACCCAGCTATTGCTGCATTGTCACAAAAACTACAATTTTGCTATAGTCCTAAAGTCTAAATAGGGATTTAGGATCCATCCTAATGAAACCTGTATGAACTATTTGCTTGTCTCCACCCTGTTCTTCTACCCACATCTAGAAACTCTGGAGAGCCCCAACAGCTCTAGTATCACAGTAAATACACTTCTTAAAGTTGTTAACGTGAGACAAGAAAATAAAGTTAATACAACAGTGCCATCTAGTGAGTGACAAGTATTCCAAAAGGGTTCGGATCTCTCTTAAATGTAGGATTCATATATTTTACCCAAAACAGATCCAAAGCAGAAGAGGAATGGTATTAAATGAAGGTGCTTTGTGTCATCATCAGCCCTCAGAAAAATCCCTCCATGTGATCTGATATTGCCAAATTTATGGGGAATCTTCATGGAGGCCATATAAATAGAATGAAGAAATTAGTAGAAATCCATGGTTTCCTCCAGAGTCCAATGTTAAATAACAAGAATCTAACACTGATCGGTGATGAGAGCTTCAACAGATTCCCATCTCCCGACACTGAGCTCAGCACCATCTCTGTGACCCTAAGCTAATAGAAACCATGCAGCCTCAGAACCACCAGGAGTGCCTTTCTCTCTGTGCTTCATGCCCAGGGACCTAGGGCAAATAAAACCTCTCTGGCCTTCTGTTTCTTCATTTGCAGAACGGCGATGATGATATAGTAATGGCCATTCATGGAGAGTACTATGAGCCCAAAATGAAGTATTTTAGGAAAAGCCTATAACACAATGGTTTAGCCCGATCAAAGTGAGTTTTCTTCCAGTCTGCCCTTTCTCCCATATCTGTTCATTTACCAAATGAAAATCAGATATCTACTTGTCTGTAAAAAAGATGACATTCACGGGGCACCTGGGTGGCTCAATCATTAGGCATCTGGGGCGCCTGGGTGGCTCAGTCGTTAAGCGTCTGCCTTCGGCTCAGGTCATGATCCCAGGGTCCTGGGATCGAGTCCCACATTGGGCTCCCTGCTCGGCGGGAAGCCTGCTTCTCCCTCTCCCACTCCCCCTGCTTGTGTTCCCTCTCTCGCTGTGTCTCTCTCTGTCAAATAAATAAATAAAATCTTTAAAAAAAAAAAAAAATCATTAGGCATCTGCCTTCTGCTCTGGTCATGGTCCCAGGGTCCTGGGATCGAGCCCTGCATCAGGCTAGGCAGGAAGCCTGCTTCTCCCTCTCCCACTCCCCCTGCTTGTGTTCCCTCTCTCGCTGTCTCGATCTCTGTGTCAAATAAATAAATAAAAATCTAAAAAAAAAATGGCATTCACATTTTTACTCAATAAATACTGAGGTCCTACTATGTGCTGTTCTAGGCCCCGAGGACAAATTTCCTCCCTGGTGAAACTAACCTATAATGTGAGAGGATCTTAGACGAAAATACAGAATCACAGCATAATAAGAGACTGTAGTCTGCTTTAGGTATGGTGGGGAAGGAAAGCCTCTCAGAATAGATTTTGAATGAGTTGACAAGGGGAAGAGGAGGAGACAAACAAAGCCGAAATGAAGGAATATATCCTATGGTCTCCTAGAACACAGCGGGGAGCAACTGAGGTTATCCAACCGAGTTTCCCCTAAAAGGAGAGGGACCAAGAGCATTACCTGAAAGGAAGAGGAGATGTTCATCCCCCAAGAGGAGTAGCCTCTGCCCTTGATTGAGCCCTCCACCCTATTTTCTCCTAGCAACTTCTCCGTCATCATTCCAGGGACATGATTCCATCTGAGAACTGCCCCTGAGTTAACCACGTAGCCAGGTGGAAGAAATAAAAATCAGGACGCCCCTCTGGCTTTCCTCCTCCTCTCCCTTTCCCCTCTGAGACAGCCCACCATTTTAGATAAGACAGCAACCAGCAACATTTTTGGTGTTCCGGTTTATCTGGTTTAGGGCGTATTGCCATCCGAGAGGGCTGGTCTCCACCCTTTGCACACCACATGGCCAGATCTGCAAGCCAGTGGATCAAAGTTAGCACTTTCCAAAGTGCTAACATTACACTACCAAACATTTTAATTTTACTCTTTTGAAGTTCTATAATCCCATCCTTTTGGCTGGAAGATACAAAGTTAAACAGGTTTCTTTTGGAAGGGCTTCTAAGTCCTCAATATCCTAATAAGAACAGTGAATTTCCGATAGAGTGTATACTATAGTTCACAAAATTACTTGGCAGTAGAACCGTTTCTGCAGAGTCTCTCTTGGAAATACAATCTGCAAAAGGCTAATTTCAGGTCTGTCTGGTTCCTGCTCTTAACCGCAGACTTTGCTAGAACCTTGCTGTCTCATGAAGCATTTTCTAGTGCATCACCGCTCTTTACCCACGGTCCCAAATCCAAGCGACCAATGACGTTACTCCTCTTCTCCCACGACTCTGTAAATATTGATACCACAGCCTCTCTAACCCTTTGGTGTCCTTAATGGATTTTCCATGTGTCCCTTTTTACTTTATTGTAGGTCTCTTTGGATCAGGAAACTTGCTTTATGCGCAAGGTTCCAAGGAAGCTCATGAAAATCCCTGGTGCCTGCACAACGTATGGCACAAAGACATTTCAGGCAGGCAGGGAGGGAAGGAGGAAGGGAGAAGAAGGCAGGCCTGACTCTGATTAAAAAGATCGTAGACCCAATGCCACGATTTGACTTCTGATCAATCACAACTTCTCTGGGCCTCATTTCCTCCTCAGCCAAACAAGACTGAAAACATGTGCCCTCACTTCCTCCTAGGACTGATGGAGGGCTCTAATGAGATCATCAGTGCAAACTCAGCTTTAACAGAAAGTACTAGGCCGGTGTAAATTGGATCATAATTAGCACAGGGCCAAAACATTCCTTTCATGTCTTCCCCAAAGAGGCAAGAGTGTCATGCCCGCAGTGCAAAGGGCTAACCCAGCCTGCATACACATTTAACTAGAAAGCACCTCCTAGTTTCCAAAATAATGCCTCTTTCTGAATCCTAATGCTTGGATTTTCTATGACACAAGATAGATGTTTCCATTAGCATTAAACACAATTTAAAATACTGAAAATGTGCAGATTATGGATATCAATTCCCTCCCTAGAAGAAATTTCAAAAAGGGAGAATTCTGTGCCTTGAAAATGAGGCTCAAAGAACTCTATGCATAGTTTTTTTAAAACAACTAAGTTGGGAGCCACACAGAGGAATGATACCTTCTTCAGAATTTTATTTAGGGAAATACTCAGATTAACTTTTGCTGAATACCTACTCAATACAAAGTATGCCAAACGTTCTCAAACAAAGGACAAGCATATTTGTTGCTCCCCAGTAACTCCAGCTGTTGGGAGGAATCCACGCTATCAGATTAGAAAACCAGGTACCAAATCTAAGCCTGAATTCAACTAAAAAATTTAAATGATATTCCTAATAAGTGAGGAAATTTTTATGGGAACAGGATGAGGGTATCCACTTTATAAAGCCTCTCCAGAATCAAGGCTGTGGCTTGTTATCTGATTATCTAAATGCAAGCCATTTTTGTAATTACTTTTATTGTTAATAAATTCTACCCAGTTTGGATGAAGCCATCAACATGTTAATGTGAATTTCGATTTTGAAAGAGAAAACCAGACAGCAGTCACAATCGAGGTGCCCGGATTTCTCCCAATTACTGCCCCCAATTATTTCCACACCTATCGCTGACACGTTTAATCTCCTTCTCCTGGCCTAACCGACAGCTCTCAGGGGAAGAAGAATGCTATCTAAGGCATTGCTCAGCAGAGAGTATAGGTCCAATTTAAATAATTAGAAGCCTATTTCATTTCTTCTCTCCTTCTTGTAAGTGCACTTGAAAGGAATGCACATGCCAAGCTTCATGCCTTTAACTTGTCCGAGGATGACTTATTGACTTTTCCTTAAGCCCCTTTCTTTACCAGCCCTTCCCTGTGTGTCACCTAGGACACTGAGGATAATTTAAAGCTATTGGATGATAATCAATAAGCAAGGGTCATCTCTATTGCCTGGCTTAAAGGTCTTTGATCTAGTAAATCATCAGTTACGGCGGCCTGTGTTAGCCTTCCCGTTAACCGCATGACCTGGACTGGTCCTCTTATTCCTCAAGTAAGATGAGCACAGAGTTTTCTGCTGATGAGGTGGGTCTGCAGTTCACTTGGGCTTGGGGCCTGTCTCCACTTCCTGCAAAGTGCCTGCCCTCCTCTCCTCAAGTGGTTAGAAATCTCTTTCCATATGGCAAAGGCCTGAGTTATAATTTTGTTGCTTGACTTAGAGACATTCATATTTGTCCCCTTCATTGATTACAGGCCTCTGAGTGCCAGGCTTTATGAGGTTCTGGAGACTCAACATGCTCATCACAGTCCCTATATCGCTCCAAGTGCAATTCAAAGATACTCACTGTAAATGAAGAGCCTCCGGTCAGAGGTCCTCATTCCACACGCTTGAAATGGGTCCTAGGCATTTTCATTGTTAACCCCTGAATTCCATTTGGAGCAACACTGTGATGGTGACAAGCACAGGGCACTGTGTTCCAGGAATCTGCACTGTTAACAAATTGAGTAATTCTTTTGCACATTGGAGTTTGAGTACCTCTAGTCTAGAAGGGATATAAGCAAGTAAACAACTAAGTTGTTATTAAGTAAAAATGAAATAGAGGCTGGATAAAGCTACTAGTAATTTGCTGCGGGAGAACAGGAAAGAATAGGAGGGGATCAGAGATTTGCTGAGGTCTCTTGCTCATGAAGGTGACTAGAAGATAATGGTTGAGAATGGGAGGGATGATGTTCCAGACAGAAAGAACGGCAGGCCCAGAAATCTCATGGAAATAAGAGTGCAGAGTTTATTTGGGAATTTGGAAATAGTCTAATAAATAAGAACCTGAAATGCCCACTAAGATTGGAGGTATGATAGGAATTTAACTTGACAAGGAAGTAGAAGTCAACCACAAAGCTACTTGAATATAGTTCTTCAGATAGTAAGGGCAGAGAGCTGGTCCAATATTTAAAAATGGATTTAAATAATCAGAAATTACAGAGGGATGGGGCGCCTGGGTGGCTCAGTCATTGGGCGTCTGCCTTCGGCTCAGGTCATGATCTCAGGGTCCTGGGATCGAGTCCCACATCGGGCTCCCTGCTCGGCAGGAAGCCTGCTTCTCCCTCTCCCACTCCCCCTGCTTGTGTTCTTGCTCTCGCTGTCTCTCTCTCTGTCAAATAAATAAATAAAATCTTTAAAAAAAAAAAAAAAAAACAGAAATTACAGAGGGATGGAAAGAAAATGGAAAGGTGACCAAAATTATTCAACGTTAAAATACCTTTGCCTACTGCCTACTTTGTATTTATCCAATCTTATAGTTACTGACTTCCTACCACATGCCGGACACAAGAGTAAGCTCAGGAGAAACGATGTTAAACAACATAAACATAGTCTCCCTTCTGTCATAGGGTTTACAGTTTAGCATTTACTGTGTGATAGCCACTGGACTAGCAGATAAGAAACCAAAATGGCACCTTGAGGAATTTACAGTGTAAAAGAGGATTGAGTCTAACACACACACACACACACACACACACACACACATATACACACATTTACACATGTCATAATAAACCACAAGAAAGATAAGAATAAAATGTTAGAGGACTAAGTGAAGAAAGACTGCTTGAGAAGAGCCATAAAGCATAGACAACATTTTTGACCAACGGAAGTTGGAGAAATAATGCATTTTAGTTAGAAGTAAAGAAAGCAATTAATGAGACATAGAGTGGAGGAAACGAGAGAGTAAGAACTAGGGTCAGACATGTCACCAGACCCTGCACATATCCCTTATCCTTCAACTTCAGGATAACCCCTCAAAGCAGGAGTATTACCCCCATTTTATATGTATGAAGAAATTCTTCAAGGAGTTGAATAACTTCCAAAGATAACAAAATGAGTAAGTCAAGGAGTCAAGACTCATTCATATTCATTCATTCAGTTTACTCAACAAATATTTATTGAGCAGCTACTATGTGACAGGCAGATCTGTCTTGCACCAAAGTTCCTACCATTTTTCTCTGCAACACTTTAAAAATTAATAACATTAAATAAAATTAACACTGACAGGTAATAGCATGAAAGAGAAGAAAATGAAGACTATGGAAGAAAGGATAATTTTTATAGTATGCTTTATGCTTTGCAGAGCATTTTTATATACATACATTATATCATTTAATCTCCACAAACTCCTAAATACAAGGAAGAAAAAGAGTCTAATGCTTGGTAAATACTATGTATGAAATGTCTAAATTTTCATCTTTATCCTGAATTCTTTTTTTTTAAGATTTTATTTATTTATTAGAGAGAGAGAGAGAGAGTGAACACAAGTAGGGTGAGGGGTGGAGGGAGAAGCAGAGTCCCCACTGAGCAGGGAGCCCGACATAGGGCTTGATCTAGGACCCTGGGATCATGACCTGAGCCGAAGGCAGATGCTTAATGACTGAGCTACCCAGGCACCCCCATCTTTACCCTGAATTCTTAAAATCTTAAATTCTTAAGGGCTTTTTGTTTTTGTTCCCAAGGGGTTTTTTTGTTTTGTTTTGTTTTTTAATCCAAAACTAGTTTTACTGTTTTTAAGAAGAAAGAATAAAAAACAAAAGTGGCCCATAATCTCACTGCCCAAATTTCTCTCATTAATTTTTTAACTTTATTTTAAAATAATTTTAAGCAGAATAAAATAGCAAAAATAGAACAGAGGTCCCATATTTCCTTCACTAAGCTTTCCCTAATTTTAACAAATGATATAAACGTAGTACAATTATTGAGCTGGGAAATTATCACTGGCTCAATACTAATAACTGAGCTACAGATCTTATTCAAATTTCACCAGTTTTTCTCCTACTGTCCTTTTTCTATTCCCGTACCTCACATTGAATTCAGTTGTTGTGTGTCTTTAACTTCCAATCAAAGACAATTCCTCAGTCTACCCTTGTCTTTCAGATGTTGATACTTCTGACGAGTACTAGTCAGTTATTTGGTAAAATGTCTATTGGTTTGGGTTTGTCTATTATGTCCTGATGATTAGTTTGAGGTTATATGTTTTAGGAATATTATAGAATACCACAAGAGCAATGCTATGCCCTTCTCAGGACATCCTATCAGGAAGAACATAATATCAACCAACATATCTTATAACTTGTGATGTTAACTTTGATCACATGGTTAAGGCAATGTCTGTTGGGTTTCTCCACTGTGAAGTTACTATTTCTCCCTTTGTAAACGATAAGTATCTTGGGACAGATACTAATACACTATTTCTCCTCAAATGTTTGCCCCCTGACTTTAGCATCAATCCATGGATCTTCCTTGCAACAATTAGTGCTGTATTGTGGCCTGCTGGTGACTTACTATCTCCCATATTCCTTCTCCATAGATAGGTTGGAATTCTTCTGTAAAGAAGAGCTGTCTTTTCTCCCATTTATTGATTTCTTTGATTATTTACATCAGGATGAACACATAGATACTTATTTTTAATGTTATGGTTACTTATGATGTTTCTCACATTGACTACTTTAGCCATTGGGAGTTCCATTAGCTGTGTTTCTGTTTCCTTTTGATATAGCTTCATCACTTTGTTTTTTTTTAGAACTTCTCTACTTTCTAATATTATAAGATGTTCCAGGCTCATTTTGTATTTCCTTGCCCCAGCCTAGCATCAGCAATTTCTCCCCAAAGGAGCTCTGATTTTTTTTTCATCAAAATGAGATTTAGAAACAAGATCTAGGCTCCATATGTGCTCATTGCTACTGGAATATGTAGACATAATTGGGAAATATTAGTTTGTATACAAACCCATGCTTACACTTTCATTTATATATATTTATCAATTTATCTGTATACATATTTTAAAAACATGAGTCCATACAGATACTTCCAATTCTAATCCAATGCCACCAGACTGACTCCAGTCTTTCCTCTTTTCACTCCAAGTAGACCCATTACAGAACCCTATAATACAGCAGAATCACTCCAGAGTCTAGGACATGGAAAATCGGGCAAAGGAGGCTTGGGAACGGGATCTGGCTCCTGTGTAGGCACATTCATTGGATAAGGTTCTCTTAGGAAGGCAACTCTGAATTTTCCAAGTCAGGATTTATCCCAAATATTGTGTGTCATTATTACCATCCACACTTTGGGCCTAAGTTACCATTCCCATAGATCTAAGATACAATAGAAAAATTTCTAAGAATCTGTACCTGGCATCGCAAGTTGGCAGCCTTTCAAGGCCTGCAAACCCATTTTGTTTGGGAAACATTGCCAAATCGAATCTGAATGCTTTACAATACTGCATGGCAGCTCCCTATCCCCCATAGTCCCCATTCCTCCCTCTTACTTTAGACAAACTCTCTTCATCCATATACCTTATGTGCCCAGCCCCTAAGTGAGATTTTTTTATATTGATCAGGCTCTACTCCAGATTGAGTTACCCAGAATATCTGGGATGAGACCAGGATAGAGATCATTTAAAGGCTCCTATTCTCACCCAGGGTTGCTAATGAACAACCAATGTTAAGAATCACTGGTCTAAGCCCTGTCCTCAATCTGTTCCATCAATATTTTTCTCATTTCTTGCATTTCTCTCATTCCTTGGTTGTGGTTGAATAGTGTTCCCCCAAAATTCATGTTCACTTGGAACCTCCAAACATGATCTTGTCTTTTCAGATTAAATTAGTCAAGAATCTCAAGATGAAATCATCCTGAATTTAGGCTGGACCTTAAATCCAATGACCAGTGTCCTTATAGGAAGAAGAGAAGCATGGGGAAACACACAGGGATGAAGGATGTGATAACGGAGTCAGACATTGAAGTGATACACCTACATGCCAAGGAATGGCAAGATTCCCAGGAGTCACCAGTAACTAGGAAGAGGCAGGGAAAGATTCTTTCCTAGAGCCTTCAGGGGGAATGTGGCTCTACTACACCTTGATTTCAGACCTCTATCCTCCAGAACTGTGAGAAAATAAATTTCTGTGTTTAACCCACCCAGGTTATGGCAGCCCTGGGAAACTAATGCACTCTCCCATTAACTCACCTAATGTCTGTTGAGAATTACTCAAATATCCTAAATGTCTATAGATCTCCTTGTGCCTCCAGAAATAAACTGAAACTATCCTAACAATTAGAGGCACCAAAAGGACTATAGAAAGGAAGTGACTGCTCACAAGAGACAAAGTGAAATAGCTATGAGAATCTAGAACCTTCCAGGGACCTATGGAACCAGTTAGGAAGAAATCCAAGCTTCCTTAATGCATTTTCCCATCATTTCATTTACTCTGTTAGTGGCAGTGGAGGACATGACTTTTATCTTTAATGCTAAAAAAATAGATTCCATGTTAAGCTAGTAAAGTCTTATTGCCTTCTCTCAGGTTGTCTCCCCTCTTTCCCGTGGTCTCTCTGTATTTCCCATGCTTCATAGTTGTTCTGCCTCTCTTTTACTCCTGCTCCCTCTTCCTTTCAGCCAGATGGGGAGGCAGCTCAACATCTGAAAAGCTAGTCTTACTTCCCCCTCAGGCAACCGCCATTTTCACAAAACAACCCTGAGAATGGCAGCATCAGGTTGGTATATCTTTGAGCAAAATGGGTTCCACACCAGAAGTTATGGCTGAGTCATGGGCAGTGATACAGGGATCCAGGATACACTGGCCACCCCTTGGCTTTTCCAACCCTTAGTACGACCTGAGCATCTTTGTGACAGTCAAGGAATGACAAGTAAGATTTATGATAAACATCCCCCAGCCATACCACCACAGGTCCCTGCTGTACTCATTCATGATTTATAGAATCCTTTCCCCACTGTGATTAAAAAGCCCTCAGTATTTTCCCTCCTTAAGAACCCAGTTCACTGATGGAAAAATGATATCCCCCAAATTTTCTACAAATTCAAAGCCATATATAAAGTTCACAAGGGATAAATTTGTTGTTATTGTCTCCTTTTCAAACTACAGTTATATGTTGATTTGTCTTCTCTCTGAATACTCTGCCAAAATATAATTCCTGCAGGAGGTTGGTGATCTGAGCTAACCTAATATTGGTTGGAGATATAGTGGGGGTCACCCCAAGAATTCTGGCATTGGGCTATATTTCAAATGGCTCTCCTCCTTATTAGCGGGGTTTGTCAGGAGTGAAAAACAGCAATGAGGAAGGAAAAGTCAGTGGGGAAGAATAATTCTAACAGTTCTGCCATCTGAAATGCTTTCTACTGTTAATACTTCACAGACCAAACACCTCTATCCATGAGGTCCCCAAAGTTCTCTGCACATTCCAATAACTGGAGTGGCTTTTTAAAATCCTCATGTCCAGGAAACTTTTAAAAATCCTGATGCCCCCAAAAAATATATAAAAAAAAAAAATCCTGATGCCTAGCTCATCTCCCAGAATAATTGGATGGGAATGTCTGGGCATGCGAGTCTGTCATCCATAGTTGTTAAAGATCTCCGAGTGATGGGGCACCTGGGTGACTCAGTCAGGTATGCGTCCAACTCTTGACCTCAGCTCAGGTCTTGATCTCAGGGTTGTGACTTGAAGCCTTGCATTGGACTCCACGCTGGGCATGGAACCTACTTTTAAAAAAAATCTCCAGGTGATTTCAATATGCAGCAAAATTTGGCATACCGTATGGTTGCCAAAATAACCAGACATTTAGGTCCTTACCATGGCTCTAAGACTGTGCAAAATGGAGATGTAAGATTATCTCTCCCTCCCTATCAAGAAATAGATTTTCAAAGACAAGAGGTTCTGAGATTCTTAGAGAAAAACATTATGTAAATACAGGCTATTATTATTGCAGGTTGGCAGGTGTCTGGGATGTATATTTCATTCTCCTTAATCATCCAGGTGAGGCCAAATGTCCCAGGGATGTGGAGTCAGCCCATCATTATGCCTAATGGGTACTGAGGATACAAACACAGGTGTTGTGAGCGGCGGCAGGAGCAATCACTGAGTTCTCGTCTACCACTGGGACAACCTTCAGCTGCACACTTTATTGGAGGCAAACTCCCACTAAGGTCTAGGATCTGTCACTATTCACTTCTGGTTCAGTATTGTGTATTGCAGAGTAAGTGGTCTTTGCCTTGCTGATTGCTGGGCATAAAGAGGAATAGACCTTACTCTTTCATCACAGACACATCTAACCTCATCATGCAAAATGAGAGTTTAATATTAATCCAGTCATCTGAGTCTACTTCAACACAAAACATACCCCAATCTAACAGCAAAATCTAGAACTGCTGATACGCCTCGCAGGAACCTCCTGAGTCTTGTTTTTTCCTTACAATAACTATAGCAATAAAAGCTTGGAGGAGAGCATAAATATTTAAGGGCCAAAATAAATCCTTAAATGTTGAACAGCCAGGTTATGTGATGGGTAAACTGGAGACTGATCCCAAGATGGCAGCTCATCAAATAATGATAGAAACAGCAAAACCTTGGCCATTCCTTCCCTATCAGGACAGCATTAGTGTATGTAAGCTTTGTAATAGCTTAACCGGCTAGAGCCAGCAGATGGTGTTTTTATGGCCCTATATACACAGTATTAAGTCATTTTAACTCTTTCTCCAAACTCAGGTTTCCAAACTAGGCTGTAGTTGTCCACCTCTCTCGTCCTCTGAGATGCTCATGAGGAACAGAGCTACCATTTATTAAGCACCCATTATGCACTAGACGCTTCTCATAGGGATTTATTAACCCCTATTTACAGAGAACAGCTATGAGGTGCAGAGCCAAGATATGAACTCTGTGTGATTTCCTGGCTGTGATTCCTCCCACTATTGCCTCACCATCTTCAACCTTTATTTGCACTGATTAAATGCACAGGGAGGGGAAAATCAGCTGAAAACTGCATGCAGAATGGCTGTCCTCCATGACCAAGAGTGTGCAAATCAGTATGGCCTGTTCCTATTTGAAATTATTGCTACTTAGAGTTTCTCATGTGTTATTTGATATATCGATTATTCCATTTTACACTTGCAAGAAGTATTGTCTCTTCAGATATGAAATTTTATGACTTGCCTCTTCAATCGAATTAATTTCACCATGCATTGATTAAATCCTGTATAAGCATTCCAGTATTTTAAAGCAGTTTTCAAAAAGGTAAAATCATGACTCTCATTCAAAATCATACATGTCAAAGATTTTATTCAACTCATTAATTATGAGGGAACAAGTAAGATATATATAGCCAATTTCGTAAATGAGTGTTAAGGTTGCTGGGTCACACACAAAATTGATGGATGTCTTATGGGGGGCAGTAACCCATGACCTCTGAGGTTATCACTTCCAATAAAGGGCCATTATTTGCATCTCTGCTGGACAAAAATTGACAGGTTAACCTATGCCCTTCTAGAGCTGTAAAATAGACCAGTCAATAGAAAATCAAGCCCAGAGCTGAGCTTAAGCACACAGTGATACCTTTGCTTATTTGCAAGTTTTAGATAATTCGTCTGACAGTGTTTAAGACACTGAAGTGGAAGAGGTATGTGTAGACAGTCCTAGGAAGATCTAATCGCTATCTCCAGAGCCCTACAGTAAAGTTTCAGGGTACAAAACTTGGATACATTCATAACTTGAAAGGTGTCTGTAAGTAATCTGGTGATACTGTAGTGTAAATTGTATACACTTTGTTTTGACACAGAGAGAGAGCTCGCATAAGCAGGGGGAGTGGGAGAGAGAGAAGCAGGCTCCCCGCTGGGCAGGGAGCCCGATGTGGGGTTCGATCCCAGGGTCCTGGGATCATGACCTGAGCCGAAGGCAGATGCTTAATCAACTGAGCCATGCAGGTGCCCCTAAATTGTACATATCTGTGCTAAAATAAATCGAAGGAAGATTATTATAAACTGAGTTACTTAAGGAAGGAAGACATCTTGGAAAAGGAAGTCATCTTTTGAGCAGAGCTTGACAGAAATTGTAGGACATGGTTTAATGAAGATGAAAAAGGAGAGTGATCCAGATCTGTGGGAGAGTAAAGGTAGACTAGGAGACGAATCTGGTCAACAGTGGTTTGCCACCTTGGCAGCACAATGCTTTCATGTGGGGAGCTTTTTAAAATCCCAATGCCCGGGCGCCTGGGTGGCTCAGTTGGTTAAGCGACTGCCTTCGGCTCAGGTCATGATCCTGGAGTCCCGGGATCGAGTCCTGCATCGGGCTCCCTGCTCAGCAGGGAGTCTGCTTCTCCCTCTGACCCTCTCCCCTCTCATGTGCTCTCTCTGTCTCTTTCAAATAAATAAATAAAATCTTTAAAAAAAAAAAAAAATCCCAATGCCCAAGCTGCACCCAGGCTAGTTAAAATCAGCATCTCTAAGGGTGGGGTCTAAGCATCAGTAGTTCCTGAAGCTCCCCAGGTGATTTCAATGGAGAGCCATGGTTACTCAAGTGTGGCAGAACCAACAGCAAGGAGACTTTGTTAGATCTCGAGGCTCTCAGTGACCCCTTCCCCACCTCCTCAGTCATAATCTGCATATAAACAATATCCCCCAAGGGATTCAGTGAACATCAAAACTTGAGATGCTGCAAGATATTCTTCTGCAGATTCCCACTATCCCTGACATAGGAACCATTTGGACACTTAATTTACATTCAACATCCCAGGTCTCTCCCTTAGAGAGTTGATAATTCAGAGACAAAATCAATAGAACATGGGAATTAACAAGTATCCTTGTTATTATTATCAAGGAGTTTGGGAAGCACTGAAAGTAGATCCACATTTGTAGGACCATTTTGTTGATAGTCTTGACTACTAGATGGAGGTAGTTTGGCTTGATCTGTTGATCTGACAGTGGTTCTCAACCCGAGTCACACATAAAATCACCTGGAGATGCTTTTCAAATATACAGCTGTCTTCATCCCAAGTCTATTTGGTCTGGCTTGGGGCTTAGGTATTGGTCTTCTTGTTCGGTTGTTTGGTTGGTTGTTTTTTAGCACCTTAGCTGATTCATTCTAATGTATTGTCAGGGTTGAAAACTCACTATGTTAGGAAGCTAGCTCCTCTAGAGGAAGGAACAAATGTGATTTTAAAAAAAAGATATTTTAGGAAGTGTTGTCTCACAATAAAATATAAAATTTAGTTAGGTGTTTTAAAAGTATCTAACAATATCTGCTAACTAAGTCATGGCAATCAAATGCTGGGGATAGTTGTTGGAATGAAGAGGGAAAAAAGGTCTCTAAGGGCAAGGATCAGAAAAAGTTAATAACTAGGATTATGAAAGGGAGAAAATATGAAGAATTATTAAAATATGCTGCAAGATTATAGGATGGGAAGAGTTAAATAAATTAAAATATGCTGCAAGATTAAGGGAGGAGAAGGAGTTAGAGTAGAATCAGCCCCAAATTGGAAATTTGGAAAAAGGAATTAATTTGGTAGGTATAATGGTTAATTTTATGTGTCAACCTAAGTGGGCCATGGGCTACCCAGATATTTGGTCAAACATTCTGGGTGTTTCTGTGAGGGTTTTTGGACACTTAAATTGGTAGAGTGAATAAAGCAGATTGCCCTCCCCAATGTGGGTGGACCTCATCCAATCTATTGAAGGCCTGAATAGCGCCAAAATCTCACCTTCCCCTGAGAGAGTGAAGAATTCTTACCTGACTGCCTTTGAACTGGGATACTGGGTGTTTTTTTTCCCTTCTTACTCAGACTGAAGCATCAGTTCTTCCTGAGTCTCAAGCCTTCTGGCCTTCAGGCTGGAACTACACCATCGGCTTTCCTGGGTCTCCAGTTTGCTGAGTGCAGATCTTAGGACTTTTCAGACTCCATAGTCACATGAGCCAATTCCTTACAATAAATCATATACATATAAAATATGTATGTATACATATTTAAATATATACACATGCTATAACAAGGGAGTCAGCCACCATCAGTTGGTTTAATGGAGATTCAAAGACAGGGGAGCAGAAGAGAAAAAGGCTTACGGTATGCCCTCTCTGGAGGCTGTCAGCATTGGGAAGCTGAGGGTCCACTAACTAGAGGTAGGGCAGCCTACATGATTGATTTGGGGAACATATTTGTCTTTCATTGCTCTGAGTTTGGACAAGGGTAAAAATTAGGGAAGCTAGCAGTCATTGACCAAGTCCTGACTCTTCTGGGCCAGTTGCTGCAGAGGTTGTGGATCAGTTCTATTGTCGTATATGGTTTGGCCCTTGTCTGTATATTCACTCTCTCGTATGCTAAAAGAATGCCCGACTATATCGGGTTCCCACTTCCCGGATTTTTTTAATGGCTTTTTTTGTATCTAGTTCAGTTTACTTAATACTATTTGGCCACATCCACATTTACACTTATACATTTAGATCTTTCCAGACCTTAACCTTATCTGAACTCTACTTTAGAACAGGGGAAGTATTCGACAGTTAGGTTTTATTATTATCTGTTGACAAGGCCATCAGATCAGGAGACTACTGACAATGAAAGCTAATTTGTTATACTCACAGATCCCAAGAAAAGGGACCATGCCATTCCATGAAGGGACTACACAGGAAAGCAAGGGAATTGGTCAGGAGGTGAGGGTGAGGGGGGCCTGGGCAAGAGCCTTTATCCTGGTTTCCACAGGAAGAAACAGACAAATGAGGGTAAATGGGTTTAAGATTGGCTAGTTTGAGCCAGGGCATGGAGAGCTACCATCAGGAGCGGTTCTGGGACACCTGGATGGCTCAGTCAGTTAAGTGTCTGCCTTCAGCTCAGGTCATCATCCCAGGATCCTGGGATGGAGTCCGGCATCGAGCTCCTTGCTCAGTGGGGAGCCTGCTCCTCCTTCTGCCTGCCGCTCCCCCTGCTTGTGTGCTATCTCTCTCTCTGACAAATGAATAAATAAATCTCAAAAAAAAAAAAAAATAAGTGGTTCTTGAGAGGCTGGGGGAGGTTCAGGAAGAGTAGGTATGGAAGACTCCCGAATCCATAATGGTGTCAGGATTCTTAGCTGCAAGCAGCAGAAACCAACTCTGGCTACTGGAAGCAAAAAGGACATTTATTAGAAGGATATCAGCATCCCTCAGGTTCCAGAGGAGACTCAAGAAGTGGACTTGGAAAATAGGAGGAAAATAGTGAGCTCCTGGTCTGATGGGAAGAACAATCTAGTCTGCTTCCTGCTGCTACTTTTGCCATAAAGAATGACTTCTACTGGGGTACCTGGGTGGCTCAGTTGTTAAGCGTCTGCCTTCTGCTCAGGTCATGATCTCAGGGTCCTGGGATCGAGCCCTGCATCGGGCTCCCTGCTCTGCGGGAAGCCTGCTTCTCCCTCTCCCACTCCCCCTGCTTGTGTTCCCTCTCTCACTGTGTCTCTCTCTATCAAATAAATAAAATCTTTAAAAAAAAAAAAAAAAAGAATGACTTCTACTGTTCTGACATCTTTATGAACACTCCCTCTAAGAGTCTACATTTTGGGAGATAGCCCCCAGTTGGTGTAGCCCAAGTCATTTGTCCACATTAGCTTGTGCAGGCATAGGAGGGAGGAGAATCTGGCTCCTCAGCTTCCCCAGTTGGGGGGGGGGGGTTAGTATCTATGACACACTGTGAGCTTATGTGAACTTCCTTCAAGTATACTAGGCAGTGAAGAGCCTGGAATGTGGACAGCCAGAAAAATAAAAAATATCCACAAGAGTCCGCCCTCTCCACTCAGCTGTTCTTGCTTAGGACTGAAACCCAGACATTTAAAGCATATGGTGTGTAAGGTGTGTAATGCGTGTGGATACACATAGACACTGCTCTGGAAGAGGGGCAAGTGGATTGCTTCTATCCTGGTACTAGCAGGGGATCCATCATGGAACAGGTTTGTGCTTGGACCATGCTTCTTTCCCCACACTCTCCATCCTCCTCTACTGGACATTACTAAGTATCCACCATGGCGGGTCACTCTAACTGGCCAAGGTACATGGAGATGCCACCCCTGGCCTTTCCACTTTCCTTTCATGAGTAAGGACCATAGTGCCCTTGCACAAGGAACAGAACTGGACATATGTGACTTTATTATTTGCACTGATATAAACACTGGTTAATCCGAAAACTGGACTCCAATTTACAAACATCCTACTCTCCTGTCATTCTTGAGCCTGCAATACCTACCTGTCAACTCTTCCTCTAAATTGTTATGGCCCACACATTCCCTATCAGACAACTGAGGATGTCGCTTTATCTTATTGCTTTGTGAATGTTAGTCTTATTCATTTCTTCTTTCCAGCATTTGAAGAGATCCTGAAACATAATCTTCTTTGAAAAACTGATTTTCAAAGTGACGTATTGGAATAAAATCCAGGCGAGTCAGTTACCCAGGTATTTTGATGCTGCTATTCTGAGTGTGTGGCAATACTGGGTCATCAGCTGTGGGTTTCAGTGACCGTTCATTCTGCACATTTGGTGCTGTGTACTGTTATTAGTCTGAAAATGGAATTTCTTGATTCTGTCTTCATTCTCCACCACTCAATTCCTTTGATCCTAAGTTTGTATTCCTGCAATTGCTTATGCTAGTCCAAGTTTTTCTGCTTGGTGTATTTTTAAGTCTATTGGTGTCAGTGTAGTCAAGCTAAGATGGTATGATCCCACAAAATTGGGACCCAGACTCTTTGTTCAGTGTCCAACACAGAATGCAGATGACTTCTTGGAATGAGATGGTGTTAAAGACGGTGATGATGATTTGCAAATAAACAGAAAAAGTCTGTAGCTCTAGTTGGATCCAAATTAAAGAGTTTTTATTGCCTCAGAGAGAATGCGGACCACTTACGTCTCTTTTCAAAAATCAGTCTTCCAATATCTGTCACCCCCTTCCCAAATACTATGCTTCACACCAGCTAAATCTCTAGGTATTGGGAATACAATTTACTGCTTCAAGCTGGGCTCTGTCTAAAGGCAACTATTTGCTTCTGTTGACTGAGTTTTTGTAATAGGTTAAAGGATTTCTGTGCGTGAGGTTTATTGAGCACTTCGGCTGTATGGGGAATACAGGGGCAAATTTTCAGCTATTAACCTAGTTACTTCTTGTGCCACTGAAATATTCTTTTCACGGTGCCAGCTGGGGTTAGTCACAGCGCCAGGAGAAGCAGCAAGGGCACCAGAGACATGAGAACTATCTGTCACATTAAATACTTCATACCATGCACCCATTAACCTCCCGATACAGCAGGACTGATGGCATAGGATTTGCTGAATATTTAAATAATCTCATCCCGTGACACCGACCAAGAACTACAGGTGGATACTGGGGTGGAAAAGCTACATGAAGGTTGTTTCAGTGTGTAAAGTGACAAATACGGGCCCCTTTCTTCAGATTTACATTGCACTGTATTCAATACTAAATCCATGTTTCCATATCTGGGAGGTTCAAACAACGCCGTAAGCCTCCTGGGGCCCTGTTTCTACCTCAGGCACTTAGGCTTAGCCTATGGCGTTGGCAGAATCATGCAGCCCACCACGAGCTGCTGTTTTCCATCTCATTGAGTGGAAAGGACAATTCTATACACTTAACTTTACGATGCTGCCATGGGGCTGAACCAGGCATTGTTTGCAAAGAACTTTCCTGCTCAGAGCAAAGCACTACAGAGGCGGAGCCTCTAGCTCAGACCAGCACTGCCCTCTTCAATAAGACTATTCTCCCCTCTGCCTTGCTGTTGTCCAGTTTAGGAATGGAAAGAGCATCAGTGTAGATAATCATAAGAACAATGCTAGTTACTATCCTAACTGTTGTGATGTTAGCAGTTTATAGACAGCGAGGGCTTTGAATTTTGGTTTCTAATTATGCTTCCTGTAGTAAACATATTTCTATTTTTTACATTTGGATGTTTTGATATCTGGAAGGATATGACCTTGGAGGAACTGCCCCTCCCAGAGCCAGCCAGTTGCTAGACACAGTACACTTTTCTCCCTCAAGTGTGCATTTCAAATGCAAACCTACCAACCCAGAGCCCACACCCCAGCCTCCTCCATCAGGCTTTTGCACTCAGAGCTACTATTCCCCTGCCCTCATTACTTCAGGGCCAGGTACCACATGACTAGGGACAGCCCCTATGGCCCAGGGCCCACTGAAATTAACCATTTGTCCACCAAATTAATTCCTTTTACTAAGTTTCCAATTTGGGGCTGATTCTACCCTAACTCCTTCCCCTCCCCTTCTAATAAATGTCCTTTTTGCTCCTACTAGCCAGAGTTGGTTTCTGCAACTAAGAATCCTGACATCATTACAGATTCTGGAGTCTCCCACACACACCCTTCTTGAACTTTCCCCAGCCCCTCAAGAACGATTCCTCATAGGAACTCTCCACGGCCCCCTCCCAGTTACCCACTGGGAACTACTACACACAAACAGCATGCTCTCTAAGTTCTTCCTCTGTATTTCTTTGCCTTCGATTCCTTTTCTGATATACTTAATGCCTGAGAAATTTCTCTGAAACTCTACCACTTGCTCCAAATGTTCCAGCCACACAGAAGTCTCAGCAAAATGATCTGGATGCTACAAGAGACACTACAGAGTCAGCAAGTGGACAAAATGCAAACTTTTCAACACTTTAAATGGAGTGCATTCTCATCATGTACCCAGAGCTATTTTTTTAGTTAGGTTTTCAGGGGATCTAACTTCTCTTTGTCAGTTTATGGTGTGGATGCTTCCCTCTCTCACTGAGGTGTTCAGAGTCTTAATTAAATAGTGAGTGTGAAGGGCTTTGACAGCATCAGATGAAAAGTGCTAGAAATCCCTAGGGAGTTTCTTCTTTTTTTTTTTTTTTTTTTGGCTCAAAAGACACAAGAAAATTAGAAAGCTTTAACAATTAAGCTAAAGTTTACCAGTAAACTTTTTGGTTTTTCTTGTGTGTCTGTGTGTGGTGTGGTACAAAGGTTGAGTTGTTTGTTTGTTTGGTTTTTTTTGTTTGTTTGTTTGTTTTTTTTAATTCTCCTAACTGTAAATGAAAGAGCCATGTTGAAACCCCCTGCAGGACATGTTAAATTTAAGTTCTCCATGATGGATCTGTGGGATATAAATAATCAAATTGTCTATGGACCTTGAATCTTTTCAAAAAAGAGGAAACCTGCCTGGACTCACGTACTTAGTTAATACTTCCAAGGGGAAATCTGGAATCCAAATTTTAGCAGAGTATGAAAGGAAACACCCCCCCCCAAAAAAAATACACATCTCCTGAGTGGGGTGTCCCTTCCCTGAGATTGAGACATAATATTCATTTGTTTTTTAGGGTTTGGATTTGGGATTAATTTAATTATGGCTTAGGAAGCCAAGTCCTCTGCTTTGAGGCAGAAAAATGATGGTGAACAGCAATATGCATGGATCAAAAGCCTTTTCATTTAGAATGAAAGAATGAAATCTGGGATCCAAATTTTAGCAGAGTATGAAAGGAAACACTCCCCCCTAAAATACACATCTCCTGAGTGGGGTGTCCCTTCCCTGAGATTGAGACGTAATATTCATTTGTTTTTTAGGGTTTGGATTTGGGGTTAATTTAATTATGTCTCAGGAAGCCAAGTCCTCGGCTTTGAGGCAGAAAAATGATGGTGAACAGCAATACACATGGATCAAAAGCCTTTTCATTTAGCATGAAAAGATGTGGATAGAGGGAGGACTCTCCACTGAGCCAAACTCCACAGTGACTCAGGCACCACCCCGGGGAGGGAGGCAGATATTGACCCTGGAGTTGTGTGTCAGTAGCAAACTGGTGTGTTTGACTGAGGCTGAGATCGGACGAGAGTGAGGAGAAACCCAGCAGTCCGGCAGCTCTGCCCCCGAATCTGAGCCTGTTCAATCGCCACCTTTCCACCCAAACTTTTTTAAATGCAAAACTCACCCAGTCTCTCTTCACTGCCCAAACAGTTCACAATGTACCCTGTTTCCATTTTATATATCATAGAAAGTTTAATTTTAAACAACAACAACAACAAAAATCTTTGTTTCCATATTTGAGAACAATTCCAAAGAACTCACCTAAGGAAACTAGAAAAACCTATGTGTAGTATATATCTGGAAAAGGACGTGTCGGTTTCCTTCCACGTATTTTCTTTTTTTTTTCCTAAAGTTATTTCTTTTTATTATGTTCAGTTAGACAACATATAGTACATCATTAGTTTTTGAGGTAATGTTCAACGATTCATTAGTTACATATAACACCCAGCGCTCATCACCACATGTGCCCTCCTTAAAACCCATCACCTGGTTACACCATCCCCCCACTCCCCTTCCTTCTATAACCCTCAGTTTGGTTCCTGGAGTCAAGAATTTCTCATGGTTTGTCTCCCTCTCTGATTTCTTCCCGTTCAGTTTTCCCCTCCTTCCCCTGTGGTCCTCCATGCTATTCCTTATGTTCCACGTATGAGTGAAACCATATGATAATTGACTTTCTCTGCTTGACTTATTTCACTTAGCATAATCTTCCTCTAGTCCCATCTATGTTGATGTAAAAGTTGGGTATTCATCCTTTCTGATGGCTGAGTAATATTCCATTGTATATTTGGACCACATCTTCTCTATCCATTCATCTGTTGAAGGGCATCTCGGCTTCTTACACAGTTTTCGCCATGTATTTTCACAAGAAAAACAAATATTAATTTGTTAATATATAACAAAGTATCACTTCAAATAAGTAAGGGAAGGATAGAACTGGGACAACTGGCTATCCTTTTGGATAAAATCAATCTGGATCCCTGTAGGACTCTGTACCAAAATAAATTCCAGATGGATCAAGTATTTAAATATAGTTAATAATATAAATTTGTAAAAAAAACAAATCAATGAATTTTGTTTATAATCTTGAATGGCAAAATCCTTTCAAGACATGACATAAAATTCAGAAGTATAAAGGAAATGATTGAAAAAAATAAAGGAAATGATTGGCAAATTTAACATAAAAAATGTTAAAATTCTTTATGACAAAAATGTCATAATCAAAGTCAAAAGATAAGTGACAAACTTTGACAGTTTTTTAACAAATGTGACAAAGAGTTAAGGCCATGAATAAATCAAGATTTTTTTATAAATCTATTTTAAAGAGAGAGTGAAAAACCCAATAAGAAAATCAATAAAGGACCTGAACAAGCAGTTCACACAAAATAAAATAAAATAGCCCATAAATGCTTGAAAGCTTGAAATGTACTCATAATTAAAGAAATACAAATTTGAAAAAAATTGAGTTAGTTTCTCCTATTATCCAGACTAAGATAAAAGCATTTGTTAGTTTTTGATGTTACCAAGGATGTGAAGAAATCCACAGTACTGGCAAGTGTGGATTGGCACAATTTTTAAAAGACAACTGGCAATATCTAATAAACTTACACCTATAGAAATTTATCCCACAGATATACAAATATAAACATAGATAAATATTTGCTAAGCATTATTTATAATCAGTAAGATTTGGGCAATATCTTGTATATCCATCAATAGGAAATTGGTTAAATAAATAATGGAAAATCTATACAATAGACTGCAACCATTATAAACATTGGGGTAGATCTGTATGCACTGCTATAAAAAAAAAATCTTCAAGATAGATAGTTAACCACACAAAGGCTAGTTGCAGAAAAGTGGGTGTAGTATGGTTTAATTTGTGTTAAAAAAAAATGTGCTTGAGATGCAGACTCATTGGACATTTCTGGAAAGAGATACAGAAAACTTCTAATAGTGATTTTTCTCAGCAGAGAGGGAATTTCATTTTTATTTTTACTCTTTTGTACTTTTTAAATTTTTACCATGCACCTGCTTTACCTTTACAGTGAAGATCTAGTTTAAAAATAGAGGTTCGTCTACCACTTATAATTAATGAAATCAAAAGTCTTACTCAACAAATATATACAATGGGGAGACTATTTACCAGAGTCTGAAGATATAAAGTTGTCTACAGTGCAAGCCCTGCCCTCCAGGAGCTTACCCTACGTCTTGAGAGGTAAGGAGAGCCAGGTATATAAACAAGCAATTGCCCCCTTAGTTAAGTGCCGCAGGAAAGACCCCTTCTTTCAAGATACCCAACGCTTTCCCAAGCAGGACTCCTAAGAAGCCCACACTGGACTCTCGCACAAACCACAGCCTTTCTTGTGATCTCAGACACCAGAATAAAAACCCCACCGGGAGACGGGGTCTTCACAGCTCCCCCTGGAATTGGAATACAGCCATCTTTTGAAAGGCCTTTGTCAGCCACTCAATGAAACATTAACCTTTGAACTCATCTCTCAGACAGCCTGGGTCAAGGGATCGGGCTCTCAAACATGAGCCCACTCTCCACAGGAACTGCAGGTCTATTAAGCCCCACATATGGAGCAATTACGAGGAAGAGGGAGAGTGAACGCTTGAGGCTTTCATGATGGGCAGAGGGGTCCTGGCTATAGCTGTGTAACAAGTATTATTGGCAAAGCTTCATTGCCCTTCCTTCCAACCCCCCGCTTTAATGCTAACATCCAGCTTGTCAAAAGAGCTTGTTTGATAGCTGTAAGGAGAACTCAGAGGTAGAGTGATTTCCCAGCTCTCCATACTTCCAAATGGTGGGACTCCAAAGTCTGCATTCTTCCCACACAGCCCTGCTGTCAGAAACAAAAATCGAGGTCAAGAAACAATCCAGCGTATAAAAATTAACCAGGGCCCTTCAGAGCTCTGGGCTCCACGTGGTCCTTCCACCTGCAGCTCCTGGTGAGAGCACACACTTTGCTGTGAAGATCAGCAAATGGGACTAATGAGGTGGTATAGTGTGATCCCACTGGGAATATGGCCTTGTGCAGAGATCCTAATCAAAAGATTTCACAAGCGCAGGCAGAAATTAAAGATGAGGAAAGTTCTGCTAGGTTAGGCAGGGGAGAATGTCAGCACCCCTCATCAGCAGCCCCAAGCGAACACAACTTCCATGAACAACTTTGGCTTCTTTTCCTTCAGACTATGTGTTCTCTCAACGGGCCTCCAGCGGGGCCCCTGTACATGAACAGCATGAAACAGCCCCTCCATCTTCACAGCTGCGAGAACCACACAGAATATTGTGAATGCTACAAATCAAGTGGGAAGGGATGACAGAGAAGTTCTCACCACTTTCCACGGCAGCAAAAGCCCCTTGACAGGTCAGGGTAAGGACCTGGAAAGAAAGAGTCAGAGACCTCATCTTCTGGACCAACGTGACCAGACCTTGGACAAATCACAATCTCTCTCAGACAGAGTCACCTTGTCTGGAAAACACTGCCTGCCTCACAAGCTATCAAAGTAAATGGAGACAACAGGAGTGTACGAGCTCGTAAATGTTATGTTGCATTAGCATGTACCCCTTGCTCCCAGGTAGTTGGGAAAGAGAAGAAAACATCTCTGGGATATCATCCCTTCATAGTCAAGAAGATGAGAAAAGCGGAATATCTGTGCAATGGATGCTCGAATTAATTACCTTTTCAACTTTGGGGGAGTCACAGCAGATAATAAAAAAAGAGACTTATTTCACACTTATTCTCCAAAAGAGATTACATAAATTTCACAAGTATTATTTTATTCTTTCACAGAAAATACCAAGGAAAGAGGAGTGTTAGTGTGATGGAACACTGTAATAGTCTATTGGTGAGAGCCTAGGAAGCTATTCTACAGTTTGGGGCCTCACTTTCCTCACTGGTAATAGTTCCTACTTCATAGGCCACTGGAAGCATGTTCTTCATACTGAGTTCCTAGGAAGCCCTCAGTAACTGTTCTGTTGTCAACAACCCTGTTCTGTGCTGGAGAAAATGAGGCAGAGATGATGACTTCTTCTTTCAGGCACCAGAAAGTGGAGTGCACTGCAGAGAAAGACTGATCCCCAGTCTGTGGCTTTCTCAAACCTACCCCTTTCTTTTATTTTCTACAACACAAGGACAAAACCTCCTTACTAGTCTTTCTGCCTCCTTGTCCTGCTCCAATCCTTCATTACTGCTTTTTTTTATCATGTCTCCCTACTTCCCAAGGGTCAGGTCAAACCTTACATTTTCCAAAATGTATTTCACTTCCACTCAGCATTTCTAAACTCAGTTTGGGACCCTCCCCGAAGCCTCTTCTAGTCTCAGGCTCCACCCATTCTCAGCCCCGCCCCCCCCGCATTCTTTGGGTCCTCCCACTCATAGGCCCCTCCCACTATTGGGCTCCATGTGAGTAGCTACTCTTCTTTCACCATTCTGAACCAAGATGACTACAAATTTTACCTTAATTTTCCACAACATTTTGGAGACTAGACTGTAATATTTAATTAACATGACTGTATTCTAGGCTCAGGATAACAGAAAAAAATTAGATTCAGGGAAGGACTATTCATTTCCCAGGACAAATGATAATAGGAATGTTGGAGTTCTTTAGTTTCTCCAAGAGAAACCCATCACTACCCAATTGGATAGACTTGACCCCCAGTCACAAACAGGAAGACTGCTCCATATACAAGTCCGAGTTCTAGTAAAGGTACAGTCCAGGGTGAACTCCCCCCATCTTGGTCCTGCTCTTTTCTTGCAGCCTCGCTCCAATGCAAGGTGAAGATCACTCTTGCTATCCTTCCGCACTGCTCCAGTCTTCATACCAACACAAAAACAAGTAACACTCTTTAGCCATAGCCCCCTCTAAGTCGATACACAGGGAAAATAAATAAACAAAAAAAAGCGTTTATCTAAAAGAAATAGAATCTTGAGAGATGCAAGAAGCCAACAATATAAACATTCACAGTCTAGTTCCTTAGAGTCACAGCCTCTCAAACACATCTTCTGATTATGGGGTGCATTACATTTACCTAATAAAATTGTATATTTAGGTTCTTTCCAGAACAAAGAAACAGGATGCTTGCAAAAGTAAACTCCAGTCCTTATTTCATGCAAGACAGAAAATTGCTTAGAGCTTTGAAATGCAGGTTTGTCAGCTTTTGTCACTCCCCTCCAGGTTTTGAGAATCATAGGACCAGGCTTTAGCCAAGATTCAGACTCCCTGCACTTGGTGATTGCAGTCTTGCTACACTTCTCTGATGAAAGGAAGGAAGCACAGAGCTCAGGAATGGCAACTCAGATCTGACATTATTGCAGCAGAATATCTCATTTCTTTCCCCAAACCTTTTCCTTTTCATTGTCTTTTCCCTCTGCAGTGATAACTGAACTTTGTCACAACCCACACCCATCCTCTTCACCTGGAACTTCCTATCTTATGCTCCTTTGGAGCCCAAGAAGTGTGTGATGACACACAGCCTCTGAAGAGTCCCGACAGTGGGAAGGTCAAAGTCTCCCTAGCCCTGAAAGCAAAACGTCTTCTAGAAATGTCCCAATCTCTCTCTAAGGGAAGTTCTTCTTTTGACACAAATTATAGAGAAGGAGGAGGGGAAGGCCCTGGAAAACAAATAAGCAACTTTTTAAAAAGCTTTCAGAGTCAAATGTAAAGTTCATTAAGAAAAGTAATGGAAATTTTATGGCTGGTGCACAGATAAATTCATTGCTGCCTCTTAATTCATCAAGCCCGCATACAAGAGTGTATACCAAATTAATTGGAACTAACAGCTTCTCAGAAACTCTAACCAGCTGCACACTCAGGGTAAACTAGTCGGAACAAAATAAAGAACCCCTCCTCCTCCTTCTCCCAAGGCCTTGATTGAATTAAAGGCTAAGTTTTCTCAAGTCTCAAAATGTTCAACAACTTCATTCTTCCACAACTGCCAAGCCATCACCTACTGTTCAGGCCCAAGCTGGGTCAGAACTAGATACAAATGGGGTTTCCTTGGATATTAGGAATCCCAATTCTATTTCACCATAGCTATAAAGACAAGATCAAAGAATTCTTGAAAAGAAAGATGTTCTCATGCTGACATTAAATGTTGTCTCATCCAGGTGCATAGATGGGGGGGAAGGCGGGTTGAATTTGAATTATTTACGTCCCATTACTTTCTAGGATAACTTGGAGAGAAGGCTCTTAATCCTTTATTCAAGTTAATGCTCTGGGTCTTAGACATGGTTTCCAAGCAGGCTACCCAGTAAATCCAACAAGAGAACCAAAGAGACTCTATAAGTCACTACAATTATTTGTTTAAAAAAGAACATGAAGCCCATGTCCTCTTGAAGACAAATCAGCACTATCCACCTTAATCTAAAATAAATTCCTGTCAGATGGTTGTAAATACGATTTTATTAGTAAATATTAATTATTCATTTTGACAATTTAATAATGTTAATTTCATGAATAACAAGTAACATTTATTGAGGGCTTCGTCTATGTAAGGTACTGTGTTAAGCATTATACATGTATTATCTCATAGAACTTCACAATAACCCAATGAGATCCAGACTACTATAATTCCCTTTTTTTTTTAAGATTTTATTTTTTTAAGTAATCTCAACACCCAGCATGGGGCTCGAACTTATAATCCTGAGATCAAGAGTCTCATACTCTACCAACTGATATTCAGAGAAGTTAGGTAATTTAGCCAAGGTCAGATAACTAGAATATCTGGTCCAACCTTAAGATGTGCAAGCTCAACCATCAGCTGAAAGCCTGATAGGTAAAAGGTGAAGGCAGAAGCCTGTAGGGTTTTACCCTCAGAGAGACCATAGAGAATTTGGGTGGGCCAATAGAAAAGCTTTATTTTAACAACCACATATAGAAGGTGGTTTTAGTCAGAAAGTGTTAAGGCTGGATTTTGATTCCCTGTTTGGGATGCCAAATCTGAATTCAGAGGCTTTCATCCTCCTACAGCAGAGCCCTGAGGTTCATCCACATGGAGAGGGGACAAAACTTCCACATGAGTCTTCAAAGTACTCATTTGGAGTTACTTGTCTAAGAAAGAAGAGATAACATGGAAATTAACAACTCCTCACTTATGGTTATTAGAAGTGGTGGCCAGTTACTGAAGGAGGGAAAGTCTTCTAGATAAACAACTCTCTAATTTGAGTTGCCTATTCCTCTTGTCCCTCCCACTATGGGAAGGTCTCAGGCAACTTCAGAAGGCATCATTAGAGTAACAACAGCCCGGGTCAGTATTGTCATGGACTGGGGCAGCATGATAAAAGTATGAGGAGTCTTTCTCATAAAGGGACAAAAATGAACAAACCCTAAATAGGAAGTTATTTTTACTTGCATGGTGTTATCACAATTTATCAATATGATAAACATTTGCTGGTTGCCTTCAAATGCCAGGCTCAAGGTAAGATCTGGAGACCCAAAGATGAGTAATCATAAGTGACTCCCCCCCCTTTAAATGAAGAGAATGGTGATTCACATAAAAATATACAGTCATTTTAAATAAGGGCCTTTGGGGCTGGATCACAAAGGTGAATGCTTTGATCCATCTACACCTTTTCAAAGATATATCTAATGAGGCCTCTGGAGAACTGATCACTTCAGACTTGCAGCATTTTGTGTATTCAGTTGTTTTAATTGTGTTTTGGGATGACTGCTTAATGAGCCACTGGTAGGGGGCAGCAAGAAAGCAAATGCATATCGAGTTTGTTTCAGTGGTGGTTTTGGCAGAAACTCTATATCAGATATCAAGTATAAGAAAATCTAATTAATACCAGCTTAAACATATAAGGTATTTGTCTCACATAACAAGAGTCTGTAAATACTTCCAGGGCTGGCAAAAAAAAGCCCAAAATTGCTACCAGATCCCAAGTCCTCTATCTTCTTCTCTACCATCCCCAGCATGTTGGTCTTCATCATCATGCCAATTACCTCCTGGTTCCTGATGGCTGCCACATTCCCAGCCATCATGGTGGAGTTCCAGAGAGGAATAAGGAAGAAGGAGAAGAGACAGCAGATTTTGGCTTCTATCTCATTGGCCAACACTATCACTGCTGACTTCAAGGAAGATTGGAAAATCAATTTTTTTTTGTTTATTGTTGTTGTTTTAAAAACCTAATAGAGACAGAAAAGAGAAAGAGGTTAGAAATGAAAGGTTAGTCAATGAAGACTATCTCTTACTCCTCTCACCAATACAGAGAAGCCTAGACCAGTTTTTACGGTTCCTAGATGTTTTTTAAAGGAATACATACAAAAAAAAAAAAAAAAAAAAAGGAGGCAGTTTCAAGAAATGCAGTATAGTTTCAATGTTTATATTGTGCATATCTAACAAATGGACTTTTTTTAAATGCAGTAAGTACAGTAGAGCCTCATTTGCCAGTACCAACTTTGGAGAGGCCAAGCCAAATGGTGCTCCTGCTTCTCCATTGCTTCCCCACACCTCCATGGTAAACCTTGCTTATGGGCCCCATAAGCAATGAGGATGGGAAAGGCCTGGAGGCCTTCTCTCATCAGTGTTCTTAAGAGAAATTTATGTGGACAAGACTGTGACAGTCTTTGCTGTATAAACCAGAAGAAGGGAATCTGAAATCAAAAGGACAGAGAAAGTTCCTGGAAAAAATCCATAAGTCATAAAGGGATATCATTTAATCATGTTCACAAAATAAGAAAAGATGACCCTAAAATATTTGCGAAGATTATGACTTAAGTGTTATTTTGAAGGAAATCACAGATTTTTGCTTTATGCCATTTCCAAATGAGTGTCCTTCTTCTATTCATCTAAAACTACACGCCCAGGTATATAGTAGCCATGAGCCCCATGTGGCTACTGAGCACTTGAAATGTGGCTGGTCCAAATTGACGCGTACTATAAGTATTAAATGCACACTAGATTTCAAAGACTTAGTAAGAATAAAGAATATAAGATATCTCCTTAGTAATTTTTTATATTGAATACATGTTGAAATGATAATATATTGGACATAAGGAATTAAATAAAACATATTATTAAAGTTAAATTCACCTGTTGGTTTTTTTTTAAGGTAGCTACTAGAAAAAGTAAAATTACCTCCATGGCTCATATCTGTGGCTGACATAATTATCTTTTACTGAGCTGGTCTAGAAGGATGATACCTTACACAAGCCTATCTGTAACAGGTGGTGTGGTGCCCCACACCCTGTCCCAGTGGCCCATTTCTGAGTTCCCCAGCAGCCTCCAAGGACAGTTACATGCATGCCACCAGCTTCCCCATTCCCTCCTCAGGGAAATATCTCTCCACTTCTCTGCCTGAAGGCCTTTTCTAGCACCCTAGGAGCTTGCTCAGGGCAACCCAGGATTTAATGTTCCCAGGAGCAACATTCAATTAATAGGGGATGGTGAATAAATGCCCCATCTTAGCAGTCCCTTGGCAGGACAATTTTTTTTTAATTTATTATTGAAGTATAGTTGACATACAATGTTATATTAGTTTCAGGTGTACAACATAGGGGTTTGAGACTTTTACACATGACTCGATGCTCACCACGGTAAGTGTGGTCACTGACTGTCACCATACAACATCATTGCAATATTATTGATTATATTCCCTATGCTGTACTTCTTATCTCATGACATACTTAATTTATAACTGGAAGTTTGTACTCTTAATCTTCTTCACCTGCCCTTTGGCAACCACCAGTTTATTCTCTGTATTTAAGGATCTGTTTGGTTTTTTTGTTTGTTTTATTTTGTTTTTAGATTCCACGTGTAAGTGAAATCATATAGTATTTGTCTTTCTCTGTCTAATTTCACTCAGCGTAATACCTTCTAGGTCCATACATGTTGTCACAAATGGCAAGATTTCATTCTTTTTTATAGCTGAATGATATTTTATTGTGTAGATAGATAGATAGATAGATAGATAGATAGATGATAGATAGATAGATGATAGATAGATAGATAGATGATAGATGATAGATAGATAGATGATAGATAGATAGATAGATCCCACATCTTCTTTATCCCTTCATCTATCAATGGACACTTAGGTTGCTTCCGTATCTTGGCTACTGTAAATAATGCTGCAATAAACATAAGGGTGCATATCTTTTTTAATTGGTGCTTTCATTTTCAGTTTTAAAGTGTGTTCTACACAGTCTCTCAGAGGGTCCCCAGCAGGGCTGAGCCCCAGTTGCCCACAGCAATAGCTTTCTCATTAACACAGATTTTTATTGACTCTTGACCCTTTCCTATCTTACTCTACTCGTGCTTCCTGGGGTCACCTCGCAAATAAACTCCCTGCCCCAGTGCTTTCTTCACCTCTGCTTCAGGGGGCCCAAACTAAAAGAACAGCGCAAACATTTTCACAGCCCCTCTTTACAGGACCCATGCCAAAGTATCCTTTGACTTTACAACTCACACCGAGGTTTTTTTCTTGGGCTATTATCAGAGAAGATGTCTTTAATTACTATTGTTTTTCATCAATTCATTTAGGACTCCATTGTCAGTGGCCTTAAAAAAAATGACCAAAAAAAAAAAGATTCTGCTCTAATTAAATAGTGTATCATTTGAAAGGGTTTGCATATTTTTTTCCTTTCCAAGTAATTTGCTTACATTTAAACTGTGCTTATGTAGTGCTGTCTTAATTATCAAGTCATTAAAGACATTAACGTGGCCATTTAAACCATTTTGTTTTGCTTTGGGGCAGTGGCAGGTTCTTTTAGGCACAATCAAACTCCACAAGATTATTAAACACGTTTCTCATCCGATCTGCAAAAAGGGGCACAATCAGCAAGATAGCAGTGTTGGCTGGAGACAGCCACCATTCCCTGCACTCTGTAAACAAGCATCAAAGAGTAGGTTCAGCTATAGGGAATGGGTATGCTGAATGCCCTGACCTGCAACACAGCCCTCGCTGTCTGATCCCTATGCCTGCCTTAACAGTAATGGCTCAGGGGCGCCTGGGTGGCTCAGTAGGTTGGGCGTCTGCCTTCCACTCAGGTCATGATCTCAGGGTCCTGGGATGGAGCCCCATGTAGGGCTCCCTGCTCGGGGGGAGCCTGCTTCTCCCCTCCCTCTGCCACTCCCTCCCTGCTTATGCTCGCTCTCCATCTCAAATAAACAAATAAAACCTTTAAAAAAAAAAAAAGTAATGGTTCAATTAAAAAAAAAAAAAATAGCTTTAGCATCCAATAGATCCAGATCTCAATCCTGTCTCCACCATCTACTAGTGTGACCTTCAAACCACTCATTCTTTCTGAGCCTCATTTTCCCTATCTGTAATATGAGGATGGGGGCTACTACAGAGAGTTCCTTCCAGGAACAAGTACTTTGTGTGGCCTCAGATTGCCCTCCCTCATGAATTATCTCCATGGAAGACCCTGAAAGTCTCTATGCAAAGCCCTAGAACTAGCCCCTGGGTTCCCTAGCCCTGTTGGATAATGTATCCAGCAAAGTCACATGCGCATACGGTACTCACTCATGGCTACATTTTCCTTTCTTCTACCTAATATGTTTCTTCTAGTGTCAGATCTTCTCAGGAAGCTGGGACATCATTCAGTGTTTCATTGAATTAGAAATAGTTATTGAGTGCCTGCAAAGTGCAGAGAGCAGTTTGCTAGATTCTAAAAGAAGGGAGAAAAGGTAAGGGCTACAAAGAAATTAAAAATGTAGCCACTTGACCTCCTGGGAATTGACAGTCTAGCTGAATCTAGTACTGAGAAACCTATTAGAGGCACAAGAGCTTGTTAAATGAATAGAAGGCTTATGTACAATGAAAAGCCAAAAACATTACTTTGAGGATTTTGATGAGGTTTGAGATGCTGTTGACAGAGAGACACCTAAGAATGCCCAAATCTTGCCTTAGCCAGCCTCCCTTCCACACCGTGAGGTCCCTCATACAAGGGACAATGACAAGTAGGAATTAAAGAACTCTGCTATTTTTAATGACCTGGAATGATGCTCTAAACTCCTGTGAAGGTTTGGTTGATAACCCGGGTAGGTGCATGCATTCTACCAGAAGGCCAAATGGGCCTTTGCCATCTTCCTAAGCCCATACTCAAATCTTGGGACCACCCCACCCTCTGGCTAGAAGCATTGTCCAGGGTAGACACACAATGAGCACTCAAAGGAGAGGTGGAAGAGAGTGAAGCTGGCCAGACCTGCCGAGGGCTGCCTGTCCAATCGCTGGTTACATTTGAAGGTCACTGAAGGGAGGCAGTACCCATACGTGAAACTTTTAATACATAGCCACCCTGATGGCTACTAGCAAACATGGCCCAAGTTTTTGTCTCTCTTCCTCCTATGCTGACATGAAGCCATGTCTCATTAAGTGACAAGAAAATGGCAGAGAGAAAATGCTATAAAACCCAAGGAGAAGCAAATTCACTTCGGGCCAGAAAAATAAAAAAGGTAACAGGATACTATTTGGCAGAGTTGCTTTTGCCTTAAACATAGCAGAGTGTTTCCCTACCAAGGAAGGCCAGAGATAAATCTGCTCCTCCCCATCCTTCCCCTGAACCTCCTAGGTATTCTTACCTCCTACAATCTCAATAAATGCTTGTTCCAGGAACAACCCAATTCTGTCAATTACCAGCAAGCTGATCCCTCTTCCAAGCATACATAAGAGAGGAAAGCTAGTTGGTTGTCTAATGATATTCTTTTCACAACTTCTTTCTGGGTATTTTCCATAATTGAATTGTCTGCAAACAAAATAAAGATTGCTGCTTCTAATAGTATGCGGCACTTTGTAGACACCTTTGAATGAAACGTAACAAAGCCCTTGAAACAAATGTTCATTAACTTCCTAGGTCTGTTTGAGGGCAGGACATTCTACATTTCCTAAGTGAAAGAGTTCAAGCAATCTAAACACGTCTAAGAAGTAATGAGTAACTCTCGTTTACAAAGTATTATGGAAAACGGCATCTTTTGACAAAAATTAATTTTAAAATGGTCTCTCCTTATTTCAGTTAGTTAATATACAATATATAGAGAAATGTTATATTTTACATTAGCTGGAGGAAATGTCTTAAATATTCTGGGACCCCAAGTCCCTTTATCTATTCTATCTCATTCTATTACCTGAATATCTTTCTAAATATCTATCTACAGCCCAAATGGGCTTTGCTCCCTCATCTCTGTCTCTATGGACCTGGGAACAGTGATAAATGCAAGTTGTAAACTTATTTTTCCCACAGTCACTCAACTTTTTCTTATGTAATGGGTCACACAATCAAGAGTCTTTTGTCTTAAAAATTAGGCCAGAATGGCAAAAACAAATCCATGAAATGAAAGAGGCTGCATTTGGCATGCATTCGTACCTGCCAATATTTTTGCTACCCCATTATATCTTTCCCTGATTTCAAAAGAAATACAGTGTATAGGAAATGGAAAGAAGAGTCATTGTGCCCCTGGAAAAAGATACTCCAGACTGTTCCAGTTTTCCATTCCTACCTCTGGAATTTGGAAATATACCCAAAACATAGTTATATATTTTTGATATTCAAAAGGACCCTTGAAGAGTTTTGGAATTTGGATATCTAAAGCATCACACTCTGATGTCCCCCAAAGCTAATAGGAATAGTACACAAACTTTTGCCAGGGATCTACTGAAGAGGATTCTAGTCTAGGAATGCCGATTAGGCTAGCAATTGACAAATACGGGGCCTGGGGATTTCTATATCTTTGCTCCAATATTCGACTTATTGGCTGATACATTGTACCCCACAGACACTTAAACAGCAGTCCACATGATCTTAGGAAAATAACACTGTGGCACAGATTATAGGGGGCAGGAGGTGAGGGGGAGGAAACACAGTGTTCAGCGGAATAATCCAGACCATCTATAAAGAGCAAATCCACTAGATGATTCCTGAGCACTTGGTTTGGTTGTTGCCATGATATGCCAAACAAATGTACAAAAGCAGCAGCCTGCATGCTGCTAGATTCTAGGATTCAAAGACAAATGAGCTAAGGCACTTGTTTTCCACAAGGCCAGAATCTATTGGGGATATCCAGAAAAGAAAGAAAGGAAAGGGCAAAGGGGAAGGAGGGAGTGAAGGAGGAAGAAAGAAAAAGAGAGACAGAGAAATGAGAGAAGAGGGGAGAGGAATGGACATAGAGTCTACCTGGGGAGTTAAGGCAAGAGGAGATGATTATTTAAACAGGCTCTAGAAAGATGTGTCAGCCTTCATTCACTCAAAGGACAAGATGATAAAGGCATCCAGGCCATGGAACACTTGGGCAAGATATTTGCATTTTCTATGCTATGAAATAGAGATTGCAGCCTGAATCTACTCTTTTGAGGAATACGAGGAAAGAAGACTGCCAAATTAGTATCACATTCCTTGAAGACAGAAAATACGTTTTGATAACCTAGAACATTGCTTCTCAAAGTGCAAGCTCCAGACCAGCAGCAAGAACATCACCTGACAACTTGGTAGAAATACAGATTCTTGCCCCTCACGCACTGATTCAGAAACTCTGAGGCTGGGGCGCCTGGGTGGCTCAGTCAGTTAAGGGTCCGACTCTTGATTTCGGCTCGGGTAATGATCTCAGGGTCCTGGGATCCAGCCCGGTGTCATGCTCCCTGCTAAGCAGGGAGTCTGCTTGGGATACTCTCTCCTTCTCTTTCTGCCCCTCCGCCCACTCACTTATTCTCTCTCTCTCTCTCTCTAAAATAAATAAATAAATCTTTAAAAAAATAAAGGCCTTTGGGCGCCTGGGTGGTTCAGTCGTTAAGTGTCTGCCTTCTGGTCAGGTCATGATCCCCGGGTCCTGGGATCAAGCCCCGCATTGGGCTCTCTGCTCGGCGGGAAGCCTGCTTCTCCCTCTCCCACTCCCCCTGCTTGTGTTCCCTCTCTCGCTGTCTCGCTCTCTGTCAAATAAATAAAATCATTAAAAAATAAATAAATAAATAAAGGCCTTTACTGTGAGATTATATTTTTCCTACCTTTTGACTATTAAATATTCATTCTTTTTATGGAATAATGGTATTTAAAGGACATGATTTTTTTTTCAAATAAACTTAATTCACAAAATAGATGGCAGCCCATGTTGGTCCTCAAGATGGTTTTTTTTTAACGTATCGGACCAAAAATCCAAACATCTGGAAACCACTGAAATTGAAAAGATATACATAGCTTTACCAGAAAAAAATGCCACGTGAATGTATTTTTCTACCCGAAGTCAATAATGTTTTACTTTTTATCTATTTGTATTCCAAAAATGTCTAAATTAAGGTTCAGATTCATAAAACCAAGTTTCAGTAGTACATAAATTTAATAAATGTCCAGCATCTCTAATGATTTTTTATTCTAGGATTACCATTTTCTTTATGAACTGTCATTTGGAGGATTTCTTACTTGTGAAATACATATATAATGGTATCTCCTCCAGATAGATGTGTGTGCAGGGGTATTTGGTAGATTCTCAAGATCCCCAAGCACCTTGCTGAGAGAATAGAAAGGGTGAGTAGAGACAGTATCATAAACTATTATTATTTATAATCTACATTCTTCATTCCATGCACTAATACACAATGTTATTTATTAGTGTAATCACTGTTGCAAGAATTGTTATTATTATTTCATGACATAAAACTGAAAATGGAAATTGGAAAATAAGAAAGAGAAAAATACATTCTACCTTGAGGACATGTGAGATTTACTACACTTAGTCTGCAATAGACAAAATGTATTTATTTCTATTACAATACCTTATTCATCAATGTATTACATCGCCTCCTACTCCAGTAGCCATTGGAGCATTAGACTCCTGGAACACAAACTTCATTCCTTCCCATCATCTCCCACACCCTTCCCCTCATTTCTAGTCTTATTATAGACTTCCTAGTCCCAGATTTCAACCCCTGAAGCCTCAGATTATTGCGGGACAGAGTCAGCCACTTCAGCAGACCCAGATGGTTCAGGGGTTTCTGAGGATTAAAAAAAATTCTGAGTGCATCGCTCAGACGTCCCCATCCCAAATGTCAGAGTCCTCTTTCCTCCCAATCAGGGTCATGACCTGGTGAGGTAAACCTGCAGGGCTGTGAATTCAACCTTCTCGGGAGATCCACAGTTCTTATCATTAAATACTGAGCCTTCTCTTTAGTTTTTTCTGCCCTTCAGCTGCAAGAGTAAAGAGTATTTATATCTACCAAGGAGAACCTCTAGCTCTAGACTTCAACTGGTCATCGATCATCCTCAGTCCTTCACCAGGGCATCAATAGCTCCCCCCAGCAAGAGCTATTCAATTAGAAGTCCTTATCATTACCACTTCCCCCAGAACTTCCCTGTGCCTGAGCTGTTGAACCACCCGTGTTCTCCCCCACTCCTGTCCCATCCCAGCTCACCGCTGGCAGAGTTCTAATGATTACACAATTCCAGCAGGCCCAGGGCTAGCGTGACTCCACCTGCCACCGGCAACGGGGCTTTCCTTGTGCAATCAGTTTTTGTAGAGGCTGCTTCCTAGAAAGACTTGTGTCTCAATGGGCTTAAGCCAGGTCTCCTGGGAAACACGCTGAGACAGTAGATGTCCATGCAGAAAGCATACGGGTAGTGCTCTGCTGAACTGTGCCTGCAAGGGGTGAGGAGCAGAACTGGTCAGAGGGAGACGTTGAATGGGGACAGAGACCGAGGCCCATCGCACAGGAGCTCTGAAGCTGAGATGGCTCTTCAGAGTATGCCCACCTTGGGGCCACCCGTGTGTCTCAGTCGGTTGAGCATCTGGCTCTTCATTTTAGCTCAGGTCATGATCTCAAGGTCGTGAGATCAAGCCTGGTGCCAGGCTCTGCACTCAGTGGGGAGTCTGCTTGAGATTCTCTCTCTCTCCCTCTCTCTCTGCCCTCCCCTTGCTCCCTCTCTCTCTCTCTCTCAAATAAATAAATAAATCTTGCCCACCTTGGAGTAAGGGGACGGGGCCTTTGTACCCCCACATCAACTAGTCATGAATAGAGGGAGCTCAACATTGAATGAGGCAGTTCCTTTTCGGGGAGGGACTCAACTATGGGCACACAACTGGCAACATTCCTGGCAGCGAGGGAAATGCATGCTTAGTCCTGAAGGGGGCATATGAGCAGTGCATGCACCCAAGGGTCTGCTTCATCCAGGGAATCAAAAACCAGGAAGATGCAAATGACAAAGATGGCCAGTGCTTCCCAGCCTGGCATTTGCTGTCTTCTCCAGCCTCATCTGCCACAGCACCTCTACTCAGACTTCTTCAGCCAAACTGATCTCCCAGGTGTTCCCTAAATAATCCACAAACCTTACTGCTCCTTGGCCTTGCCTCAAAGCCTACCTCCTGCTTGAGACACCTTGCTCCTCTCCCTCCCACTTTCCCACTGTTTTGTTTTCAACCCAAGCCCCATCTTTTCCAGGAAGTCTTACTGATGGCTTCAGGCCACATTGCCCACCCTGTGAGTACTAATCATGTGACACGGACAATACCCTGCATCCACTTGTTCACTATTTTTATGTGCATTTTCCCTGACTTTAGCCAGACTTTAAGTTCTGCTACTTGCTAGGGGGTAACTTCGGACAGTGAATGAGTAGGTTTCTGAGCCTCAGTTTCTCTGTTTGTGTTAAACCTAGAATTTATTTACTTATTACTTTAATGAATATCTGAGCACCGACTGTGTGTTGAGCCTAACAACAGACTGTTTCCTCAAGAGCTAGGAGGTGACCTTGTTTATAGGAATCTTTAGCTCAACATGTAAAAGACAGAGAGGCTAGTGGACTTACCGCAGCCATAGCAGGAGGACAAAACAGGAATAAGGTAAGAGAAAGGTAGATTCTGGGAAAAATGGTCCTGAAGATAAGCAAGACCCCCAAGTCCATACCCACCTTCTTCCACTGTGACTCTCTCTGAGATTCACTAACACCCGATGTCCATAGCTACTAGTTTTAACCGAATTCTCCCGACTCCCCAAGAACATTCTCCTCCCTCTATCCAAATATAAAAAGTTCAGAAAAAAAAAAAAACAGCAAAAATTAAAAAATTAAAGTCAATGGTGAGGAAAAAGTAACTTTGAGAGTTTGTCTTTAAATCTGTGCTAGTTCCTTCAGACTTTAGAGCCCCAAGGCAATGACCAATCTTGAGCCCTAATTTATTTTAAGCATCCAGGTTCCCCACAGGTGTTTGTCTCATCGGCATTAAAATGGTGCCCTTAGAATGAACTTCTCCAGGGCTGCGGTAAATAAACATCCCATTTCTATGAGATCATGTCTCTTTTTCATAAAGTATCTTTGTTCTGTTCTCCTGGAGTTGCTAAATGTGTGCTTTCTCGATTTTGCAAATAGGAAGACCCTGGAGAAAAGAAGAGTGAGCAGAGAGGAGGCGGGTAAGGGGCTGAACAGAAAAATGCGGCAAAGCACAAATCTCAGCCCAGCCCTGTCCACGCGTCTGCCCGGGGCTCATCTTGAAAGAAGCACATACTCCCAAGATACAGACTTTCAATCCCCACCCGAGGAATAAGGTCGGCCAAATCTGCTGACTTCAGGCTAAAGACCTATGTCTCAGAAGAAGAGGCAATAACTGTAAGCCCCCCCTGTTCCCAAGTCTCTGTGGACCTGTGTCTTCTCTGCACTACTTCATCATTGAGCTGCTCCTTCTCAGGGTCTGGAAGGAAACCCCTCCAGGTTAGACCACAACAACTGAACAGTGACCTACCTTCATCCCTGACTGCGCTGCCCCCCAACTCCTTCACTGCCCACCAGTGCCTGGCCCTCCTGGGTCCAGCTAAGACTTTGTCCCTCAACACGGTCTTCTTTGCAGTCCAAGAATGTTCAGGTATCTTCCGTGAACACATCACAGGTAACAGCTATTGACCAATGAGGCTTCTAGAATGAGACAGTGTGCTCATCCTCAGATGAACCAAGGAGAGGAGAAAAGACAGCAAGGCTTCCCTGGGAACAAGGAGGGACCCTCTCAGCCCAAGGACACACACACTGCTGGAATCATAGCATCCCGATGAATGGCCATGGACTCTGCTGGTGCGGGGGTTGGGGGCAGAGGCAGGTCGGTAGTTCAGGGTCAACTCTTTTTCCCCAATCTAGTTTCTGACCTTCTGTGCTTCTCCATAAGCTAGTCCCTCCATTCAAACTCCCCTGGTAGCCAAAGTGGAGGTATGAGCCTAAGCCAGCCTTCACCCCTCTGGGTTTCAGTGTCTTTACCCAGAAAATGAGGATGCTGGACCAGCTCCTCTCTGTGGTCCCTCCAGCTCTCCGCGCACGAGATTAACATGCGGGCCTCACATGCATGCTCTTCTCTTACGGTTTCCAAGCCATCAACTACAACATCCCCCCCTCCCTCTTAGTAAAGCTTAATTCATGTTTAATTTTGTGGTGGACTTCCTGTACAGGATGGTAACTGGTCAAGTTGGAAATAAACGCAGCACCTTTCAAGGACCAGCTAGCCGATGGTCACTCCAGAGAAGAGGAAGAGGTTTGCCCTGCTCATCAACATGCTCCAGTGGTAATTACCTCCACTAAACCATTCTTCGTGCTTTACACACACGTCATCTGAATCAAACCCAACTTCGGCCTTAGTCTCTCCACTTCCTGGAGAAGAAAATTGTAGGTGGAGGAGTGGGGATTTGACATTAAACTTCATGCTCTTTCGCCTTTGCCATGCCTGCCGGTCTAGAGCATCAAGTAAAGGATCAGACCAGCCTGGTTAAGACATTATGCAGCTACTTCTTTGCCATACTACTTTCATGTCTTACCTATTGTTTATATATCATATCGTCTTCCTAATAATATAAAAAAATCTGCTCTTATTTTTGCTATAAAACTTTTATTGTTTCACTGGCTTCCACTGATGTATTTCTCTCTGTGTCAGATGCTTAATAAGTAAAATAAAATTCCATTACAAAGTCAATGAAAAAATTAACACCTATAAGTGTTCCCAGACTTTACTAGGTGTTATGCTTCAAGGGGAAAATTGAGTCATGGCATATTTAAGTCTATGCAATGATGAATAGGTCTGACTGTTCTCTTGAAATTTCTGCAATTCTCCTAGTCCTTCAAAAGAGGCTCCCAGTACCCAGACCCTGTCACTTTTCTCCTAGACCACCCAAGAGTGGCCATGTGTCACACCAGCTTGTCCTGCAGCTTATTATGACAGATCCTACAACCCATTCTGGCCAGCCAGTCCTTCTATCAACCTGTCCCTAAATTTCTTAGGCAGCCCATAAATGAGGCCAGCATGATTGCTATTCATTTGACATGAAGCAGATATTCTTGATTTATCCTTCTTTTTATTTTCCTCTCTACAAATGTTTTGAAAACTAAAAAAAATCCAGAAAAGTACAAAGCAAAAATGTAACAATCACCCAATTTCCACCCACCTAGAGTTGACCACTATTAATATATCATTTTGACCTCCACTCTTTTCTTTGGTTTTTAAATTTAAAAATCACTCATTTTGGTCAAAATGCTACATGTCTATTATAAAAATGTAAATAATATAGAAAACACAAAGCCAAAGATTAAAAAAAAAAATTAAAATCCCACAGCCAGGAATAACTGTTCATATTAAGTTAAAATGATCACACATGTCTTTCAATGCCTAAACACAGAAAAAAGAAGACAGATAAATAGAGAAAGAGAGGGAAACTGCATTTATTAAAATGGGGTTATTCTTATGTGTGCATTTTTTCATTAAAAAGTATTAATTTGAATTTTACTTTGAGTTTACAAAAGTAAAAGAAACTACAGTGAAACAACAGGAACTGTTGAACATCAAATAAATGTTTCCTTGCTTTAAAAAAAAACAAAAAATGTTTTTAAAAGGATATCTCCAGGGATGCTTGAGTGGCTCAGTCGGTTAAGCATCCAACTCTTGGTTTCAGCTCAGGTCATGATCTCAGGGTCCTGGGATCGAGCACCCGTCATGGAATCTGCTTGAGATTCTCTCCCTTTGCCCCTCCCTCCCAGCCCCCCGTCATTCTCTCTCTCTCTCTCTCTTTCTCACCCCTCTCTCTCACATGCGTGCACTCTTAAAAAAAAAAAAAAAAACATATCTCTGAGGTTAAGAAATTACTTTATTAAAAGACATCTGAGGATTGCAAGTCTTTTTTAAATCTACTAATTTTGGTACAAGTTTCTCTTCACTTGCTATTTGCCATGAAAGATGAAGCATTCCATCTTCTCACACATCTTCCCATCCCCCCCTTCCTGATGTTTGCTAGTTATATTATCATTTTTACATTGTTCGTGCTTAAGGCCTTCACACTTTGTTCTTTACCCTTTAATTCTCATAGCTGTTTACCATGAATTCTACATTTATATGAATTCGGTATTCCACGCAATATTTGCCAGGGATTCCATTCCTGTATTCTGTAGTTTCATTCACACACGAAGTGGTTAGCTTTACCTACATGTAGTTTTTTTTTCCACCACGAAGTTCATACAGGTGCTGTATTCGTTAAATTCTTCTGTGTTTCAACATCCCTTTACACCTAGACGTCACCTTAGACAGGTAAAAGGATCCAAAGTCAAATGTTTCCCCAACAAGACTTTAGAGCTCTGGTTCCATTGTTTTCTGCCATTAAATACTGTGGGAAAACCTGAGACCAGCCTGTTGTTTGTTTGTTTGTATGTTTGTTTATTTGTTTTTCTCCTTGTAGAGGACTTGCTCTTTCTCTCTAGATTCCTAAAGAATTGCTTCTTAATTAAAATATGTCTTAGTGTTGAGCTTTATGCTTCTAATTTTTCTAGAACATAGTATAGTACGCCCTTTGGATTTGCAGACTCAGTTTTGTCTTCAATTCAGAGAACAGTTACTTCATTTTTTCCTTGACTATATCTTCAGAGACACCCCCTACTTTTATGGTGATTTGTTTTTCTCCATTTTACCTCTATTAGCTTCCATTTGATTGCTTTAATTTTTGTCTTTTTAATTACACTTACCAAGATTGTCTCAAGCCTTTCTATATTAATAATTCAACTTTCAGCAATGTTTAAATATTTTTCTTTGCTGTTCCTAATTATTAGTTCCATAGTGACCTCATTTAGTTCTTGAGTTGAATTCCACAGGCTTCCCTAACTCTTTGAGTATACTCTATTGTTTCATTATCTTTGAGTTATTGATTTATTATATGTGTTCTCTTATAAGGTCAAATTGTTCTATAACATAAAGCAATTGCCAAGAATTTTCTTCTGTCCCTTATGTTTTTTTTCTAAAACAGATTCTGTGTAATACACTTCTTGCTTCCTCACTTTGGTTTGTGGTTTGTTATATCCTTTGCTGGAGCAGGTTGCATTGCTGCCATGCCATTTATATTTTGTTTAGGCTCGACAGCCCTGAATAGACTTCCTAGCTGGTCCGATGTGGCGGGCTGACTTCTTGACTCTCTTCCCACTGTATCCGAAACCAGCTTAGATTCCTGTCCAAGACACAGATGGGACAGCTAACCAGAGATGGTGGTGGGCAGGGCAGCTCTGGTTAGGAAACTGAATCCTGCTCTCTCTTCTACTGTCTTGGTATTTGCACTGTCCAAAGGGTCACCCTTTGGCAATGTGTGTATCTCATTCGCATAGCAAGACACCTTGCACTTCAGTGGGTTCCTCCAGTTTCATGCCAAACCATGGAGCTACCCACAAGCCCACTCTCCTCTTTCTTCCAGGTTCCATTCCCACTCTCTCTCAATCAGACCAAGAAAAATATAAGGTCAGTTTACACAGTTTCCTTCTCTTCATATTGGGGTGATTCGTAAGACTTCTCAGAATTTTACAGCCTCTGGCTTATCTTATCTTCTAGAGAGTCTGGCTTGTAGAGAGTGTCCAGGCCAGCCTGGGATTCTACTCTGTTCCAGCATCTTCCAAATGTCTCCACAGTAGCTAGTTTTTTTTGTTTTAAGTTTATTGATCTATATTAGGTCTCTTTCCTCCTTTGGTGACTGTTTTTTGTTTGTGTTTGCTTTTACAATTATTTCATTGGGTTTTGGGGAAACGATGTAATGTGAGTCTACCATGTTAACCCCAAATTTCTCTAGATGTTGTTAAATTATACAACATACTCCCATGTGCACCCAGGGTTGCAGGAAGTTCCTGGCAAAGTAGCAGAACCTATTTCCTTTCTCTCCTACTCAAGAATGCATATAAGGGAAAGCAAGTAAGAACCACCCCCTCATTCAGTAAGTACTGGGTGAGCAATTGCTCTCTGGGACACACTGTGCCAGACATTAAAATATAGTGATGAGGAGAACAGAGCACAGGCTGAACTGTCATGGAGCCTAGATCCTCATGAAGCAGGCAAACATTCATCCAAGAATCACACAAAGTTAAATCAATTCCGGGTTTGTAAGATGAAAAGAATTCTGTGGATGCATTCGTGGTCACAGGGCCACAGTGATGTGAATGTATTTAATGCCACTGAACTGTTGCTTAAATATGGCAAAGATAGCAAATTTTGTCATTTGTACTTTCCCACAATTTTTAAAAATGAGAGTAAGTGTTATGAGAGGGAGAAAAACAGTGCTATGAGAGCATAAAAGAGGGTAGGTCGGGAGACCCTTTCCTGAGGAAGCAATGATCAAACTGAAAATCCAAAGGAACAATGGGATGGAAGTTATTGTAGGGATAACCTTGAAACCACTCCAATTTATAAAAAAGATAAATCATTCACAAACGTTGGTACTTTATTATTGGTATGGCAGGATAACGTATTTGAAATGTTAACCAATATTTTTTCTCTATATCCATTTTCACGTTTCTACCCTTCTCCTCCTGCCCACTCCCGAGGTTAGCCTAGATTTGTTTTGTGGGGAGAAGGGAGGCACAGAGACACAGCAAGGGGGAAAATCAAGCAGCCTTCAAGATTCATGCTAGATTTTGGTGTTTCCAAAAGACCAGGCATTAGGGTGAAACAAAGAGAATTTGGGGTACAGGTGTTTAGAGAGAAATCATGAAGAAAAGAGCAAGGATCCCTCCCACTCCTAAATTTAAAAGAATTTCCCAAGCTTGAGATAGAAAGCCTCAGGGGAGGCAATGAGATCATAGAAGCTGGGGATGCAGAGGAAGGACCACTTTGGGCCAATCCCAGGGAGGCACTGAAATCTCCAGGTAGGCTTGAGATGAGGCATCAGAGAGCAGGAAAGAGGCTCCCCACTCTTAGGGAAGAACCCTGGGAGGCAGCAAGATTCAGAGAATGAAGAGCCGCCTGGTGTTTCTGGAACAACTAGACAGGGCCACAGCAGCTTCACAGAGTGGAATAAAGCAATCTTTGTGCCCCTAAAGGCACAGGAAGTAGGAAAATGAGCTAATGATTCTGAAACTTGTGGGAGAGAGGATGGATGTCTCCTTGGCAACCTGAGTGAACTGATAACCATGGACCAGATGAGTAATTGACTTCTCAACAGATGCCCACAACCCAGATGACATCCAGGGCTTAAAGGATTGCCTCTGCACACACCAGTGTCTTCACACCACCCTCTGCCCCCTGCCGCACCACCCACCCCAGAATTAGAGACACAAAATGACTAAATGAACTTTCTGCCATCCTAACAGAAGGAGGGAACAAAATGAAATGAGAATGACTCATAGGAGGATAAAGGAGGCTACATTTAGGGCTGCCTGATTTCCATGCTAAGATCCACAGTAATAGCAAATGTCCCCTTATTTACTCCTTACAGTTCCCAGTAATACACCTGTGTGTCATGGCGTGAATATTTAGAATCACTAATGCAAATGTTCACTGCTGGGATGTCACATCGGTCCAGGGCATCAGCCACGAGCAAAGGCCCATGCTGGGCCACTCCAACAAAGGGATCTGCAATAGTCAGTTACAAGGCCTGATGCAAGAGCCAGCTGCCCCACCCTATTGTTTCAGCACATTGGCGGCTGCTTTCCTGTTACTTTCCATTTAGGAATTTGATACATTTGATATATTGCTTAATGACAGCAATAATGCCTTATGTTGTCTTTTTTCAATCTCCTGCTGGATGGTCAACACCTAGAACAGTGCAGGTGCATAGGTTGTCCACAATAAGTATTCATGGAATGAAAGATGGCATCTTTGTATCTTCTCTCTAGTAGAATGTCTCAGACAGTGTATAGAATTAATCTGAATCTCAAATGGCAGCCAGGAGGCCTAAATCTAACACTTGGCCAATTCCATGAAATTCTGGATATAGGCAAAGACAGCCTGATGCTTTTAGACCACTTGGCCTAATTTTTTTTTTTTTTAATATTTTATTTATTTACGACAGAGAGAGACACAGCGAGAGAGGGAACACAAGCAGGGGGAGAGGGAGAGGGAGAAGCAGGCTTCCCGCTGAGCAGGGAGCCCGATGTGGGGCTCGATCCCAGGACCCTGGGATCATGACCTGAGCCGAAGGCAGATGCTTAACGACTGAGCCACCCAGGCGCCCCTGGCCTAATTTTTAAGACTCAAAAATTCAGATCCAGCTGAGTCCTAATTGCAAAAATATTCTCAACATCTGGAGTGTAGAACGCTTAATTGATCGTTCCTATCAATACCCAGTTGAATAGAAGCCTGGAGGTTAGAACCTGCCACTTTTAAAATATTATACTAAGCTATTTGGGCCTTTAAGTGTTGCGTTAAACTCAACAATAGGAAAGTAGCACTGTGTTGAGTGCTGAGAGCCATCTGTGGGGGGGGGGGGGGCAGAGAAAGACAGGTTCCAAATATGTGGTTATGCCGCCCTCTCGCGGGGAAATGCCATAGCATCTGAAACAGTCCTGGGGAAAACTTCCTACCCTGCTGATACTGCTAGTAATAAATGTGTACTGACCACCTTCTGTGACTTTGTAAATGTCACAGATACTACTAATATCCCCACATTACAGATGAGAAAAGCGAGCCTCAGAGAAGTTAGTATGCCCACGTAGTAAGAGCATAACCGGACCCAGGTATGTCCAATTCCGAAGACCATACGCTTTCCTATATGATTATTATCAAGCATAATTTGTTCAGAGTTATATCTCTAGTGTCTTACAGGTAGTGGATACTCACTAAATGTTTGTTCAATGGATGAATGAGAGAAGTAGCAATTACAGCTTTGCAACAATGTATAGTATATATCACTTGTGGACTGCCTGCTATGCACACATATCATTGGATGGAGCTCAAGCAGGGCAAAGTTAAGACTCGTTCTGATACAGTTTTTAGCTCATTATTTAAAAGCACCCTCTTTTTATAGATTTACGCATTCATCACTTAACAAGTATTTATTAAGAACCTACTATGTGCCAAACGTGGTTCAGGCTGCGGCGAGGCTTCCACAGTTTTAATGATGAGCCTAAAGCCTTGTGGCCACTTTTCTGCCTTTCCTTTCACTTCTCTAAGAGCTGGAACTGCACTGCCATCCTGCATCTATTTGCTGGGCAGTGTTTTGGAGCATGGGTCTTGGTTATTAACATTCTAGATTATCTAAATTAATAGCAAGTAGTATGTAATAGCTTGAAAAAGAAGAAGAAGAAGGGGGTGGGGTCTGTGTGCTGAACTTTTTTTAACTGCACTCCTCAAAACAGCCCTGGCAACAACATTGTCAGTATTTATGAATCCAAACCTCAGGCAGTTTTTGTAACCATCAAGCAGCCCACTTAGGAATGGCAAGATTTAGGATTAAGGCATTAAGATCCCAAAGCTACCACCTATTTCCCAGCTTACTGAACCACTCTACAACCAAACATTCAGGAAACGTGAGCAGGGAATAGGAAATTTGAGGGAAGACCAGTTTGAGCATCGATCCAATATATATTACAGTCAATTCAAAAAATGGAAATATTTGAGTATATGTTATTGAACCAAGGTTCAGACAGCAAGAAATGCAAGTCATTCAATTCCTATTTGTAAAACAACAAAGAAACCAAATAATCACTAAGATCCCTTTCATCTCCAGAATATTCTGATTGAAATTAGATGAAAATTGCCTTTCTGTTTTCTTTTCTCCGAGATCAGAGAATCAATGTTAAACATACCCCACCGTGTTCTGAAATCTCAATCTTCTCTTTGTTACTGCAAATGTATTCATTCAATCAACAAAGATCTGTTGAATAATGCTGTGTGCACTAGCATAATATAGCTTTGGGATTGGGTTTGAAATGGAAGGAAAACTGACATCATTGCTTTATATTCTCCCTTTGGCCATCAGCTCTTTGATATCCCTGGATGTTTCTTTCTCTCTTACAGGAGGAAGCATCTTTCTGAAAGGCCTCCAAAGTATAGCAGAGAGGGACAGAGGAGGTGACTTTGGTAGTGAGTTAAAGCCTAAAGATGTTCCTGCCTAAAAAGAGGCCATGAGAAGCGGGTAAGCAGGAGGTCGGTCTTGCAGATTTAGTTGATCAATGGCAGGATGCACCGAACTTCCCCTTCTCAAATCTGATGTCTGAGTCTACAAAGCTGAATCCTCCCATCCCCAAGTGTCACTGGCCTGTGTATCAGCTCTCTTCCTGAGAAATTGCTAAGGAAAGAAAATAGCACAAAAGCCTCTGCTGTCTACCTAGCCCACTGGCCACTGCGGGCAGCCAGAGACCACGCGGTGGTGGTGGACGGAAGTTCATTCATGCAGGAAGCCATTCACGCAGGACTCACTGATGGTCCTAGGGGCTCCTTCAAGTTATCCCCATGGCTGCCCGGGGAGCCAGAGATTCCCACAAGACCTATGCATGGGGACAAGTGGGTTGAGGGATTTGAAGGCACCCTCAGGAGACCCTGCTGACTAGCTTGTCACACATACCCCACAAACTTAGATTCCCCATATTCCAGTCTTATCAGAGCACACCTTCAAGTTATTGGAATCCTGGTTGACCGCTAACTAGGTGTTGTCATCTTAAGCAAAAACTCTGACCTCTATGGGTCTGTTATCTTTTCTAAAATGAAAGGGTAAGATTAGAAGATATCAAAGGGCCAAACTAGCCCTAAACTTCCCTTTTAAAAAAGTCAAAGTAAATCGCCATCCTAGGTAACCCTTTAGCCTTCAAAATCAATGGCTTTGGAAGCTGCAGGTTTGCAAACTCAGCTCCATCTTCCCAGCTACCTGCCCACAAATTTGCACAAGACAGTTAATTTGCTTGACTGCTACCTACATGTTTAAAGGCCACTCTGTCCTAAGGTTGGATTTATTATGTTTCCTACAATAGTCCTAGTAAAAACTGGGATCTAAAGCAAAACTAGATAAATAAGGAACGGCTGGGATGCCCCATGTGGACAGAATGGCTTACTTAGCTTCTACATGATTGCCTTATTTGGGTCATTTTGGTTGTGTGTAAAGATGCCCTTTTAGGGCGCCTGGGTGGCTCAGTCGTTAAGCGTCTGCCTTCGGCTCAGGTCATGATCCCAGGGTCCTGGGATCGAGTCCCACATTGGGCTCCCTGCTCGGCAAGAAGCCTGCTTCTCCCTCTCCCACTCCCCCTGCTTGTGTTCCTGCTCTCGTTATCTCTCTCTCTCTGTCAAATAAATAAATAAAATCTTTAAAAAATAAAAATAAAAATAAAAAAAAAAAAGATGCCCTTTTAAAGTCAACCCTACTGAGCAATCAGTTAAAACTGCACATAACGTTGAACTTGAACCATTGTTTCTTTAGCTTCAAACACAAGAAATGCTCTTTTGTGGGCGGCTGCCTGGCCATCAGGCCTAAAGGGCAGTTTTTGTTTACATTCCTTCTAGCAATGGTTATTTACTCAACTCCCATTTGAGTACAACAAGCTGTTAGCTTGTCCCACTAACAGCAGCCCTTCAGGGGTGCTGCGGGATCCTGAGCTTCTCCTTGAGAGGTAACCACGTTTTTATTTCTTTGCCTCTGATCTATATGCCAGGCAAGCCCTCTCACATCTTCCTTCAACTCCTCCCTCTAATTTACCTTCCACAAATGCACCTGGCAGGCTCACCTCCCACCTGGTCACCTCCTGGGCTCAGCAAGGGCTGACACATCCCAGCCCACAGTCTCAGTATAGGCATTAATGTGGCTTTCTTTACTTAACTTTCAATGAATATATAAAGTTTCTACTCTGAGTATTCTGAGTTACCCCGACTTATTTCTCTCCATCCCTTCTTATCTCTCCCAGTTCACGCCCCTGGCAACCTCACACAATCTCCCTCTTGCAAAGTATCCTTTCAAAAGGAGTGAAAAATCGAGGTCTCCCTTTTAAGCCAGAGATTCCAGGGTGCCTATAGGCTCAGGACTCTGGGATATTAGGTGATTTTCCCCCAAAATATCTGTCTCCATCACCCCCAGCCCAACGCTCTGAGAAAGAGTGCATGCACTGTGCATGCACCCCCATTTATTGCACCCACGTACACGCAGGTGCTGCGCACACACTGTCCGTCATCTCCCACCCCTGTCCTGCTGGGGGTCCAGATGCTCATGGCCTCTGTCTTGCAGTTCTATTCCCCACATGCCACATGGCAACTGTTTTCATTATAAGAGATTGCGATTCGAGCGCCTGGGTGGCTCAATGGGTTAAGTGGCCAACTCTTGGTTTCAGCTCAGGTGATGATCTCAGGGTTGCGAGACTGAGCCCCGTGGGCAGGCTCCGCACTGGGTGTGGAGCATGCTGAAGATTCTCTCTCTCCCTCTCCCTCTGCCCCTCGCCACCCACACCCCCCACCCGTGCTCCACTCACACTCTCTAAATAAATAAATAAAAATAAATATAAAGAGATTGTGATTAATTTTTTAATCCCCAGAATTGTTTACAATACCTCCTGAAAAAAGTGGGGAATGGGGGATTGTGAGTATTGTGTATATCCTCCAAGGACCTAGTCAAACCCACAAAAATTAAGGCATGTCTCTTTGAACGAGTCATGAACATCAGCAAGGAGCAAAGTTGTTGGAGTAGTTTCGTTACCAGTAATAATGCCAATGTTTTATCTCTGTCTGACTCCTGTGTCTTATTTCTTAATTGACCCTGAACCCGGAGAAGGAAGAAGGTGAAATTTATTATCTTCCTCAAACCTCATCAAGGAAAACAAATGTTAAACAGATAATATATAAATTAAAAGTTCACTGCAAACCGGAGTAAGTGCCATGGAGTATAACCAAGTGAGTAAGAAAAACCTCAGTCCTGCTGGGTTTCTTCTCTACTCTCACAAAGCTACCACCCGCGCTGCACATCTGACATGGGGAAACTGGGGTCCCCACCCAAGCAATACTGTGACCCCAGCTGAGTGTTCTACAATTTAACTCAACTCTGACACACTCTACCTGGAGACAGCACCAGATCCCTCAGGTGAAGGGCTCATTCCCACAAGACTGCCCCCCACCCCGATTCTGCTTCAGGTGCCTGTCGCAAGCCTAGGTTGTTCCATGTACTTCTAACCCATCAGCTATAACCCACTAGACCTTCGTCCGGTTCTATTAAGATACATTAAAAAATATAGAATCTAAATAGATACCAAGGTAGGCAGGGAGAAAGCTTTCCAGTGGCGATGCTGAGTGCCATGTTTGTGTTCCTCCACTAACAGACGCCAACAGACCCACCTACCAGGCCTGCCCCTAGCATTTCAGGGCTCAGGGCATGAGTACAAAGGGAGGCCCATAAATCATGTCTCTAACAAACTACAACTTATAAATTAAGCAAAATATGTTCTATCCTTCTGTCAAAACAGACACATCTTCACAAAAAATGTGCAAAGCTACAATTATCTAACTGCAAGTGGGCAAATATCAGACAGCTGAATTTAATTATTATTGCACATGCCTGGGTGTTCTGTTGTGGTCGAGTCTGGGTGAGTCATACAGACATTCGTAATTTACAAATTACACATTAATTCCAAAATATTTATTTTTCTTGCCTTAATTTCAACAATATCTCTAATTATGTTGTTTAATCAGATTTTCCACAAATTTTCTGTTCTATTGACAGTAGTGCCCAATTATGTGATTTTTTTCTTGGGTCATTGAAGTTCTTAGATGGTTTTTTAATTCCAGTTTTGGGAAGCTACTCTGCTGAGTCTATAACAATTTGAATTGCCATGAAGTTCTTAAAGCATTTTTTACTAATATTTTCTAATTTTTAATGTGCCTTGTACCACAAATAATAAATTGCTTATGGACTGGCTCTGAGAAACACGGTAACCGTTGGAGACATGGGCTTTCTCTCACCGAGATTCAAAAGTGATGGAACCGGGCTGTGTATGGTGATGTCCTTCCTAAGAGTACAGCATGGAAAGGGGGAAATAGAGAATTTTATTGCAGAGAAACCTGACGTACACTGCCTCAGCCAAGTGATCAAGGTCAACATCAACAGTAATGAGTCATATCGGTCATATGTACTCTTGATATGACATGATGGAGAGGGCCCTTCCCCTCCGTGGTCTTCCTCACCAAACCCATCACTTCAGTCTAGTCAAGTCCCAATTGAGGGACATTCGGCAAAATACCCTACCAGTATCCCTCAAAATTGTCATTCTCATCAAAAGCAAGGAAGATCTGAGAAGCTGTCACAGGCCAGAGGTGCCTAAAGAGACATGATTAAATGTAATGTGGTACCTTGGGCAGGATCCTGGCACAGAAAAAGGACATTAGGTAAAAAAGGAAAGCTGAATAAAGTATGGACTTTAGTTAACAAAAGTGTATCAATACTGGCTTATCTGTTGTGACAAATGTCCCTTAGGAATGTAAGATGTTGGGGCACCTGGATGGCTCAGTCCGTTGGGTGTCTGCCTTCGGCTCAGGTCATGATCCCAGGTCCTGGGATCAAGCCCAGTATCGGGCGGGCTCCCTGCTCAGCCCAGAGTCTGCTTCTCTCTCTGCCTCTGCCCCTCCTTCCCCCACCCGTCGTTCGTGCTCTCTCTCGATTGCTCTCTCTCTCAAATAAATAAACAAGATCTTTAAAAAAAAAGGATTGTAAGATGTCACTAATAGGGGAAACTGGGTACAGAATATATGGGAACGCTGCTATCTTAGCAAACTTTTCTGTAAATCTAAAACTGTCCTAAGATTAAAAGTTTATACATTTTTTAATGTAATAGAATATATCAGAAGGACAAAATGGCCTCATATTAGGCCTCCCAGCAGGAAAAGAGAAGCTAAGAAGACACTCACCATAGAGAAGGGGAAGGTGGTTTTGTGACACAATCATCCCAGGGCTCAGACTGTCCTAGGAGAGACCTGTCCGGGCACTGATTCATCTTGCCTCAGCCATCCTGATGCCATGGACATACTTTGCAAGAAATAGCTATGTGTATGTCACCAAGAGCCATCCATAAACTTGGGAACCTCAGGCCATTTTCCCTATGAGCCACCATGACTGAATCAGACTGGGTGAAGGAGCCCTCTTCCCTCCCACCCGGAGCGGGGAGCCGTATCAAGCAATGACCACCAGGGGGCGCATGAGGCCATCAAGAGCCCCAGGCCGAGCGCTCCGCAGTCTGGGACCCGACCTGGAAGGGTGTGTCTGAGATCCGGCTCCCCTGGAAAGTAGCAGGCAACAAAAGAACCACGCTTTTGATTTTCAGGTCATGGTAAGGATCGTCAGGCCGACTGAGGACATACCAGGTGTGCACGTCCATCGTCACAGCCCCGAATAAACTGCAATACAATTCATTTTAATTTCTCAACTCCGTTCCAGCCCCTTTAGTAATAGCAGGCAATTTAATTTCATCTATTAGGGGTTACGTTTTCTTTAGTCTAATAAAGCAAATGTTTCTGGTTGCTTTGGTTTTGTTTTGGTCGCCTCCACTTGAAAACTGAACCAGTCCAAGATCTAGTCACCCCTCCCCCGCTCCCATCCCAGGGGACATCTTAAATTCCGGGGAAGTTGACATCACAAAGCGGCATCATGGGGGGGTGGGGGTGGGGAGGCATTCCTGGTCCCTGATCTCCTGCACTGTTCTCTGAGCCCAGCAGTGGCTCCCCATGCCGACCTGGCTCACAGGTTGGCCCTGTGACACGGAAGATTCTATGAGACTTCAGCCACGTATTTTATGGCTGTCCACCCTCTCTGTTCCCGGCAACCAGCCTGCTGGTTCTCAGGTTCCACTTTCCCTCTCCTTGGGCACGTAAGAACATTCAGATCCTCTCCACACCCCAAGCCGCTCGGGATCCTCCTGGGACTAGACGTGCCATGTCCCCATTTTCACAGCTTCTCTATGCCTCGTGATAGAAGGAGAGAATCTATGGGGTTTGTGACCTCCCAGAATTCGTATGCAAAGCCTTCCCCTACTGATGTGATGGCCTTAGGAGGTGGGACGTTTAGGAAGCCATTAGGTTTGGACGAGGTCAGGAGGATGAAGCCCTCCTAAAGGGGACTGGCGCCCCATAAGGGCTCCCCCCAGAGCTTTCTCCCTCTCTGCGCTCTGCCCTGCACGGATACAAGGAGAAGTCTGCGGCTGCGCCCCGGAAGAGGGCTCTCAACAGAAAGCACCTGTGCAGCGCGCTGGTCTCGGATTTCCAGCCTCCAGAACTGTAAGAAATAATAAATTCCTATTGTTGATGAGTCTCCCACTTTATGGTATTTGGTTAGAGCAGCCCTGGACATTCCGCCTGACGGCCAGCAGCTCACCCCACACAGGCACACACAACAGCAGGACAGGTCTGTGTGGGGAGAGGGACGGTGGATCGTGGAGAGCACTCTTCCTCCTCCCCTCATGGCCACTCGTCAGTTCTGCTGAAGCAATTAGGGGCTTCTTTGACCTCTCTCTTCCTTCCTATTCCTCGAATAGGAAAATAAATTCTTTTCTCTGTGCCACATCAAAATCTATCCTGCCTTACATTGGAGTGATAGAAATCATGAACTTGACATCTTTGTCTCACCCTATAAATTGTTCCCACAGCTATGGATGCTCTTTCCTTTAGCTACCAAATGAAGAAGAATGACAGCTATTCCTAGCAGTTGAAAAAATAGTGTATCAATTAATACTTTAAAAGACTCCCCCCCCTCTAAAAAAAGGGGGCGGGGCGCCTGGGTGGTTCAGTTGGTTAAGGTCAGACTCTTGATTTTGGCTCAGGTTATGATCTCAGGGTTGTGAGATCAAGTCCCACATCGGGCTCTGTGCTGAGCTTGGAGCCTGCTTAAGATTCTTTCTCACCTTCTCCCTCTGCCCCTTCCCCTGCTCTTGCACGCACTCGCTCTCTTTCTCTTTAAAAAAAAAAAAGTCTTTGACCCCTCTAATTGTCTACCCTGGTGCAGTATGAAGTTTCCTCCCATGCTCAAGAAGGAACATGGGAGGTGGCAGGGGAGGGTGGATTTGAATTTAGGCCCCTTTGTCCTCCCTGCCCCTCAGGCTCTTCTCCCTAGTGTTCTGCCTCTGTCCTGCTCTATCAGTCAGGGTTCAATCAGAGAAGCAGATTTCAAATGTGGGTATTTATATATATTATAGATATTTGTTACAGAGGTCTGATATTACACATTTGTGGGAGTTGATTAAATACTCTGTCTTTGCATCTGATATTGGAAGTTGAAGTCCACAGGGCAGACAGGCAGGAAGGGAAGATGAAGTAAAATGGGGAAAGAAGGATGTGCTGGAGCCCACACAAATGAGCTGGGGTCCACAATGACAGGCTACACCCGCGTCAGTTCTTGTGGCTCTGACTTTGATCATTGCTATGCGCTGAACTGTGCTACCCCCAAATTCATATGTTGAAATCCTCACTCCCACATGATGGCTAATTTTATGTATCTTGACTGGGTCACAGGACGCCCAGATTAAACATTATTCATGGATGTGTCTGTGTGGTTGTTTCAGGACAAGATTAGCACTTGAATGGGTAGACTCAGCAAAGTAGATGAACACCCTTGGGTGGGCATCATCCAATAGGCTGAGGGCCTGAACAGAATGAAAAGTGGAAGGGACAAATTCTCTTCCTGCCTGCCCGCTTGAGCTGGAACATCAGTCTTCTCTTGCCCTTGAACTGACATTTAGCCCATGGAGCGGCTCCCCTAGTTCTCAGGCCTTTAGACTCAGACTATAATTACACTCTTGCCTTTCCTGGATCTCCAGCTTCCAGGGGGCAGATCCTGGGACTTCTCAACCTCCATAACTGCATGAGCCAATTCCTTATAATAAATCTCCTTTTATATATATATAAATTATCATATGTATAATATAAATAATATATTTTATTATAATATATTATAATTAATACAATAAAAATAGGATATATCTATAAGTGTATATATAGGTATTTATACACATGTATCTATATATACACTTATATCCTACTTATATTATATATTATACTATATATTTTATATATGTGTGACTTATTGGTTCTGTTTTTCCATTTCCAGAGAACCCTGACTAATACACCCTAGCACCTCAGCATGTGACCATATTTGGAGATAGTGTCTTTAACAAGATAATTAAGTTAAAATTACTTATTAGGGTGGGCCCTAATCCCATATGGCTGGTATCCCTATTAGAAGAGGAAATTAGAATCCGAACACACACACCAAGGGAAGACGAAGTGAAGACATAGAGAGAAGATGCCATCTACTGGCCAAGGAGAGAGGCTCAGAAGAAAGCAACCCCACCAGCACATTGATCTCAGACTTCTAACTTTCAGAACTGTGAGAAAACACATCTCTGTTGCTTAAGCCACCCAGTCTGTGGTATTTTGTTATGGCGGCCCTGGCAAACTAATACAATGACGGTGACATCCTCCAGAAACCAGAGCCCTTCTCCATGAAGCTCAAGAACCCCAGAGCTGGAAATGCTGAAGGATTCGAGGAGAGTAGAGCAATTGCAGGTCCTGCTGCCTCTTTGCACCAATTATCAGAATATTTTTCTTCAATAATGTGACATCTCCCCCAAAGGGAAATTTGAATGCTAAGACATAAGGTAAAAAAAATTTTCTCCACCTTGAAATATATGTGAGTATACTCATATACTCAGACCAAGACAAAAAATCTGGAAGTATGTAACACAAAATGTTACTAAGGCTTAATTCTGAATATTGCAACTTGAGTTGATTTGTTTTCCCTTTTTGCTTATTTACATTTTCCATTTTCCCCCCACTGAAAAGACATGGTTAGTAAAGGAAAAAAGTATGTCTGTAGGGGTGATATATAACAACATGTAAAGATTCTTGCAAAATAATACCAAATGAATAAAGTATCAGATTTAGTTATATATACTGTATGACTCTATTTTTTTTTTTGTATGACTCTATTTTTAAAGTATGAAAAAAAAAAAAAAACCCGAGGGGAGTATGGGACAGCAACAAGAACAAATACCTAGAAAGAAACACATCATGGTGTTTTATTCAGAAAACCAAACCAGAAACGACTTTGTTTTTCTCTGTTGCTGCTTTTCTTAATTTCTAAAAATTAACACAATGTACATACCCAGTATAACCATCTAACCTACAGTGTGGGCGAGACCTTCAAATATGATCTCTGTCCCTTCCACAATTAGGTGACATTATATGACACAAGTGAAGAGATTCTTACAAATATAAGGCCCCTAATCAGTTGCCTCTGAGTTAATCAAAAGGGAGATTATCCTGGGAGGATCTGACCTAGTCAGTAAGCCATTTAAAAGAGGGTTTACCATCCAGAGATTTGAAGCAACAGACTCTCTTTCTCTCCTGCTGGCCTTGAAGAAGCAATGAGTTTGTTGCCATGATTTTTATAGCTTCAAGGAAATGAATTCCGCCAATATTCACATGAACCTGGAGGAGGACCCCCAGCTCTCAAACACCTTAGTTGCAGCCTTGTGAGACCCTTGAGCAGAGGATTCATTTCCACTGTGCTGAGACTCCTGACATGGAAGCTATGGGATAATAAATGTGTGTCTTAAGCTGCTAAATTTGTCATAATTTGTTAAGCACCAACAGAAAACTAATAGACCCAACTAGGTCTCCAATGAAAAATTACATTTTAATAAACAAACCATAGAGTGGAAACCAAGAGATCTGGATCTATATCATCACCATTACCTACCTATGTGATCTTAAACAATTCACTTTTCAAGGCATGGGGTTTTCAAACATGTAATATGAGAGATAAAGGCTTGAAAATCCTATGATTCTAAATCTTGCCACAATCAACTCTCAGTTACTGTGCTTCCCACAGCCACCCCCGCCCCCGCTCTTGCTTATAATGGAGTCTTATAGTGTTAAAGATAGGTAGGTAGCCCATTAGTTTAGACTGTCAAAATTTTTTCATAATAATGAGATTCTCTTTATAGCAGTACTTATTCTTCAAAACATGGCACTTGCCTCACTATAACCCAATTGTAATTTTAGAATACAAATATATAGCAAAAGCACTTGAGATCAAATATATACAAACTAAAATGCCACAAAGGAATATTTTATGAAAAGGGAGAAAGTCCAACAAAAGAAGGATTAAACTGGAACTGTGCCTCTCAGAATTCAGGACTGGGTTTTGAAAAGGAAGATTATCAGACAATAAAGGCAAGCAATCCAACTACAGGGAAGGAACCAGCGGGATTAAAGCAAGTATAACAGCATCTGAAACAGAATCTGTGTTTCCATAGACTGAATTGTGTACGCCCCCCACCCCGTCCCAAATTCACATGTGGAAGCCCTCACCCGCCATGTGATGGTATTTGGAGATGGTAATCTCCTCCCAAATGGGGTCATGAGGGTGGAGCCCTTTGGTGGGGTTACTGTCCTTAAAAGAAGAGGCACCAGAACCCAACAGCATGCTCACTCTCTCTCTCACTGCGATGGACACAGGACCCAGCAAAAGGAAGCTGTCTGCAAGAAAGCTTTCGCTGGAGCCTGACCACACTGATCTCAGGCTTCTAGTCTTCAGAACCGAGAGAAATAAATTCCTTTTCTCAAAGCCACCCAGTCTGTGGTATTTTGTTACAACAGCCTGAGCTGACTCATACATATGTATTAGGGGGAAAGGGAAAAATAGGATTGGAGAGGAGAGGAGGGGAAAAGATGCTTGGTGGCCACGCAGGGGAGTTTGAATTCACTGCCCAAGGTTATAGGAAATCCTTGTGACTTTTTGAGCCAGAGAGATTGAGGAAACTGAGTCTGATGATAATCTCATCAACAAGTTTATGGGACATGAAGTTATGAGGGCTATGACCAGGACGGTGACCATAGAAATAGAACGGAAGCAGAACTTCCAGGAAACATTAAGCGACATGAATTGCCAGGACTTCAAAATAAATTCAATTGTTATTAAATAATGAACTCAGTCCTTAAGCCTGACAAATGAGAGATTCTGATAAGAGGGAAATGGTGGGGATCTGGCCAATTAATGAGGAACTGACAAAGGAACCTGGCCCTCTTTAATGGGGGAACCTGTCTCCCTTGCTCGCCAAATAACCTCCCAAAGTTTTCTGGAGAATCAATAAAAAATTGAAAAAGTTGTTTGACCTTTAGAAGGACCACTCAAGAACAGAATACCCAGGTTGACCTCCTTTTCTTAGTTGCCGGCTAATCAGTACTGAAAAATTGCTAAAAATGCTCACTGTTTTGAGTCTCCAGCTTTTATCTCCCTTCTCTTTCTTTTTCATAAATCCTGTTTTGTCTTTATTTCCTGACTCAGCATAAGAATCCCTCCCTCGTACGTATGCATGCCCTCCCCCTTGCATGCATATTGTGTGAAATATAGAAATGTCTCTGAGTTATTCTGTGACTCAAGGATGGACTTCCTCCTCTTCCTCCTCCACTTTTGTGCTTGGCCCTGAAGTCAGGTGCCAGGCTGAAATACTGGACCCACATTCTGAGCTGCAGGCCAGGGCAAGTTTCTAAACATTTCTATGCCTTGGTTTCTTCACCCACAAAAATAAGGATAACTAGAGTTTCTTCTTTGTGTTATTACTGGCAGAAGCTTACAGGATAAGGACATATGTGAAGTGCTGCCAGAGAGCTAGGCACATAGTGAGTGCACACAAACCTGAGTTCTTACCATTAGATCTCAGTGAAATGAGGAAACTTCCAGAATCCCAGTAGCAATGCAATAAATAGAAAGAAATGAGCTGTCAACTCTTTGAAAATGAACAAGAACATATTTTTGCAATTTCTGAGTCTTAAACTATTTCCAAACAAAAAGTTATTTTTTAAAAATAATGAGCAAGGACGGCCTGATAAGCACTGCAGATGACCTTCACCCCTCTCCTGGAGTTATGTTTCACATGAGGGACAGTATTCAAGCTGCTTTCCCAACTCGGTCATGTATGCATCGATGCTGGATAAAAAGTCCAGCATCATAATGAGGCTTTACTTTGCAGTCTTTGGTTGTTAGGCTGCTTTCTTACGGTATTGCTTTTAATCTTCGTGACAGTTCTGAGAGATAAGCCAGGTTTAACAATCCTGATTTTGTAGATTAAGAAACTGAGCCTCAGGGATGTTACAGAGCTTGCCAACGTTTCTATGGCGGCTGAACTGCTGAACAGGCAGAGGGCACAATCCACAGTAGGGCTCAGGTCTGTTCCACGACATGGCTTTTTTTACATTTTTTATTTATTTGTTTGTTTATTTTTGTAGCACATGGGACTGCTCACTTAAGTGTGTTTTTTAATACTTTTTTCCAAAATGAAGTCCAGGCATATTGCAGTTTCGGTTCCAGAACACTGCAATGGAGGGAAGGTCACAATAAAGCAAACATTGCAATAAAGTGAGTCAAATGAATTTTTTGGTTTCGCAGTGCCTATAAGTTATGTTTACACTATACTGTAGTCTACTAAGAGTGCAACGGCATATGTTGTAGAAAAAAAAATGTGCATACCTTAATCTAAAAATCTTTTCTTGCTAAAAGATCCTAACCAGCCCTGAGCTTTCGGTGAGATGTAGTCCCTGATCACAGATCATTGTAACAAATACAAGAGGCACGTTGTGAGTGCACAATGAAAAAGTTTGAAATACTGCGAGAATTACCAAAATGTAACACAGAGACACGAAGTGAGCAAATGCTGTTGGGAAAATGGTGCCGATAAACTTGATCCATGCTGGGTTGCCACAAGCCTTCACTTTGTCAAAAATGCAATACCTGTGAAACGCAATAAAATGAGGTATGCCTATATATCTTAGTTTCCTATTGCTGCTTATTACAAACTTAGTGACTTAAAACGACACAAATTTATCATCTTACAGTTTGAATGTCAAAAGTCCAAAAAAAGGACTTTCCAGGGCTAAAATCAAGAAGTTGGTAGGGCTGTCTGTGTTCCTTCTGGAGGCTCCAGCAAAGAATCCATTCTTTGCTGTCCCTAGCTTCTAGAGGCTTTCTGCGTTCTTTGGCTCATGGTCCCCTTTTAGTGACAGCATCACTCCAAGCCCTGTCTCTGTCATCATACCTTCTCTTTCTGACTTTGACCTTCCTGCCTCCCTCTTGTAAGAATGCGCACGCTTAGATTTAGGACTCATCTGGATAATCCAGGAGAATCGTCCCATCTCAAGACCCGTAATTTAATTACATCAGCGAAGTCCTATGCCTTCAAAGGTACCATACGCACAGGTTTGGGAATTAGGAACATTTTGGGGGGTGCATTATTCTGCCTGCCACGAGGTATCATTTACATACATTAAAATGCATGGGTCTTGAGGGCATGGGTCTATGAGTTTTGACAGGTGTGTATCTGTCACTTGTGTGACCCACGTGCTAACTGGACTATAGAAGATTTCCATTATCCAAAAGTTCCCTCCTGCCCGTTTCCAGTCCATTTTCCCCTTCCCACCCTCACCCCCAAGAAACTGCTATTCTGAATGCTATCACTACAGGTTAGTTGCAACTGTCCTTGAGCTCCATAGGAATGAAATCATAAAAGATGTGCTCTGTCAAATAAATAAATAAAATCTTTGGTCTGGTTTCTTTCACACAGCAAAATGTTTTTGAGATTCATGCATGATATGCGCATATCAGTAATTCTTTCCTTTTTGTGGCCAAGTAGTATTCCATTGTTTGTTTTTCTAAGACCTGCCCTATTATGAATTTAGTTACTATGAACATTATTACAGAAGACATTTGTGTACATATGATTTCATCGCTCCTGAGCAAGTACTTAAGAATGAGAACGTTAGGTTAGAGGGTAGGTATGTGTTTACATGTACAAGAACTATGGTTAAAAATTTTATTCAGCGGTTATACCCTTTTATAGCCCTACCAGTTCCAGCTGCTCTACATCCTCATCAACATCTGTCATTGTTTCAAAGTTTAGCCATTTAGTGGGAGTGATATTTCGTTGTGATTTTAATTTACATTTCCTTGATGACTAAAGATGTTGAACACCTTTTCATGTGCTTATTTTCTACTTACCTATTTTCCTTGCAAGGGTATGTTCAAATCTTTTCCTTTTTTTTTTTTTTGGTATTTTTATTATTGTGTTTCATTGTATTTGTATATTTATTATTAGTATTTTGTATTTCTATTTATTACATTAATATATTTATAATATACATTAGTTACATCATATTTATGTTGTTCATGTTACTTAATTCTTATTTATCTTGTGTCTATGCTGATAGCCTGCATAGTTTTAAATAATACATTCATTATGTGTTTATTATTGAGTTCTTCATAAATTTTGGACACAAGTTCCCTTTAAAATATAGCGTTGCAAATATTTTCTCCTATTTTCTCTGTGGCTCATTCATTCTTTTTCTCAGAGATTTTAATATATAGAAAGAGATAAATAGATATTGAAATGGATATAGATATGTGTGGTTATGTATATGTGTATTACGAATGTGTGCATGCATTCTTATACACAAACAGATATGTACACATATACATACACACACACACACACACACACACACACACACACACACACACACACTTCCCAGCTCTGTCTGCTAAGAGATTTCAGAAACATTAACACCCCAGTAGTAATGAGTACTCCTAGAATACAAACACCATTCTCCACTGAAAGAAAGCAGGCGGGCTTGGAGAAATGGCTGATTTAGGACTGGATCAGGGAAAGTAGAAAAAATATACATAGTGCAAAAGTGTGAGGATGTGCTCAAAAAGATACAGAAGTCAGTTTGAAGAGGCACCCGTTGGCTAAATCTGAGATAATCTGAGCATCAGAATAATAATGATAGGGGCGCCTGGGTGGCTCAGTCGTCAAGCGTCTGCCTTCAGCTCAGGTCATCTCAGGGTCCTGGGATCGAGCCCTGCATCGGTCCCTGCTCCGCAGGAAGCCTGCTTCTCCCTCTCCCACTCCCCCTGCTTGTGTTCCCTCTCTCGCTGTGTCTCTCTCTGTCAAATAAATAAATAAAATCTTTTAAAATAATAATAATGATGATAGTAAGGATTTTTATAAGCTATTGAGTAAAGAATGCATGAGTCTATAACAATGTAATCAATTAAATGAATAAATAAATAAGAAAAAGCTCTACCTGCATTGGAAAGCTAATAATAAATGTAGAAGGAATGATAGAATATAGAAAATCACCTTTTGGCAACCGTCATAGTAATTATTGATTCAGGCAAGAATCATGACTATACATGGTAAAACTAGTGGGTGAATGTTTAAGGAATAATGAGATATTTACATAATCTCACAGTATCTTCTTCAAGATACATATTAATTACAAAAGTCAATGCAGTGGAAACACCTCCTTAACCAATTGACCAACATTATCATTGCCAGGATTTGGAATAACCAATAGTATTTGGCTCCTGACATGCTCTCCTAAGAATTCAGCATCATTTCTGTGATGGTCTCACCAAATGTGCGTAACCTGAATCTAATCATGACACAAATTGACGTTACGGTACATTCTATGAAATAACTTGTTTATACACTTAAGAATTATTGGTATCAAGAGGTTCAGGAATGCACAAACACACACACACACACATCTTCAGGTGCTGTTTCAGGTTAAAGGACACTAATGAGATGTGACAAACTGGATGGACCTGATGATCTTGGATTTTCTACTGTTAGAAGGGACATCATTGTGGCAAATTGGCACAATATGAATAAAGTCTGGAGATGACAGTATTGAATCAGTGTTAACTTTCTAACTTTGGTAACAGTTCTGTGGCTATGTTAGAGAATTCCTTGTTTTCAGGAAATACTAACACATGTAGGAATAAAGAAGCATCATGCCTGCAAATTTTTCAGTTGTTTTAATTATATACATGTGTACCAGTGCATACACACGCTTTTCATGCATATATGAAATATGTACTTATTAATGTATATTTTAATAGATACAGAACACATATATTTCTTTTTTGTCAATGCAGCCCTTCAAGTTGGATTTATGTGCAATCAACATGGCATAGCTGGGAGCCTATTCAAGAATAAGAAATGATCAAAACCCTTATTTTGCATCAAAAATGTTTTCTAAACTTACTTCCAAGTGACTTGTATTTACGATAATATTGTTTGAATATTTTGAGGGTCCTTATTTGAAGATCCTTCTCTTAGGATCTTACAGTCTCAATTTTGCATTTACCATCTCAATTTCTAACCAGTGATGTGAACTTCCACTGAATCAAACTTTTGAGTACAACTGTTTTCATTGGTTACTTTATCATTATATCCAAACTATTAATAAAGAGGTTTATGCAATCATTTGCTCATTCTCATGAAGGAGAGGGGAAGGCTCTGGGCCATTATCCAAGCCACACTTCAAGATAGCCAGTCTCAGAGTCATAAGAAGTAGCATTCTGACTATGCCTTAATATTGACCTAAAATCCTTAAACCATCTGGCCCCAGACACTTCTCTGACGTGCCCTCCTCCCTCTCTTCCACCATCTCCTCCCTCACTCGCTTCAGCATCCACAGGGCTCCTCGCTGGCCCTGGAGCATAACAGACATATTCTTGCCTTGGAACATTTATTGGGGCTGCTCCTTATTCTGGAAGGCTCTTCACGCCCACATTTTTTTTATTTTTTATTTTTTAATTCATGTGTAATTAACCTACAGTGTTATATTTCTTTTAGATGTTACGCATATCAAAACCCCAATGAGATATCACCTTAAACCTGTCAGAAAGACTAGATCCACTCCCATACCTTCACGGCTCACTCCTCATCACTATAAGTCTCTGCTCAAATGTGAGCTTTACAGGGAAGCCTTCCCTGACCTCCCTGCTTAAATTTAAATGGTGGTCCCCACACACCCTCCAACACCCTATGCCCCTTCCTTGATTGTTTTTTCTTTATAGTACTTGTCACCTTCCAATAAATTATCATTTACTTACTTATTTTATTCTCTTTCTCCCCTGGCTAAGAATGAACACTATGATTTTGGTCTATTTTACCGATTGCTGAATCCCCAGCACCAAGAACCCCGTGTGTCTCCCATTCGTTTTCGGAGAAAGAAAAACAAAGAGTAGCCCCTGACAATCAGGAGCAGGCTTGGCACTCACAACCAGGCCATGCGATTCCCCTCTTGGACATAAATAATCTCAGAATACCAACCACAGACAGGTTACTGAGACAAAGCAAACCATGTCACAATTTTATTTAAGCACAAACAGAAACAAGTGCCCTGTGCCACTCATGAAGTACCAAACACTTCCTCTCTTGGCTAAAATAGGTAGCTACTGTTTCTTCACCAATGATAGCTTTATCTTCATTCTAGTCTCCTCTCCTTTAAGGTAGGGTTTACTGACTGATTTCTACCAATCATGGAAATTGGGGGTACTTCTAACCGCATCCAATTTAGAGCAAACCCAGCTTCCCTGGATCCTCCCACCAATTACCCAACCAAAGCCCAAATTCTATACTAGGTTCTTTCTAAATCTCCCTTCCTGAGACACACCGTGCGGTGTTCTTCCTCATTGCAGGAAGTACTAAACCTAATGTGTTCAACTATAGGTGTGTCCTTAGTGGTCTTTGGCTGAAGGGCATTGACAGTGCCCAGAAAATATTTGTTGAAGGAAGGAAGGAAGACGTAATGGCTATCCTAATGTTCTTTTTTTTTTTTTTTTAATTTATTTATTTGACAGAGAGAGAGAGAGAGCACAAGTAAGCAGAACAGTGGGCAGAGGGAGAGAGAGAAGCAGGCTCCCCGCTGAGCAGAGCCTGATGTGGGGCTCGATCCCAGAACTGGGATCATGACCTGAACTGAAGGCAGATGCTTAAATGACTGAGCCACCCAGGCACCCCAGACTGTAATGTTCTTAACCCAGCATTCACTGATTGAATACATTGCCATCTACTCAGGAGTTAAGTACTCTGAATTTAATGGAGCTCTAAGCTGTGTATCTCCACCTTATAAGGTCCACTTAATCAAGCTCTTACTGAAATATAGCTTTAATCCAGTCTTTCTCCAGAAGTAGTAGTTAACAATCTATGAAAAACTTAGACCAAAAGATGCCTGTCCATTTATTCAGGGTATAAAGGTGTCCTGGCCTTTCCTTTTATCTGGCATGAGTCCATACTGCTTAGAAAGGATATACACCTCCAAAGTAAATGTCACTTCTACCAATGAAGTTGGTAGAGCCTGAACACACACACACACCACACCTATTCATTCTATCAGCTTCAAAGCTTAGGTATTTTGAATACTGTGCTCTGCAGTTGGGATCTATACTCTGATCTTTATGACAAGTATAACTATACAAAGTTACATGTACATTCAAAGCTTATTTGATTACTAACTATGTACCTGCTATTTACAACCCTGGAATTATAGTTAATACAATGAAGTATAAAACCATTGTCCACTTACTCAAGGAGCTCAGAATGTGTATGAGGACATGCCAGGTTCTATCTCATGATACGGTGCAAGGATTTCAATTTTCATTTATCTGTGAGATATAAACACAAAAATAAGGACTTTAAGGCACCTCATCTATATCAAAGAAAGTACATGCTTCTCTAAGTTCTAAGGGGGAAAATATCCTGCTTCTTGTCTCTCCCTAATCCTGCCCTGGCAGATAGGTTGGTACAAGTGCTGACAGCCTGCGCACATGGCCAACCAAATAGATGCCTAAGAATAGCACAGGAAAGGATATACTTGACTAGAGTTAGTGACAATCACTGCATTCTCAGGAAAAGGCTCTAGGGGTTGTCTTACCATCCTTAAGCAAAGAGCACACTGGATTTATGTCCTCAACATTTTCAGGAGGTTCTTAATATGTGCTGGTTGCTTGATTAATGTCAATGGAATAAGGTCACCTCAGTGTCATCTGCATGAAGAGGCACTTATAATTTACCTCCATGGAGGTTTATGCTGTGTTGTAATGCAGAGCAAACAGGTTTTCTGCAACTTGGAAATCTATGACAGTGACACAGAATACTGATATGGACAAGTTAAACAGAATACAGACAGCTGAGCAAATATTAAAGAAGTCCATAAATTAATAAATAATATTAACATTTTGTACAAGTACAGTGAGTACATAAATTTAACTGGGAATGTTGGCAGGAAACCATGAGGAATGTATGCCTGGACTAGATAAAGCCATGCAGAACTCACAACCTTTTCACTAATTAATCATCATGCAATCTAGCAGGCTGAAAAAATAAATTTGGTTTTCCCACACCGTGTTCTAGACCTGCTTTGGAGACTTGGAATTTCCCCAAAAAGTCAAGGTTCTATGAGTATTCTCGTAAGATATCCATTACTCATTGTTGGCTAAAGACAATAACTCTAGCAGCTCTAAACCTTTTTCATATTAAGGGAATAAAACTAATTTTATTAGTCTTTATAAAAACTAATATTTTGATTTCCTTCTTTGCTTCGACCAAGCAATCAATAAGAAATAATATTTGTAGAACATTCTATAATTAAAGAAGTACTTTTTTTCCTCCATATCTCTTTTGAGATATGAACCTCACAACTCCCTGAGCATGCAACTCTTGATCTCGGGGTTGTGAATTCGAGCCCCACTTTGGCTGTAGAGATTGCTTAAAAAAAAAATCTTTAAAAAGTAATAATAAAAGAGTAATTATATAGCTCACATTGTTAGGATGTGATGATTGATAAGATGAAAAAGGGAGAAAAATATACCAGGATTTACTCTATGATTTAAAATCAAAGGAACTCTGAGGAAACACTGTTAGTGATAGAAATAGAGATTAATGCCAAGGAGGTAGCAGGAGAATAACAGGACAATATTTTCCTTCATCCCTTCTGATGTGAATGTGGAATAGCAATTAGCTTTTTGGGTTTTGCAGGGTTGTCGTTGTTGTTGTTGTTGTTGTTGTTGTTGTTGTTTTTAGCAGTTAGTTTTTTATCCTCATCCTGAAAAAGAGGATTTTCTATCAAAAAAGAAGAAAATGCCTGAAGGTATTAAGATATGTGGCCAGTGTGGACTTGTCCAGAACCCTGACCTCAAACTGAGCTGAGGACTGAGTTCAACTCAGGACTGAGCTGACGATGGGTCGATGCTAGGGAAAACAGAATTACACAATTTGATGAAGGGGCTGGAAAACCAAGCCACTGCCTGCTACCCAGTGGGAGCATGCCTGGAGGTGTTACTTAATACAAAAGACTATTTCATTGTCTGCAATGCAATGGCCATCACCTTTGTCTCCAAATACATTACTCCAGCCTCCTGAACTCAAGTCACCGAGGAAGAGAACAGTGTAACTCACAAAAAGAGAGGGATAAGGACAAAGGCTTGAAAGGGTTTTTGCAAAGGCTGTTGGCACGTTTTCCAGATGATTATCACTTGGTGGCCCTCCTAAAAATGAATACTAGCATTGAAATGATCTGCACCCGATGCGGGTTTATTTCCTTTTGTTTTATAAGGGAAAGGAGGAGGGGCAGTGAGTTCCATCCTGGTTTCCCTATATATATGGCATTGTTTTATCTAAATTCAAAAAAAATACTTCGAACTCAGTCTAGATGTTGTATTTTTCCTAAGTGTTGATATCACTCTGTCCAATTCAAATTTTCTAAAAACAAAAAACAAAAAAACAAAGAGGAAGAAGAGCTTAACACATTACAAACTCTTAACCTTAATAATGTGTGTTCCTTGATATATATATGTGTGTGTGTGTGTGTGTGTATATGTTGGCTCAAAAAAAAAAAAAAATAGGCTGTGGGTTCGCAGGCTTGAGCTAACGTCTAGCCAAGGTGTTACCTAAGCAAGTTCTCTTCATTTCAACAGCCACCTGCACTTTTTTAAATCTTGCTCCATAATGGGATACGTTTTCCGAGAGCACACTTCGAAAAAGGCCCATGAAGTGCATTGTGGGAATTGTAGTCCTGAGTTCGTTTCTTTTCTTCCCGGCCCTGGACTCACGGTCTGTTTCCGGGATGGTTGAACCCAGGATCTACCAATTAGCTGGGGCCATGTCGTGAGGCCGTGGTCCAACCGGGAAAGCCGGTGTGGGAATCTCGCAAAATGATTGGTCAATGCCTGACCTCGGGGGCGGGGCAATAAGGTGGGCGGGAAGACTGCGGGGATTGGGCACAGAGCCCGAGGCGGCGGGCGGGGATTGGCTCCGCACTAGGGCAGGGAGGCCTGGGAAGGGGCGGAGGAAGGAGACCAGAGCAGGAAGAGCAGCGGCGAGGCGGCGGCGGTGGCTGAGTCGGTGGTGGCAGAGGCGAAAGAGACAGCTCCAGGGGGTGGCAGCGGCCGCGAGAGCAGAATGCGGGTCCGAGTTGGGCTGACGCTGCTGCTCTGTGCGGTGCTGCTGGGCTCGGCCTCGGCGTCCTCGGGTCAGTATCCGCCCCCTCGGACTGGAGGCCGGGAGCCACCGCCCCCCCCCCCCCCGGCCTCCGTCCCGGGGCAGGGCCGTGGGGGCTCAAGCTGGAGACTCCACTCTCTCTGGTCACACCTCGCACTAGCCTGTCACTCGCTGTCATTCCTCGGGCTTTGGCTGGCCTGGGCTAGAGGGGGTGTTTAGGGAGCTAGAAAGGGGAGGAAGAGAAGGGGCGGTCACCCTGCCCACACCTCTCCTCACTTAAACTTTACGCGACTCCTCGCGAATGAGGAATTGACTCTGTGGGAATGAATCCCGACAGCTGGCTTAGATCCGCGATGACACCTGAGCCTTACTGGAACTTCCTCAACTCTCAAACAGATTATGTGCTTGGGATTTGTAAATTAAGTAATTGACACACCTGGGGTTATCACTGAGCAGAGCCAGGTCCATCAGAACCGGGATGTTGACAGTGGTTTGGTGGGTTGGCTTAGCACCTGAGGTGGCCCCTTGTCTCTTTGTCTATTTAAAAATGAAGACTTTTGATGTAACTATGTCCACTCTCTATCCCTTTTTAGGAAATATTCCCGAGAAAGTGGTGTTTATCTCTGTCACAGTGTTTCTGAGTTGCCCCATGTTTGTTTAATGTAACTTTGTGATTTTTTGAGAAAATCTTGGTCCCTATAAATTTAAAATGTATAGCAGCTGATTTTCATGTTTTGTATAGATATATAAATTCATGTGCTTTTGAATTGATTTTCCAGTTAGCAGATTAATACTATGGTTCTGAAATGTATTTTTCTTTTTTAATAGTTCAATCTGCCTACATCAGAAAACTTTTATTTTGAAAGTGTTGATAAAGAGGCACTTAGTGTTTGTGAAGAAACAGTTAGTACAGTAAAGCTTTTGAATTTTAATCAGTTTAGTTAACAAGACAGCTGTTCTGTGGCTTTAAATTTTTTTGGAACAAGGCAGGGTATAAATGTCAACTCTCTCTCTTTTTTTTTTTTTCCCAACAGAAAATTTCCCAGATGGCTATTTGAATCCCCAAATTATCTGTCCTAGTTGTAAGTCAATGCCATAACGTCATTCTGTTTCTAAAATAAGAGGTCTAAACCTAAAATTCTATCCATATTGTGGTTTGAGATACCATTTCAAAAGCAACAAGCATATGCTAGTTACTTTACTGCCAACATCATGCTTTGAGGTCTGCCTTCCCCCTTTTTAGTAATGGTTTGCATTCATGACCAAATCTCCAAAACTCTACCTAACTCTTAAAGCACTGTTAGCCATTATTTGACCGAAGGAAGTATGAAATGAAACTGTTGAGTGTAATGGAGAGAGTACCTGATGGGCCATAGACCACATGCATCAGAATTCCTCTTAGGAGTTTGTTAAACATGCAGTTTTAGGTCTGGAACAGGTCGGGGCATCTGTAGTTCAGCAAGCTTCACAAGTAATTCTTCACACTAAAGTGTAAGAATGACTCGTTAAAGAACATAGTAAGTATCCCTCTGAATTCAATTTGCAGAATTGAAAGAAAATTAAAGCCCTACAAACATTTTCCTGTGTCTTCCGTTAACTAGATTTCATATACTTAAGAGCTTCAGGTCAGTGGAGGTGGTACTTGAAGAAGTCATTTAATCAACAGTTGGGATTCGTGGGATGTTATAATAGCGGATTACTAACACTGAAGTGTTAAATCTTCGGATTGTGTTGATGTAAGCAGAGGACTGGGTTCGAAAAATGTCTGCTCCGATTTCCATCGTAGCACCTGTGCCAAAGCATTTCTCTGGCAGAGGCAGAATCCATACTGAGCCAGAACTAAAACAGCAGGGATGTGCATGCTGATAGGTAATAAAGGCACTACTGCGCTCACGTGAAGTGCAATCCTAGTAAAACTCCTATGTGAGGTAAAGTTTTAGAAATTGAGTACATGGATTTTCAGTTGACTTTTTTTTAATTCATTAAATTGCTTATGTATACAGGAAGTCAGCCTCAGTATTAAAGATTTGCTCCTATTTAAAAATCAAGTCTTGGGCCATAATTTTGCACTGACTTAAAGTTTGAATGTTAGTGGTTACCAAAGCAAGTTGCATATTTACCAGGTTCCATCAGCCAACAAAGGGAATCTTGATCCTATCACTGTTAGTAGCTATTATTTCATATCTTGTTTTAGAGGCATATAAAAATACAACACTTTTATTCAAAATGTTTTTCCTGTGAATAAATAAAGGAGGAGGTTAAAAAGATATTTCTCCATTTCCTCAATAATGAAAAATGCTGTAAGTTTTCTCACTTAGAAATACTTGTTTTCTTATTTTCAGCAGGAAGAGACAAACGGTTTGCTTTTTCTTTTTTCTTTATGCCAAACAGTGTTACAGAATCTTTTAAATTAGGTCCACTGCTAAGCATTTCAGGTAATAGTTCTATTATCAGATATTCAAAGAGTAAATTTCAGATTGTAGACGATGTTTAATTTCACTGTTCTTTTGTTCCTTAAAGCATTATTATGAGTCAACAGGACAGATGGTATTATTCTCTTTTGACAAGTTGAGAAAGAGGAGGCTGACCAAGCTTGCTATATTGAACCATGTGTATAAAATTAATATGTAATGAAGCCAGGTGTTGAACTTAGCTCTCCAGCCCTCGATTTGGAGTAATTAAAAATCAGGAGTATTGTAGGATCTGCACAGATTCAGTGGTAAAGCAGAGAACAGGATGTCTGCTCTCTTTTCACCAAACTCTTAGGACTTTCTGTGTTTGAAGGTCTATCAATCTGTTTAGTTTACATGACAAATCAGAAAATGAATTTGTGATGATTACTTTTCCCTGAAAGAATATCCCTGGTACTTTTTGCAGTTTGGTTGGCTGATATAATAAAAATGAAAGTTGGTCTTTTTCAGAGGAAAGTATACAATTACTAACGTAACGTAAACCATTATATTTTGGATGTCATACTGTTGAATGAGAAATCTATAACTTTTCATTGAATTCTTTTGCATTTTTTTCTTAATGTCCGTGTTCTGCTAAAAGCATTATTATTTTCTTTTTGTTTATGCATAAGTTCAGTGTCTTTATTACCTGACTACTACATATAGGTTATAAGCAACTTCTATAAGTGTTATGTGAATGGATATATCAGTGAAAGAGAAAATAGCTTATGCTTTAAGACTACCATCTGGAGTTGACTTTCCCAGTTTAGTAAATGAGAGAGAATTCTTTTATTTACCAGTAACCTTAGCATATATCCCTAGTTTGAAGAGAGGAGAGACAGAAGCATGATGCAATTCACGTGAAATAACCCTGATGTCACAGGTTTCCATTGTCTCTTGGAGTTCAAAAACACATTTTGCTGCTCGAATGTGTAATAGCTTGTAGTGTCTCAAATGTATATGTCTTCAAATTTATTTATAGATATCTGTGTTCTATACTTATTTGCTGCATATGTGACCTGTTGTGAGACGGTACTAAATTTCATGATTTAGTGATTAGTGATTTAAGAGTTCTGGCTCATCTAAAGTTTGGGGATATACTATATACATAATTTACACATTTAACATCTGTTCTTGATATATTAACTAGTTAATATTTGTGATTATTTAAACACATCCACACATACAACTTTGATATGTAATAGAGATGAATTTTTTTTTCCTTTATCCAAAGGTTTGCTGAGAATGGAATTTGAACCGTATGTTAGAATTTGGGCTTTGGGTAAAACTTGTGAAGAAGTTAGCATGAAGGATGAGTGTTAATTAAGTGCCATCACTACCTAGATGCTAATGGGTACTGTGGGACTAATACATGCTCTACCCTTCTCTTCCTACCCATCAGAAATAAAACATATTTGGAAGGTAGTCTAAAAGTAGTAAATGTGAAACTAGCTATAGTTTAAGTGTTCTTTGAATTGACAGCACTTTTCTTATATAGCAAAACCTCACTAGTAGACTAGTTTTCTCAAATATTCAAAAGAAACAAATACTATGAAATAGTGTTGTATATTTTATACATAATGAGTTAGTTATACTTCTTAAAGTTAGCTCACTATTTTGATAATACAAACTCCAAAGCATGTTTTTGTTATGCTTGAAAGAGTTATAAGTTATGAATAATATTTAGGATGTAACCATATGAAGTAAAGATAAATGGCAACCATAACACCAAATTTTCTGGTAAAAAGCACAGGGTTTTATAGCATTTTGTCTTCTGATTAATTTCTCATATAGCTTATGAGCTTATAACTGAAGCTCACTCCTGTATAAAATCAGATCATTTTAAGAGTAAGAAGGAAACCGAGAGATCATCTAACAGTTGTTGTTGTTTCTAAACTGGCCAGGAATACAATGACCAAACATGTGTATGGACACTGTGTTCAATGTATTTGTGTAAGAACAGGAAAAAGAATAACAATTAGCCAGAACAGAAGTAATAGCAGAAAAACACAGAGTAATAGAAGGAAAATTAACATAATTGGACAAAGCCAAAGCAGCAGATAAGAATTTGGAAGAAAGGTGTAGCCAGGGGCTGGATTCATTGTTTATTTAATATGAGATACTGATTTCTTAATAAATCTCATGTGAGTAAGTACATGATGGTATGATGCTACTTTTTGCTTTTATCTGGTTAACTCTTCAGTAGAGTAGAACACAAATCCTAAATATCTTAGTCTGGCAACTCTACTGTCACATAATAATAATTGTTAGTGTCCATCTATAGTAGTCTCAGTGAACAGTAAAATGCTAATCAGCACTAAAATAAGCTCTGTAACTCCAGATTCTGAGCAGAGGAAAATAATAGGTGGAACCCTGAACCACAAAATCAGAGATTTATTTTTATAAGTTTAGTAACTCAGTAGTAGACTAAATACGAACAGAAGAATTGGATGGTATTTGAAGAATTGCCTGGTTTGGTGGTGGTGATGGTGGTGGTGGTAGTCGGTCTTCTCACCCGAATAACAGATGAAGCTAGTGCCTTCCCTGGAGAAAGAGGAAGAACTACCCCATCTACCCCCTTGTTTTCCTTTTACCTAATCTTTTCTGTACAGTTGTTGAATACAACCATTTTTTAGATAATTCTAGATATATTTATCAAGTGTCTGATTATTATTTGTTGTATTTATCAAGTGCTTTAACAATACCTGTGATTTCCAACAAGAAGGATGATGAAATTGTCTTAAAATTTCTTTACAGATGAAGAAGGCAGTCAAGATGAATCCTTAGATTCCAAGGTGTGTACTAAAATTTGCATTGGCCAGTATTTGATGCCCAATTTAAAAGCATGAATTATGTGTCTTAGAAAGGATATGAAATCTATCTTTTGAGCAACAGAATTGGATTAAGAAAAAAAAAAAAAGAAAAACATAGCGGGTATCAATACACTAGTTCTTCTGGGGGGGAAATCACTGACCTGTAGGAGACAGAATAATAAATATTTTCATTCAGAGTGTTGGTTATTAGGTTTAATTTTAACTCGAATGTGCTGTGTGTGTAAGAGCCTGAAGGCAGTAACATTCTTACTGCCTAGTGAGAGATTGATTTTATTCCTTTTTTTAATTTTTAGTTTTTTTTAATTTTGAAGACGTAACCTCTGCCATTTGTTTCCACTTCTATCAATTTTTATAAATCTGTAGAGTTAATACATTTAAATTGTTTGGTTGAGTGAATAAGGCTGATGATGTATCCAAGGAGACCATTCAGTTATGATCTCTGATCTCTGGATTTGAGGGAATATAGATAAGAAACAGAAAGTTGTAGTACAGGGCTATCATAAGGGAAAGTATAAGCTATGTTGGGAGTTGTAAGGGACCCTAATCCAGGCTTCAGGAGTTAAGGAATGCTTCCTGGGGGAAATAACATCTAAGTTGAAATTGGAAGAAAGAGTCAGGTTAGGCAAGTGGTGAAGGCATGTGATGAACACATACCAGACTTTAGAGAGATGAGCCAAGTATGGCACATTCACAGCTGAAGGAGATATATCTGGATTAGTAAAAGTAATGGTCAAATTGGGTGGGAGACACTCCTGATACTTTTTGAAAACTAAAAATATTTTATATTTTCAGACTTCTTTGCCATCAGATGAGTCGGTAAAGGACCACAACACAGCAGGCAGAGTAGTTGCTGGTCAGATATTTCTTGATTCCGAAGAATCAGAATTAGAATCACCAGTTCAAGAAGAGGAAGACAGCCTCAGGAGCCAAGAAGGGGAAAGTGTTGCAGAAGAGATCAGCTTTCTAGAATCTCCGAATCCAGAAAACAAGGACTATGAAGAACCAACGAAAGTACGGAAACAAGGTAGTCTGGACATTTTCCTTGCTTTTGCCTAATTTAGGAAGGAGACAACTGAAATTTTAAACAAATGTAGAAAGATGCAGAAGTCTGGTTTTATTGACTGTGAACCACATATAATGTGTAGAGTGTAATAGTTTATGATTTTCTAGATTTTTATATATCAGAGTTATTCACAACAGTTTTGACCCAAGTTACATAAGCTGAATTTGATAATCAAAATTGCATTTGTATTATATTAATATCCTAACATCCTCTTTTTGTACTCCAGTATGTAATTATGTCCCCAAGTGGTACACAAAATGGAAACTCAAGAAAGATTATCTAATATGCTGCTCTGGTTATTTTCAGAATTGTGTTAGGATTTTTACTACAATAACCTTCCCAATCACCCTAGGAAATTGATGTAGGTGTTTATCTAACTGAAGCTTACATAAACTTTGATCCCCTTCTAACTTTTACCTTCTTGACACCCTCTGTTTTTAAATTTAAAACTTGCTCTTTCTCACACTTAGAGTGTGCTAAATAGCTATCTTTGTAAGAATTAATTATTAATCCACTCCGCCCTGTCCCACCAACCTTCTGTTATTTTGTTTATTATTTCAAAGATCACTACGATACCCACTTATTACTCTGTTACTAGCCACTTTTGGAAATTGATCCAGATTTTACCTTTCAAAAATATAATCTTTTTTCAAAATTAGAATTTTTTTTATTACAAATATCCATACCCATGAATAGAAAAACCATGTCTAAAAAAATTAAAAGTACCTTAATCCCATCAGCTAGACAACACAGCTGTTAACATGATGGAGAAAATTCTTTTCAGGCTCTTCTCTAAATGTATAGTTTTAAGAAGACTAAATTGGGTCAAAATGTATATGCTATTTTACAGCCTGCGTTTCGTGCTTAACAGTTTGTCTTGAACATTTTCCCCTATCATTTAGTATTCTTTTACAATTTTATGGCTATAAAAAAATTTTACAGGTAGGAGCACCTGGCTGGCTAATTCGGAGGAGCATGCGACTCTTGATCTTGGGGTCATGAGTCCAAGCCCCACGGTGGACATAGAGATTACTTAAGTAAATAAAACTTTAAAAATTTACATGTAAATATACCATAAATTAGAAATAGATTGTTTACAATTTTTTTTACAAAATTTTTTTTTTTTTTGCTGAGAGATCATTTTAGATGTATCCTTGTGCACATCTATGAAAATTTTCTGAGAATTAGTTTTTTAAAGTAAAATTGCTGGACTGAATGTAAAATTTTAAAAGACATTTGATCCCATACTGTTAAATTGTTCTTCAGAAAAGTAATTCTGCTTACTTCCTTTGAAACGACTCCTTTTCCTGCGCCTCAGCCAAGTATGTATTACCATTTTTAAATTTTTGCCAAATATTATAGTTTAATTCGTTCTTTTTTATTTTTTTATAAGGGAGACTTCAAAATGTGCACAAAAGTGGAGGGTGTAATGACCCCCTTGCCCATCACCCAGGGTCAGCGGCCATCCACACTCTTACTCTTGCTGCATCTCTGCCACCCCATACGAATCTACTCTTTTCTTTCTTAGAGTATTTACAGCAAATTCCATGTTATTTCACCTGTGTATGTATCTCTAAAAATACGGCTTTTTTCCCCCAACAAAATCACAGTGGTATTTTAACACCCACAAAATTAACGATTATTCTTTAATCACCCAATCCCCAGTCTCTCTGCAGTTTTCCCTGTTGGTTCAGATATCTTTTTAGAACTGATTTGTTTGAGTTAGTATCCACACTAAGATCTTAGGTTTTTCTTAATCTATAACAGTTCTCTATCCCTTGTTTTTTATTTCATTTTATTTGGTAAAGAAATAATGTCCTTTGTGCTATCCAGTTTCCCACATGTACATCTGACTGATCATATCCTTGTAATGTCATTGAACTTGTTCCACCATCTGCTGTCTAGTCTGTAAACTGGAAGTTAACTCTAGAGGCTGAGTAGATTTAGCTCTGGTTTTTCATTGAGATTATCTCATAGAGTACTGTGTACTTCCTATTACATTACATCCGGAGGCATGTAGAGTATCTGTTTGTCCCACTTCTAGTAATTGATCAGTGAAGCTGGGTGGTGTCAGTCTGATCCAGCCATTCAGAAGTTCCTCACTGACCTTTCACCTAGAGATTGTGACAACCGTTTTGCTTGTTGTCTGGACCCATTATTTCAGTAGGAATTGCAAAGTGATGGCTTTCTAATGTATAATTTCTCCTGCATTTGTTACCTGGGATTATTTTATAAAGAAAAACTTTCCCTCGTCAACTAATTCGTTACCCTGAAACACAGTCCTTACAAGCAGGATAGATGCTTGGTTCTTTCCCTTGAAATATTTTCAAATAATTTGGTGCTCTAGCAACCTCCAAAGGAGGCCAGTAAGTACATTTTTGTTTGTTTGTTTCTGTTTGCTTTGCTTCTGAGCATCATTCCAGATCCATGGGTTTCACATATGTTTGCTTCACGCAATTGCAGTCCTTCTTTTTCATTGCTCACGTTATCCCATTTTTGCATACCGAGAGTCCCTTTAAGTCCATTCTTTTGGACTAATCATAGGTGACTTTTTTTTGTCTCTTTTTTTTTAATGTTTTTTTTTTTTTTGATGTAGTGTTCCATGATTCATTGTTTGCGTATAACACCCAGTGCTCCATTCAATACGTGACATCTTTAATACCCATCACCAGGCTAACCCATACCCCCACCCCCCTCCCCTCTAGAACCCTCAGTTTGTTTCTCAGAGTCCACAGTCTCTCATGGTTTGTCTCCCTCTCCGATTTCTTCCCCCCCTTCATTTTTCCCTTCCTACTATCTTCTTTTTTTTTTTTTTAACATATAATGTATTATTTGTTTCAGAGGTACAGGTCTGTGATCCATCAGTCTTACACAATTCACAGCACTCACCATAGCACATACCCTCCCCAATGTCTATCACCCAGCCACCCCATCCCTCCCAGCCCCCACCACTCCAGCAACCCTCAGTTTGTTTCCTGAGATTAAGAATTCCTCATATCAGTGAGAACATATGATACATGTTTTTCTCTGATTGACTTATTTCGCTTAGCATAATATCGTAGGTGACTTTTAAACTTGTTTCTTTTTAGGCAAGATGGGATGTCTTAAATTCATCTTACAAATTTCCTAACCCAGAAATGAATCAGCCATTTCTCAAAAAAAAACCCAAAACACCCAAATTCCTTTTAGTGGGAAATTGCATTTAGACACTACAATCTAGGCACCAGGGACATGCATTGCAACTGACTTGTCAGTACTGGTCACTCTTTTTGGTGAATACGGTTAGGAAATGTATCATTCATCCTGGTTCTTCCAGTTCGAATTAAATATTGTGAGAAAACCCAGTAGGTCAGATTGACAAATTGTGAACTCAGAAGACTCAGAGATCTTACCCAGTACCAAACTTGACTAATATCTTCAGAGATATAATTATCACAAGACACAGGTAAAATGTCGAAAGTCCGTGACTGCCAGGGCTACTCCCAGGTCCTGCTTACGTCAGTTAGGATGCACCCTGGCCCATATTACATATGAGGCCTCTAAATGATGCATATGGAATGTCACTTCCATGAAAGGGAGCTATTTCCATTACGAATTATCTCCAGTTTATTCCCTGATAATTGTATAGCTTGTGTGATATTTTCTAGGAAGTCATTCCTCATAAATACATACATCCCAGGTTTATGTACGGTGAGCAGTCTAGACACACCACATCCAACCTGCTAAAGCGTTCTCCATAGGTAAGGAGAACCCCCCTGGGAGTAAATACCTTTAGATGTTTGTGAGGAGGTCTTTGATCAGCATGTTTCTAACATGATTTGATCATGTCACCTCTGTTTATATATAACATAAGTTACATATGCATGGCTTTAAGTTTGTGCAGTCCCAACTACATTAGAATTGGGTACTATGACAGTTACTTCTAGACTTGCTTCCTTTATTGGCCTCTCATCCATATCTCTGCCATATTGATCTTCCTAAAACCCAGATTTGATCCATAACTCCCCTATTTACAGCCCTTCATTATCTCCCTATTTGCCTGTGAGATGAAGCACAAACTCCTTAGCATGATTCCCAAAGCCTTCCGTGTGCGGCATGCCTGCTGGCCTCTGTGACTTCATCTCCCGCAGCTCTGCCCAAGACCCTCTTACAGCTATATCAGACTCTTCACCAATCTTCAAATACACCATGCAGTTTATGCCTCTAGGTCTTTGTACAAGTTCTTCCTGCTGTTTGGAATACCTTCCTCAACCCTTTGCCCAAGGTTATCATATTTCTACTCATCCTTAAAGATGAACGTAAGTTTCTCCTTTCTGAAGCAGATCTGAACCACCCAAGGGCAGTTGAAGAGTCTCATGTCTTTAAGAACTTCCTGCTTGGTGTCCCTGCTTTCCCCTTTTCCCCCCTTATGGCAGTTCTCTTAGCAGCAGCCAGACCAGTGTTCCTTCCTGTTCAGAGCCTCCAGTGGCTTCCTGTCACATTCAGAATAAAATCTAAATAAGGCCTTACATGATCAAGTGCTTCCTGTCTCTCTGATATCTTCTGCCACTTCCCTTCACTCACATGACTCCAGCCACACTTGCCTTCTTGCTGTTTGTTGACTGTTTCACACTTATTTCCAACTGTGTCTGGGATCCCCAGGACCACACCTGCAGCTCGATGATTCTCCATGAGACTCGCAGGACTGAGCATATAGTCATATTTAGGGCTATGATTTATTACGGCAAAAGAACACAAAGCAAAATCAATAAAGAGAAAGATACATGGGTGAAGTCTGGGGAAAACTGGATGCAAGCTTCCAAAGTTCCTCTCTCTGGGGAGTCACACAGAACATATTTAATTTCCCCAGTAACAAGTTGTGACAACACATGTGACATGCTATCTACCAGGGAAATCGATTAGAGACCTAATACCTGGAGTCATTGTAGGGGACTGGTCATGTAGGCAGTCTGTGCCTAGCACATACCAAAATTGCAGACTTGCTCAAGGAAAGCAGGTGTTGACCATAAACCATATTGTTTGTACAGTTGGGATGAGTCACTCATAACAGGGTAGTGGGAACCCTTCCAAAATCTTAAGTTCCCAGACACCAGCCAAGGGCTAACCTAATAAGCCTTTTCAAGGACAGAAGTTTAAGCCTGCTATGTGAACTCTTCTCTGCACAGTCTACCCCTTTGGTCATTGGCCATCTTGTCTTTATGGCAAAGTTACTCTCAGTAAGACCCGGACAATAGAATGAGACCAATCTGCAGTATTGATTTCAGTTTTGCCCTTCATGAGTCCTGCACTTAGCCAGTTAACAAGTCCCATTAATCATAAAGGCCAGATGGCTTCCTCCTTAAATATCTATATTAACCTTTTTTACCTAGCCTTAAGCCATCAGTTCAGGCCCAGCACAACAGGCCAGTAAGTTGAAGCTGAGGCAGTGTTGTGATAGGGTGCACATACAGAACTATAGTCCCAGAGGGCACGTGTGGTAACCCTGGAAACAAAGAGTTTACCATCATTGGGGCGACCCAAGCAAGACATAGGTTAAGCAGGATGATGTGGCCTCCTGCCATGGGCATCTTGTCCTAGGGTTTCCAATCCAAGTAATTTAGTTCAGTTTTTAGTGTCAGAGGGACTGCCAGTCAGTTCCAAACAGTTTTGTTGTCTGTGTGACACCAGTTCATCCACCTCATGAGTGTGGACAACATCTGGAGGTTTTCTGCATGGCAAGTGCAGGGGCTGGGCCACCTCCTGCTGCCTCATAGTCAGCCCTGTCTGGTATGAGCACAGGCTCCGCAGTCTGAATGCAGAGCACTCTCAACAGCTCAGAAAGGTGCATGGAGAGTTTTCCTTCAGGAAGGGGAAGAAGCTTCCAGAAGTAGTTTCAAAAAACACCATCATTTCTTCTCCCCTCACTCGTGCCTCTCCAGATGCGGGGGTTTCAGTTTATTTTCCTTGGTTGTTACAAAATCAGTATTTACATTCAGTAATCATAATTTTTTATTTTCTCAGTCATCCCCTACTCTCATCCAGACCTTTTGCTTGGAGGGGTTCTGTATAAGAGAGGCAAAACATCTTCACAGATAAGCATTTTTATACAGCTGAACCAGAAAAACATCATGTTCAAAAATTGGTCAGGACAAAAGTCCTGAATTTTCAAAAAATTTCAAAATGGGTTTACGTCACCTCCCACCTCTTCCACCCTGATCACTTATCCAGTAAGCGGCCTAGAAAAGATCAGCCCCCTCGGAGGACAGCTGCATTGAATAATCAGATTGCACTAAGGCGTGTGCATAAGAGAGAGAGGTGAGGGAAGCAGTCAGGTAATCAGTCCCTTGTTGGAGATGGCATCTTATCAGGAGAGCCAGGCACAAGTTAAGACCTGCTCCACAGGGGCTGGAAGTCCCTCTGTCACTTGACCTGTCAGGAGCAAATAGAGGATCACAGTCCCTGTGATGTATCCTCTCCCAAAGGACAGCTTCGGACAATAGTCACAAGTTAAGAATGTGGTCAGTCTCTGTATCAGAAATACACAGCCAGTCAGCAGCTTGATTTCAGGTGGTCCCATCAGAGAACAAGCCCTTTCCTATGAACATTTGTCTGTGACCCAGACAATCCAGCCAGGCATTCACGATTTTCCTCACAGTATGGGGCCCCACAGAGAGGTGGCCTGATGTGCAGAGGCCACGGCGTCTGAGTTCTGTTTATTGAGCCTATGGCTGCTCTCGGTTAGGTCCAGCTCATACCGAGGCTGGAAGCCTGTCCCAGGTAGCATCAGGTTTTAGCTTCGAATCAAGTTCAAGCAAATAGGATCTGTGAATTCAGTAATTTAAAGAAGCCAGAGGCTTTTTTTTCAGCAGCAAAGGTGCTGCAGGGCCAGAAACTCCAAGTAGCATGCAAGGCCGTGCCATACCTTTTGTCTTGTCAGTCTTGGGCTCGCACTACCGTACACAAGCTTTCTCTTTCTGTCTGTCTGTCTCTCTCTCTTCCTCCCTCCCTACACACACATATGCACGCACGCGCACATACACACAGGCATGCACATCAGGCTGTAAGGTCAGACCTCTACCTTCAGAAGCACTCACTAGACAACTAAAACCTACTCTTTAGAGCTTCAAAAGTGTGTTTCCACCTGTAGATCACCTTTTTCTTATTGTCTGCCTTTTTACAGAGACTCCACTAAGCAAACATCCATATTTTCTATAGCAAAACCCAGGAATTACAGAGACTTGTTCTGTTTCCAATACTCAAGCATTTAAATTCCAACCCGCCCACTGGTGGCAAAAAGCAAGGAAGTTTGTCCCACTAACACATTTCTTTTTTGCGGCTTCCCCTGATCAGGATGATTCCTCAGGCATGTATGGAATTATAAGCATTTAACATTATGTACCAATTTTTATCATGCATCCAGTTGTGATAGCCACGAAATACAAAGCCACTAAAAGAATCCTTTTTTTTTTTTCTTATTGCAAATTTACTTGAACTGCCAGGAAGTAAATTCATCATTTGTTAACGTTACAGCTACCAGGGAAGATCCTGGCTGGAATGCAGGGGAGGAAGGGGAGTGGGGGAGGCCATGGCAAGAGCAGCTAGACTGAAAAAAAAAAACTGCTGGAGTGCAGCCTTCTTCCCTTTTCTTTCTGCTTTATCTAAAATTTTGCTTCAGCCCTCGTGATGTGGGAAGCAAAGGCAAAAGAAAAATTAAATTTCCTTACTACTTAACAGCCCATTCACAAGCCCTTAAGACAGGCAGAGTGACATTCTTCTAGGAACTCAGCTGTCTTGATCTTAATACTTTGCTAAGGGCAAAAGGCAATCTTAGCCCAACCCTCCAGGATCCTGTAAGTCTACTTTAACATTTAAAAATTCCTTTGGAAACTTCCTTTATCTCTATCCCTCAAGATACCTGTTGGCAATCATCTCCCAAGCATATGGCCCACCGATATACATCGGAAGGGTCTCATGACTAAGGTTTTATTAGACAGTAATAAATGACCTTTTCCCTACAATAGCTAGCCCCCTCAAGGTCCTGGAAACATTGCTTCCAAAATTCCTTAGAGACTTAGGCTATCCCTAACCCCCCCACCCAACTTGAAAGTTGGGCTGTAATCAGGCACTCCTCATAATGCCAGTGCAGCTCTTTCCTGTCCTGTCCTGTCCCCGTGCTTTAATAAAACCACCTTTTTGCACCAAAGACGTCTCAAGAATTCTTTCTTGGCTGTCGGCCCCGAACCCCAACATCATTTCTACATCATTAGGACCTAGTTTTACTCCCCTTACCCCCATGCTGCCCTTCTACCTCACTTGGAGGAGAGAGCACTGTAAATTTATAACATTTTTGGCCCATTCACCTTTGGGAATTTGGAGGCCCTTTCTCCTATCTGGAGGAGAAAATAAAACCCAAAGACATCACTTTAGCCACTATGGCCAAAAGCAACTAGCCTGCTCTCCCAGAGTTGGATCTGTCATTTTCAGGTTCCACAGGTAACTTTTACCTCTCACAACAGTTAGCAACTCAGCTGCTGCTGCATACCGTGGATGACCCTGTAACTAGCTGGCCACCGAAGATTCATCATACCCTGTCCCCTGCCCTTCCTTTCCCAAACAGTAATTTCACCATGAGTCAGGGTCATCCTAGCTAATCCTACTTCTGATGCCAACTGACTTCAGGGGTCCCCAAGACCTCCCCAGGGTCCATGATTTGCTGGGAGGACTCAGCATGGAGTTGTACTCACAGCTTTGGGTTATCGTAGCAAAAGGATACAAAGCAAAATCAGCATGGGGCAAAGTGCAAAGGACACAAAATGCAAGTTTCCAGCAGTCCTCTTCCAGGGAATCATAGAGGATGTACTTAATTCCCTTAGCACATGTGACAACACATGGGAAATGTTATCTTCTAGGGAAGCTCATTAGAGACCCAGTGCTTGGAGTTTTTAATGAAGACTAGTCATATAATCACTCTCAGCCTGGCATGTACCAAAATTGCAGGCCCCCAGAAGGAAAACACATGTTGAAGGTAAACCACATTGTACAGTTTAGGCACAATGAGTCACTACTCTTAGGGTAGTGGGAACCCTCCCAAAATGTAAGTTCCCAGATTCTAGCCAAGGGCCCACTTTTCAAAGGATTAACAGCTATGCCTGTGATTACTGTTTTCTGCACATCATCCCAGTAAACTTTTTTTGAAAATTAATGAATAAATGGCCATTAGGAGGGGAAATTATTACATTGTGGTGTTTCCTATGTAGAATACTCATAGTTGTTTTAAAAGGGACATTATTATTGCAGATAACAAAACCCATCAAATAGTGGCAAAAACAGAGGTTTATTTTGGTTCCATAGTTCAGGACTCTTGCCATCAAGGACTCCAGCTCCTTTCTCTCCTATTCAGTCTCCTTAGTAAATTAGCTTCATCTTCATGTTTGTTCCATGTGGTCACACCTGGTGATGGCTGTGCCTCCAGGTCCTGGGTTTTCAGGAAGAACTGATACCTGCATCAGAAGGGCAGAAGCCTCCCGCAGGAGTCACTAGTAAAACTACCAAGACAATCACTTAACCATCCCTAGCTCTACAGAAGGTGAGGAAAGGGTTAAGAATTGACAGCCAATCTGCAGTCCGCCACCTGGAACAATGATAGTGTTAAGTGAAATGTCACACTGCAAATAATTCACTTAGTATGATCCTTGTATTGGTCAGGGTTCTCCAGAGAAAGAGAACCAAAGGCTGTCTGCTGGCAGAATTACTTCTTGGTCAAGGGAGGTCAGTCTTCGTTCTGTTAGGCCTTCAACTAATTGAATGAGGCCCGCCCACATTATGGAGGGTAATCTGCTTTACTCAGAGTCCATTGATTTAAATGCTAATATCCTCCCCAAACACCTTCACAGAAACATCTGGAATAATGTTTGACCAAATATCTGGGCACTGTGGCCCAGCCAAGTTGATACAATTAACCATCACAGGTCCGTTTTGTGAAAGAAAAGCCTTTTTTTTTTTCCATATATTTGCAAGTGAGAAGAAAAATTAACTACTTTTTTACTAACAGTCGTTACCTCAGGAGAAAAAAGGGAATTTGTGGTGGTAGCTAAAGATGACAGTAATTTTTCTTTAATTTTGTATACTTTCCTATTGCTTGGATTGTCTTTGCTACAATAAACACGTTATCCAGATAGTCATGAAAAATTAAGTCAAATAATGAGCCTCTTGCTCTATTTTGAGTAGCACAAAAGGAACTGAGTTTAAACTTAACTAAATCATGCTTAAATTGGGTTCTGAAATAAGCAAGTTGGTTGAGTAATAAGATGGCATTGCTACCTCACTGTCACTCGCATGGGGGTGGCTGGGAATAAACAAACCTTAATTTAGTGATGAGATTTAACAAGATAAATGGTTAAGGAAACAGGCCATTCCCTATAACAGGTGCTGACTTTAATGAAAAGATCTTGTTGTTGTTTCTTTTATTTTGTATGGTTGTACAAGAAATTATTTGTGCAAGAAAACTCCTTTAGGAGACCATCCTTGTGGAAAAGTACCCCACCAGGGGCATTTGAAACTCTAAGAACAGTCTTTAAAGCCATTATTCAGAGAAGCTCACTCTTCTTAAATAGCAGTTTTCCTGAGCAAGTTTCACTGTGTCTGGTTTCTGATAGTGCCTGTCACGTAAGTGTCATGAAGCTTGTCACTTTCTTCTGGGCACATGGGCCAGTGCTTGCTTCTGTTTCTACTTTAAAATGATTAGTTATTTCTCACAGAGAGAAGTGAGCTTGTAAACTCTGATCTTAATGTTTGTTCATTCTCCATATTACTACATTTCACTCTTCTTCTGAAAATTAGGTTTTATTCCTTAAAGCAAGGCCTCCCTGCATTTAGTCTGCTTGTTTCTCCTTCCTTCCCTCATATTTTCTCAACTGTAGTTAGTAATTCTCAGCACTGAGTGAAAGTAATCTCTTGTAGCAAATTACATAACATTGGTATCTTCCCAAAGAGATTGCTATCCCATATTTCCACAATAAGTATCTCTTTATTTGGCCTATACCATTTGCTTTATCTCAGGTATAGTTTACTTTGAATCATCTGTTCTTATGTTTTGTTCTTAAAACTTTGGGGATTTTTGCTGATGGTTGGTTGGTTGAGCTTTTATCTTGGTGTTGACTAAAATTGATGAACGCTATATGACAGTTGGTGAGGTTGATAGCTTTTTAACATTAAATGATTGTATTTCAACTATTTTCTACGACAAATACATTTTACTAAAATGTTACTTACCATTGTATGTTTAGAAGTACAAAATTGCTTCAAACAAGCAGCGTGATTAAGTAGTTTTCTTATTAACAGAACACTCACCTAAACTTAGAGGTACAATATCAGACTTTATTGGCAGTGTAAAAGCTGCTAAGATGAGAAATTTGCAAAGCTAATTAGTCCCTTGCCTTTGTTTTTATGGATCATGAAGTTGACTTTTTGGGTTTTTTTTTTTTTTTTTTGACCTTACCATTAGAAAATGAGGAAAAGATAGTGTCACAATTCCCAGGACATTTCATTCAGTTCATATGGCAACGTTTACGCTGTTCCCTCTCTCTTGGATTCTTTCCATAGCATCAGACATGCTGTAATAGCTTATATTTTAAAAACCAAAACCCCCTCCAGCAACCACCCAACTTCCCTACACCCCTTTAATATTACCGCTCTTTGAAGGAGTTGTCTGTATTCACTAATTTCACTTCCTCTCTTCCCATTCTCTCATCCAGCTCTCAGGATGCTCTGGTCCCCTCAAGACCTCTAAATCCACTCTGCTCCAGTCACATTCTCTTTGCTGAATACTTGGTCAGTTCTTGTTCCTCATCTTTCTGACCTCTCACATATTTTTTCCTACTCTGAAGATGCTTTCATCACTTAGCTGTTGGCTTTCTGGAATCTGCCAGATCTTGAAATACAAGGCTTCCTGACACCCAGTCTTTTGATCCTCTGCTCCCATCTATACCAGGTTTCTGTGTAATGGCTGCACTGTAGCTGATTTAACCAGTCTCCTGTTGACAGACCTTTGAGTGTTTGTTGGTTTTATGTCTTTATACACAAATACAGTCTTACACATATCTCTTTGTATCCTTATGGGAGCATTTCTACAAGTTAAATATCTTAGAAGTGGAAAAATATGATCCAAAGTATGGACGGTATAAATTCTAATAGGTATTCCTAAGGGTCCCTCTTTAAGAGGTTGTACTAATTGATACTCCTACCAGCAGTATGAAAGTCCCCATTTACCTATAATCTGGCCAGCAGTGAATAACTTCAGGTTTGGGGTTGTTGTTTGGGTTGTCCTTTTTTTTTTTTTTTTTTTTTTTTTTTAACTTTTTCTAGCTTTCCTGGATGATTTTTACTAACTTTGCAAGAGCAATTCTTTACTAGTTTAAATATAAAGTGGTCTGTTAATTATTACAAATTCTCATATAACATAAGTTATAAAAATCTTACTGTCAGGGTTTAAATAGATTGTGGTATTGTGTCATTATTGCAGGGTCAAAATATGATTCCTTATCTAGAACTGTGAGTTTTTACAGGAAGGTGCAAAATTGAGTTAATGACACATTTTTCTCCCTTTCATTTTTAGAGTCAGGTTTGACTGCTGGCTATCATGAACTTAAATTGCATAATCAGTCAGCTTCATTGTGCCAGAGCAGTGATTACCATGGTTTTTAAAGCTGGTACTATTTTTGTGGCAGTTTTTAAAAAGATAGCTTTGAAATTCTTGCAGAATTTCTCCATGAAAAGAAAATTGAAATTAACACTATTGTGAGGACTATCTACTTGAGATAATTGACTTGGAACTGGCAAGTCAAAGTCAGTAACTTTTAGAAGACTTTAAAACAAGTTTAAAAGGCAGTAGTAATTTCCCTGTTGTGATTTTGCTTGGAGAAGATACCTGAGAGATACAAATTGTCTTTCTAGTTACTTACTAATAAACACATTCTTTAGACCAAGATTCACTCTCACTAAATTGGTGAACCATGGCACCCTGGGGGTTCTTCCCACTTAAGTTAGTGCTGAATCAGTAGTAGGTTAAAACCTTTTGTTGCCAAAAACCTTTGCATTCTTTCCAGTTTCTTTGCTGCTGTATAGTTCCATCACATGAAAGAGAATCCTTGTATTTGCACCACTTAGAAAGTTTTCGCAAACTAGGATTCTTACGGCAAGCTATTTGTTTTTAAGACAAAAATTTCTGTTATCAAAAAAAAAAAAAAAATTGGGGCACGTGCGTGGCTCAGTCGTTAAGCGTCTGCCTTCAGCTCAGGTCATGATCCCAGTCCTGGGATCGAACCCCGCATCGAATCGGGCTCCCTGCTCAGTGGGAAGCCTGCTTCTCCCTCTCCCACTTCCCCTGCTTGTGTTCCTTCTCTCGCTGTGTCTTTCTCTGATAAATAAATAAAATCTTTAAAAAAAAATCAAATATTCTTTTAAACTATTATATTTTAATTTGAAATTCAGGTTTACAAACTGCTATTTTACAGGTACTATTTTTCTCAAGCAAACCTGAATCTAGTAGCAGTGCATAGGAGAGCCGTTTTTCAAACTCTGTAGTTAAAATGACCCCTCTGAGGTGGTTGCTAAAGGGTACTTTGCTTTTTTGTACTAAAGATCGTTTCTTATAAACATAGACAAATCAAAGTATGCCTCTTCTGGTCAGTGATTACCAGGATGGTGAATGACATTTACCTGGTGGCAAACAGTTTGAAATTAATTTTGCCTTTCATAACTTACTGAAAATAGTTTTCAAATTAGTATGAGTTCTTCTTTGCACGGGCAAGAAGGAGTGTCCATTTCCTGCGCTTTCAGAGCAGGAGCTCCTGTGATAGTCGCAGTGTCATCTCTTGAAGGCCTATTACCTTACGTGGCAGACACCATGGTGGGTCCTTTAGGTGTACTATTTCAGTTCATCTTTGTGAGTAACGCTCTGCAGCAAGGACTCTTATCCCTATTTGTAGATAAGGAAGTTATCTGTAGATAATTTTACAGGTAAGGGGAGAGATTAAGGAATTTGCTCAAAGTGTACAGCTAGTAAGTGGTAGGGTTTGAATCAGGCATTCTGTCTCCAGAATCTGTACTCTTAATCACTAAGCTCTGCTGCCTGATTACATTCTCCATGTAAAAGCAACCCGTGGAAGTTGACATGTACTCACACTTAACCGTGTATGGTTCTGGGCTCAACAGTGGCCCTCTGGTCTTCTCATGTACTTCTCACTTGGTATTCTTATGTGTACTCTTGGCTTCCAGTCTGTGAACTGGAGAACTTCCTCTTTGACCACAGCTGAAAAGATGTCTAAGACATCTTGTTTTTGGTTTTGTTTGTTAAAACCACTTTGAATGTAGCAGGATCAAAGCTTAACTTGTCTCTACCCTGATCTGTTTCATCCCTACCCAGTAACCGACTCCTCCTTTAGTGTTCTCCTAGTAAGGACAGCCATCCCCTCACTTCCTGAAGCCTTAATACCTGGGAGCCTTCCATGACTCCTCCCCTATCATCTGCACATCTAGTCGGTCAGGAAGTGGTGCCATATGTACTTCCTTAGCATCACTTGAGTACATCCACTTCTTTCATTCCATTATCCTCTTCAGGCTACCATTACCTCTCAATTAGACTAATGTCACAACTTGTAAACTGGTCGCCTTGCATCCAGCCTTTTCTCCATTCCGTTGTCCACTCTCTTAATACAAATGTAAGTATGAGCATATCACTCCTGTTTAAAACTCTTAAGTGGGGGCGCCTGGGTGGCTCAGACGGTTAAGTGTCTGCCTTCGGTTCGGGTCATGATCCCAGGGTCCTGGGATCGAGCCCCACATCGGGCTCCTGGCTCGGCGGGGAGTCTGCTTCTCCCTCTCCCTCTGCTTCTCCCACTGCTCATGCTCTCTCTATATATATATCTCTGTGTCTCAAATGAATGAATAAAATCTTAAAAAAATAAAAATAAAAAAAATAAAACTCTTAAGTGAGTTTCCATTGTTCTCAGGATAAAGTCCAAACTCCTTAATCAGATTTATCAGGACATTCATAGTTTAGCTTCTTTGTGGGCACTCACACTGCATGTTCTAATGTATTGAACTTTTTGTATTTTTTTCTAAATTGCTATGCTATCTTTCATTTGATTCTTAGCACACATGGTTCCCTCTGTCTACAGTACTTCTGCCAACCCCACCCTGAAGCAATTCATCCACCCTCTACTCCTACACGCCCGTGAAGTTCAGTGGTAAACCTCAGTTCCCGACAGGGGAGGTGCTAAGTTGTATAGAGCAGAGACCTCTGTTCCACCTTGTTTCCAGCACCTGGCATAATTCTCAGCACCTAGAAGATAGAAAGAGCTTAAGAACAAATTAGAGATATGGCCTCTACTTTTAACAAGCTCAGGGTCTAGTGGGACAAGAGTATGGTAAAGAAAGAACCTCAGCAGATATCATATGTGCTCTGATAAAATGCTGAAGTGTATGTGAGTGGTGAACTTTACCTGGGGGAGCATTTTCCCTGTATAGCTTTATACTATTAAAGGAACTGACTTATAACATTCAGGTAGAAAAAAGGAGAATTGTGCTGAGCAGTGGAATTGATCTGGTTGCATTTGCCTTATTTTTGCTCACTAGTTAGCAGGGAGTTTTACGGTAGACTTCTAACATTCTAAGCTTTATCAGATCTTTTTTTTTTTTTTTAAAGATTTTATTTATTTGACAGAGAGAGACACAGCGAGAGAGGGAACACAAGCAGGGGGAGTGGGAGAGGGAGAAGCAGGCTCCCCGCTGAGCAGGGAGCCCGATGCGGGGTTCGATCCCAGGACCCTGGGATCATGACCTGAGCCGAAGGCAGACGCTTAATGACTGAGCCACCCAGGTGCCCCTAAGCTTTATCAGATCTTAAGACCTTCAGAAATTCTAAGCTAGATACAGAGCTGCCATGTACACTAAGCCAGCCATGTTCACTAAGTTGACCTATCCTTAAGTCATCCTAAAGAAAATTGATGCTGACTCTTTCATGTTCCCCATTTCAAATGATGTATTTTTGTCTTCAAATTCTGATCATTAGAATTGACAGTATTAAATCCATGGATACCAGAGGTGCTATTCATGTTTAGAGTTTTTTCTTTTCTTTTCAGCTCTGACCGCCATTGAAGGCACAGCACATGGGGAGCCCTGCCACTTCCCTTTTCTGTTCCTGGATAAGGAGTATGACGAATGTACATCAGATGGGAGGGAAGATGGTAGATTGTGGTGTGCTACAACCTATGACTACAAGGCAGATGAAAAGTGGGGCTTTTGTGAAAGTAAGTATTGCTCAGTAGGAGGCATGTCCACATTGCTTTATGTCTCAGACAACATTTTTAAGGCCTTTTTCTAGCCATCCTTTCCCCACCTTGGTCAGAAGTGGTCCCCGTCAATGATACAGATATAGTCTTAAAGAATGGACTTAAGAGCAGGAAGCATGCAGTATACTCACTTCCAGGCTATCACTTGGCCAGTTTATCACACTCGTGTTTTATTTAGAGATGATTTTCTGTTGGTGTGCACAGATTGATCTGCAAACCCTCAGGCAGGCTGCTAAATTAATTAATGTAAAACGTTTTTTGGCAATAAAAACAGAACATTATGCTGAGGTTAATTAATAGTACTTAGAAGAAAAATAGATAATACCTTTTTTTTATTTTTTTTATTGTTATGTTAATCCCCATACATTACATCATAGTTTTAGATGTAGTGTTCCATGATTCATTGTTTGTGCATAACACCTAGTGCTCCATGCAGAACGTGCCCTCTTTAATACCCATCACCAGGCTAACCCGTCCTCCCACCCCCCTCCCCTCTAGAACCCTCAGTTTGTTTTTCAGAGTCCATCGTCTCTCATGGTTCGTCTACCCCTCTGATTTCCCCCCCTTCATTCTTCCCCTCCTGCTATCTTCTTCTTTTTTTTTTTCTTAACATATATTGCATTATTTGTTTCATAGGTACAGATCTGAGATTCAACAGTCTTGCACAATTCACAGCGCTTACCAGAGCACATACCCTCCCCAGTGTCTATCACCCAGTCACCCCATCCCTCCCACCCCACCCCCCACTCCAGCAACCCTCAGTTTGTTTCCTGAGATTAAGAATTCCTCATATCAGTGAGGTCATATGATACATGTCTTTCTCTGTTTGACTTATTTCGCTCAGCATAATACCCTCCAGTTCCATCCACGTCGTTGCAAATGGCAAGATCTCATTCCTTTTGATGGCTGCATAATATTCCATTTTAAAAATACTTTGAGTGAGCTTTGCACAGGGGCAGTATCATAACCAATGAGGTTTATCCGAGGTGCGATTATTGCTAATTGAAAACTTTTCCTAAAATACTTTGAGTGAAATATGCTGTGCTAAGGTAATATTTGACAGATACAGTATATTTAACTGCCCTAAATGTTAATGTCAGTTTTGCCTCTGAAGGCAAGCTATGTTTTTGGGAAGAACTTTCTGTTAAAGAACAAAGAAAATCTTGAACATACCTCTTTTGATACCAGATGACATTTTCAAAATAATGGCTCTGATAGAATATTTAGGCATTCCTTAGAGATAGTCAGATATAGTCCATCTTTGGATGTCGGCCAGTACAATTAGGTACTCCTGTTTAATACATCAAATTTTGTTTTTATATTACAAGAAGAAGTTACTTCTATTTCTATAAATAACTCCTAATGAAATATTCAAATGTCTCTTGATGAGTTTTAGATTTCTGTTAAAATGCTTTCTAATAGTAGCAAAATAATTTTGGGGAAATCTAATGCTATGATTTTCAGTGTTGTATCAGTACATAGGAAAAAACAGAATTTGACTATTAAATCAAAATCTATATTTAATAAAAATCCTTTTTTTCAACTAATTTTTCGTTATGTAATTAGTCACATATTCTCTCCTTGTAAAGACACAGCCTTTCTGGTGAGGCTAAAGTGTCCTTTGACTACAACAGTATTTTTTCTACTATTTTTTTGTTTTGTTTTGTTTTTAAAGATTTTTTATTTATTTATTTGACAGACATAGCAAGAGAGGGAACACAAGCAGGGGGAGTGGGAGAGGGAGAACCAGGCTTCCCGCTGAGCAGGGAGCCCGATGCGGGGCTTGATCCCAGGACCCTGGGATCATGACCTGAGGCAAAGGCAGACGCTTAACAGCTGAGCCACTCAGGCACCCCTAACTATTGTTTTTTTTTTTTTTAATTTTATTATGTTAGTCACCATACAATACATCATTGGTTTTTGATGTGGTGATCCATGATCCATTGTTTTCGTATAACACCCAGTGCTCCATGCAGTACGTGCCCTCCGTAATAGCCACGTTTTTTTATTGTTCTCTTCTTCAATTTTAGCTCACCTTGGCATATAATCATAAGGCTCTACTGGAATTTTAGTTGACTTATATAAAAAGTTTTAGAAGTACTAGCAGAAAAGCACTTTCCAAAAACAGGTTGATACAGCTTTCTTTACAAGGAAGTGATTTTAATGAGTTTTATTGTTTTTTAAAAAAGTCTTAACTTTAGTCAGATAAGGCCACACATAAAAGCATGTGTCCTTAAAATCAGACTGGGAAATAGTGACATATCACTGTATTGGTAACTACCCAGAAGAAAGAATATATATTGATGTTTAATAAATAATTGGTTTAAAATTAAAATCGATTTAAAAGCATCTGACATTTTCTTTTTAGCTGAAGAAGAAGCCACCAAACGGCGGCAGATGCAGGAAGCGGAAATGATGTACCAGACAGGGATGAAAATCCTCAACGGAAGCAACAAGAAAAGCCAGAAAAGAGAGTAGGTAGCACTGCCAGTCCATTCTTCCCCTGACATAGGCCATTACTGAGATAAAAAGCACTAAGTACTTGTTTAAGTGCACTGCCGAAGACAGAGGATTTTTTTAGGCTGTATTATAAGAAAACCTGATATGATCTATAGACTTTGGGGCATTACTTCTATCGGATTTCAGCTCTTCGGGCTAAAAAGATTATAAATACTCATCACAAGAATGAACAATAAGCAAAATGGAAATAATTAAAATTTATAATAGTTTCTAAGAGCCAAGAATATGTGTACTATTCAGAATTCAAAATGACATAAAACAAAAGGAATTGTTGTCAGGTGTTTTTTTGTTTTTGCTTTGTAATTATCTTGCAGACAAACACTAGAATTTAGGAATTTGGAAAGAACGTAAAGTTCAGTTGACTGTCTTTTAACATTTTATGTCCCTTAATTTCAGCTGACTTTTGTTATAGTCTGTGCAAAGATTTTAAAAGAAAATTGCAGTGGTTATCATTGGATTATTTATTAGATACTACATTATTATAATTCTCTCTCATTCTTAGACTGTTCTAAAATATTGGAATAACAGAACTGGTACCTTACATAAAAAGAAAAGTAGCCCAGAATGTTTTCTACATATATAAGTAACATAATTTAGTGGAAATCAAATATCAGAGGGATTCTGTAGAATAAGAAAATTATTTATTCTGCATTTTAGTAGATTTTGTAAAAGAAAAAAAAACAAAAATTATTTTAAGTTTTTTTTTTTTATTTAAGTAATCTCTACACCCAAAGTGGGGTTCAAACTCACGACCCCGAGATCAAGAGTCACACGCTTTTCGAACTGAGCCAGCCAGGCACCCCAGATTCTGTAAAAATTTTAATGGGAGTTCCAAAATATTGCTAATGTGTTTGTTTTTGTTTTAATTGCTTATGTTTAAAGAGCATATCGGTATCTTCAAAAGGCAGCAGGCATGAATCATACCAAGGCCGTGGAGAGAGTGTCATATGCTCTTTTATTTGGTGATTACCTGACACAGAATATCCAGGCAGCTAAAGAGATGTTTGAGAAACTGACTGAAGAAGGCTCTCCTAAGGGACAAACTGTAAGTGTACTTTCATTGCAGAATCTCTTGGCACACAGCACTTGTTTATTTTCACAGTAGTTTACTCTTTATGCTCTGCCTTCCCTGAACAAGTAAGGCTGGAAGGTAAAATGGCTTTAAATACTAATCCTGTGGCAGATCATTTTACCAATCTTCTCAGACAGTCTTCTTCCTCAGGGTGAGAACACTTGTGGTCACCTAAGGCATTTTTGCAGCTGCATCTTACCACAATTATACTTGTAGTTTTCCAAATTCAATCTGTACAGAATGAAACATAAAGGTAATTATTTTTTTATCTGAAATCACTCCCCATTGCCTTTTTTCCAAAGTTCAGATGCTCCAGCTTTTGGTAATCTTGGTGTTTTTTTAAAAAATATATTTTATTACAGAAGCAGTACATGTTCATTATAAGAAACTAGAAATACAAAAAAAAAAAAACTAAGAAAGAAAACATCATATCTGTACCACACAGCCCTGAACATTGGTAACATGTTAATGCATGCACACCCTTCTTGACCTTTCTCTTTGTGTATTTATACGTGTGAACTTCTTATTAAAATGAGATGTCACTGTCTACTGTTCCCTTCCTTGCTCTTTCGATAAATAGCCCTCATCATTCCAGTCCAGTAGATGTAACACCCAGACTGTCTTCATAAGGCGTAGAACCAAAACATTTCCTTTATCCCTGTTTTGTCCAAAGCACTATCCAGTCCAAGACTACACCTTCTGTTTGGTCGTTAATGCTAGCAGAGTCCCTGCCTTTCTTTCTTGTCTGTGCCCGAGATAGGGCCAGTTCTGCAAAATGGCCTTCTTAGTTTGTCTGTTTGCTTCTTCCTTTTGTCCTTTATTTGGGGTCTTCATCATCTGTATTTCCCATAGAGGATATCACAGCTAAAGGCTGATGAACTAAAGTCAAGTATTTTTGGCTCAGACAGCCTTATAGGGGGATGTTCTGCATCCCATATCACATCACACCAATTGATAAATATTCTCTGCTTGATTTCGCATGGGTAATAGTAAGATTGACACCTGGATTTAGGAGGCCACCACATTTATTTTTAAGTGCTCTCAGTAATTCAGGTTTATCGGAGGTGTGGGATTTGCTTAAATATAAAATTTCTAGTCACGGTTAGCGGAAGTCTGTTTTTAGACTGTTTAAACAATAACAGGAATTGTGACCTTTTTTTTTTTTAAAGATTTTATTTATTTATTTGACAGAGAGATAGCAAGAGCAGGAACATGAGCAGGGGGAGTGGGAGAGGGAGAAGCAGGCTCCCCGCCAAGCAAGGAGCCCGATGCGGGGCTCGATCCCAGGACCCCGGGATCATGACCTGAGCCCAAGGCAGACGCTTAACGACTGAGCCACCCACATGCCCCATGACCATTGTTTTCTATAGGACTGAATATCTACCCAGTCTGCAACTCTTACACAGTTTTGGTTTAATTTATAAACAGGTTATATCTTAATTGTTCCCCCTTTGTTTTCAAAGCTTTTTTCCCCTTCTTTGTGTAAGTCAGATTTTATAAATTCACACACACATTCTTTATTCTGCAGACACATTTGGCTCTAAGAATGGTTGTACTTCTCAGGCATCGTTCCCCTCTAGTAATAGCACCCCACAGTGCCATAGTGCTTTATATGGCATATTGCAAAGCGCTCTCTCCATGGTAATTAATTCTAGCTGATGTAACAGACATAGCCCCAGGATCACACTGGCTCAACACTACAAAGAGTTACTCCTTGTTCACACCAGGGTCAATGCGGTTCCCCTGCCTATGTCACTCTCTTCCCAGTGCTGACTCAGTCAAGGGCCACTTCTGCCACATAGCTGTACCATCTGAAACATGGGGCTTTCGAGCCATCATGAAGGGAGAAGAGAGGGCTGGAGGATTTTCTATAAAGTTTGTTGTTTTTTTTTTTGAAGATTTTATTTATTTATTTGACAGAGACACAGAGAGAGAGGGAACACAAGCAGGGGGAGTGGGGGAGGGAGAAGTAGGCTTCCCGCCAAGCAGGGAGCCCAATGTGGGGCTCGATCCCAGGACCCTGGGATTGTGACCTGAGCCGAAGGCAGACACTTAACAACTGAGCCACCCAGGCGCCCCTTCTGTAAAGTTTTTAATGGCCAGGCCTAAAAATGGCTTGCATCTCTCTTTGCCACATCCTAAACACGTGACCCTACCCAAGTACAAGGGCGGGGAGGGGGCGGGGCGGGGATGGGGAGTGGCTGGGTAATGTAGAAGAGCTCATGGATTTTGATGAATGCTGGCACATGATACACCTGCCTTTCTGACTTTAGCTTTTACTTTCATGTCTTCAAGGATGGTCCTCAGTGGGCAAAGGTAGAACCTTATCAATGTATTGTTTGCTTGGTTGTAGTTTTTTGTTTTGGGGGTTTTTGTAATGAAAAATTGTGTGTGCTTCAGCATTGTAAAGTGACCTTTCTCTGTTGCCCCTTCAACATGACCCTTGCCGCCCCTTTTTATTGCTAGGATGTTTATCTTGGTAGCCTCTTACTATTTTCATTGTGTATTCTCCTTTGATAGGTAATGCGTTGATGTGATGATATAGGGGTTTTTTGGTTCTCATAATTGCTGTTGATCAAGATAAAGGAAAAGCCATGCTTAAGTGTGTTCAGCTTTGGTTTTGTAATTAATATTTTATTAAGCCTGTCTTTAATCTTCAAGCTAAACTTTTTGATTTGTTTAGTTGTATTTCATTGTGTAATTTGTAAAACCTTGAATGCATTTCTGAGGCTCCTTAATTAACCACAGTTGTACATACTTGGATTGTTCAAGTCTTTCAAGATCTAAAGATTCTTGCATCTTTTCATTGTTCATAAAACTATGTCTGTGGATAAACTTCCACTAGGGAAGAATTCTTACTTTTATCATTTTATTTCAGGCTCTTGGCTTTCTCTATGCCTCTGGACTTGGTGTTAATTCAAGTCAGGCAAAGGTAATATTATTAAAATTTTATTGTATACTACCATTTAAATTGGGTCAGTGTGTGCCTGTGTTCACTTAAGCATATTTTGTTCTTTCCCAGGCCCTCGTATATTATACTTTTGGAGCTCTCGGGGGCAACCTAATAGCGCACATGGTTTTGGTAAGTAAGACTTTAGTAACATTGAGGAGCAGAATTTTTGGTTCATGAGGGGCCATAGCTTTTCTAGCTTTCATGAATGAGGTGCACTTATATTCATGAAGATCAAATATTCAGTTGAATATTCTTCAAATTCTTGTTAATGGGTACAACACTTGCATCTACACATGGATGAAAATTTGCACAGTCCACAGTTTTTCTTTAAAATGATGACTTTGGCTGATTGCCCTTGTGATAAATGGCTCTTTTTTATTTTCCGTAAGTTGGAAATGTTTGTCAAAATCATTTCTTCGGTTATCACAGATTTTACATTGAAAATTGATTTATGTTTTACATTTAAATTTATACAAATAAGGAGATTGTTACAGGAATCAGCTAGAAAGGCACTTAACACCCACTGGTGTTGGAAGGAGAGGTTAAAGGAGATACTTCTGAGGAAAGAAGTAACTAAAGTAATTCTTGAGGGATAAATAGCAGTGAGTATGAATAGAAGTGGAAGGGCATTCAGACAACAGGAGCAATATATGCAGAAGGACAGTGATGAGGGAATGTGGTGCTTGCAAGAAAATACAGGCTCTTTAGTGTGGCTGGAGAGTAGAACATCAGGAAACTTATCAGGAATCACGTAAATGGACTGTATGTCACACCAGGGAACTTGGACCTCATCTGTACAGACGTAAACTGCTGAAGTAGGTTAAGCCAGTGAAAAACAAGGATGTTGCTCCAACTTTCTGAAACATTCCTCACTAATTTTGAAGGTTTTTTTCCCATTGGCTTTTTTCGTCTATGGTAGGTAACATTTATTCCTCAAACAGTAAATGAAAAGTTCCTTTTAGATGAATTTTCCAGAAATTTAAAGCATATTTTTATATGGCAAAAGTATGTTACATTGGGGAGGGTATGTGCTGTGGTGAGCGCTGTGAATTGTGTAAGACTGATGAAGCACAGACCTGTACCCCTGAAACAAATAATACAGTATATGTTAAAAAAAAAAGAAAGAAAGAAAAAGATAGCAGGAAGGGTAAAATGAAGGGGGAGAAGTCAGAGGGGGAGACAAACCATGAGAGACTATGGACTCTGAGAAACAAACTGAGGGTTCTAGAGGGGAGGGGGTGGGGGGATGGGTTAGCCTGGTGATGGGTATTAAAGATGGCATGTACTGAATGGAGCACTGGGTGTTATATGTAAACAATGAATCATGGAACACTACATCAAAAACTAATGATGTAATGTATGGTGATTAACATAATAAAATAAAATTTAAAAAAAATTTTTTAAAAAGTATGTTAAATATTTCTGACCAATATCTTTTTTTTTATTTACCAATCTTCTTAAATAGTGACTACAGAATAAGAACATTAAATATTATACACGTTATTATACAGTAGTGCCCTAAGGATTGTTAAAGATTATAAAGTTATTTAAGTCTGTGCTGAATGACTCAAGAGAGCTCTACCTTTTTTTGTTCTGTTCTTTATAGTTAGCTATCTTCCTCCTCAATCTGAAATCATTTTTTGCTCATGTTACTGTGCCTGCTCCTAGTAGTCTCTCATCTTCCCTATTTTGCTCATTTGTTGCTTCTTTCCTCGTTTGGTAGATTAACCCATTTTTGTTAAAATCAGGTTTAAAATAAGATTAGAATGTGTTCTAAGCAAGAACCTAAGTAATTTTCTCTTACACGTGAGATGTGCACATTTCATCCATAGTTACGGCATCTATTTTGATTTCTTTGGGAACTTCATTATTTCCTAGTTCTTACCTATAGTCTGGTTTTTGGGGTTGCTGAATAAATTACCTCAGAACCTAAAACTCAGGATAAATGAGGTGGTAATATACTGGGATCAAGGGACTGCAGAAGTACGTCCTGAGCGCGGGTGGCTTCATTCATTCCGACAAGAATGCCAGTGAAGCGTGTGAACCTGCAGTCTTCTCACTGGAGCTTGTCTCACAGGGTTATCGGTACTGGGCTGGCATCGGAGTCCTCCAGAGTTGCGAATCGGCACTGACTCACTATCGTCTTGTTGCCAATCATGGTATCTATTTTTTTTGCCTTTCACCTTATCAGAAGAAACAGAAAACAGAATGGAATTAACTTCAAATACGTCTGTTTTTGTTGTACTGCTTGAAATAATCATGATGACTCTTAAGTGGAATGATCTTTACACTCGTTGACTAAGATCTCCTTTGTGTGTGTGTGTGTGTGTGTGTGTGTGTGCGCGCGTGTGTGTGTGCGCACACACGTGCGCACGGGTACGTGTACACTTTGGATTCCACTTACTAAATATTTTGTGGAAAACGCTGGGTCTGTATAGATTACTATTTTGTAATCTATAGATTACTGTTAGCATAGTGTCTGTAAGTGTTTGGCAGCTGAAATTCTACTTCCTTCTGTGGAACAATCCTTCTGACCTTCCTCCATGTTATTACTTCATTGCCCTGTTTAGTTGCTAGTGATATCTCGCTGACAGGAGGCTCAGTAGTACAGAGAATACGGCTGCCTGACGAGGTGGAAAATCCAGGAATGAATAGTGGAATGCTGGAAGAAGATTTGATTCAATACTATCAGTTCCTAGCAGAAAAAGGTGATGTACAAGCACAGGTATGTGTTTAACATCTCATGGTGTTTGTCACTGCGTTGTAACAGTCGTGGGGCAAGCACTTACATCCATAAGAAACATTTCCATTGCTCTGAGCCATTATTAACTACATATTAGAATCACCTGAGTAGCATTATTTTTAAAAGTACCAAGAGTCTCATACTGTCAAGACATTTCCATTTGGATGCATCGAGGATGTAGGGTAGGCATTGATAGTTCATAGAAGCTGGCCAGGCGATTGCACCATGGGTGGAAACCACTGCTTGAACAGAGCAGTGTCTTGATGATGAACGCTCTTATTGGAGTCACCAAGGATGAAAACTGCCACTTTCTTTCAACAAAAAGTCTCTGGAACATTTGGAATTTCAGATGCCCTTCAGAGCCATTTACTGTTCATGTTTCCTTTGCTCATCTTAGACCATAATTTCCTCCAGGTCAAGGACAGAAGTAACCTTGTTCAATGTAAATTGTAATGGTATATCCATCAAAGTACCGTGTATAATTTGTTATTTCATGGGTTATTTGATAATCCTGAAATAAAAAAGAGGACTTCAACATTTCCCTTTTTTTCTATGCAGTTTACAGGTCTTTTCTGATTTAGACACATAGAGACATGAGTATTAGATACTTTTTGAGAACAATTGATTTTAAGACTTAACAGAAGGGAATCTTATGATTTAAAAAAAAAAAACTGTAGTGAAAGATCCAAATCTTAGCTCATAGAAATTTTAATAAAGTTATCTTGTCTAATTAAACATCTGTCTTTTACATCAGAGGCCAGTTAAAATTCAAAACTATCTAAAAGCCCCAAAATAGGGAATTATTTAGCTCAATTATGACACTTCCATGTATGGAATTTTATGCAACCATTAAAAATTATGTAGAATACTACTTACTATGGAAAGCTGACTTTAGTGTATTCAGTGGAAAACTCAAGCTAAAAAAATCCATATGTGGCATAGTATATCATTTTGTTCTTTTTACTACTTGAATTGCAACCTTAATACAGAAAAGTATATAAATCGGAAGCCTCCAGCCCCCTGATTGAGCACCAGGTGAGCCTCCTGTGAAGCATAGCTAGCATCCCAGCAGCGGCCCCCGCCCGCCCAGTGGGTTCCCCTCTGAGCTGACTTCTAACACTATGGATCAGTTTGGCCTGGTTTTGAATTTTACATTAAAAAAAAAAATCATACAGCATTTTTTGCTATCAGCTTCTTTTGCTCAGCATTATGTTTATGAAATCAATCCATGTGTTTTCATGTAGCTGAAATTCATTCATTTACATTGCCCTGTAGTATTTCATTGTATAAAAATCCCACAGCTTATTTACCCATTTTACTCTTCCCAGATCTGGGCGATTGCAAATAATGCTCTGTGCATATTCTCTTGCGTATCTTGTGCATCAGTACTGTCTTAAATTTCTATAACTTTATAGATCTTGATATGTGATAGAATGCATTTCCCTGCTGTCATAGTTTTCATGATATTTAGCTCTAATATTCATTGTGATTTCTTCTGACCCATGTGTAATTTTAGAAGTGCATTACTTGGTTTTCATATAAATGGGGGATTTATTACTTACCCTTTGTGTTGATTTCTAGCTTAATCCACTGTGATCAGAATATTCTCTGTATGGGGCACCTGGGAGGCACAGTCAGTTAAGCATCTGACTCCTGGTTTTTGCTCAGGTTGTGAGATCAAGCGCTGTGTCGGGCTTCACGCTCATTGCAGAATCTCCTTAAGATTCCCTCTCCCTGGGGCGCCTGGGTGGCTCAGTCCGTTAAGCGTCTGCCTTCAGCTCAGGGCATGATCCCAGGGTCCTGGGATCGAGCCCCATGTTGGGCTCCCTGCTCAGCAGGGAGCCTGCATCTAAATAAAATAAGAATATGCTATGTATGATTTCATTTGTGTGGGATTTCCTGAGACTTGCTTTATGATCCATTGTTTGGGCAAATTTCGTGTGCTAAAGAGAATATAAATTTTACAGTCTTTGGGTATAGTGTTCTTTATGTGTCAATTGAGTTATGTTTCTTAATCCTGTTGTTCAGATCTTGTGAATCCTTACTGAATTTGTCTGTTTTTTCTGTCCAGTGCTGAGGCAGTATTGTTTAAATTGCCCCCTTGGTGTGCGTATGTCTCTGTCTTCTTGTATTTCTATCAATTTTGATTTATGTATTTTAGGCCATGTAGATTGCATATAGACTTAATACTGTTAATCTTTTTGTTAAACTAGCTTGTATATCATGAAATGTCCTCTTTTATCTCCAGAAATGTTTTTTGCTTTAAATTGTACTTTGTCTGGTACTAGCCAGCTATGCCACTTTCTTTTGGTTAGTATTTACATGGAATATCTTTTCTACCTTTTGTATTCATCTCTTATGTTTAAGGTATGTCTCTTGGAAGCATCATCGGGCTACTTTTACTTTTTTTTTTATCCATTCTGACAGTCTTTTAATTGAAAGTACTGAATATTTGTGTTTACATTTTCTATGTTGCTTGCTTTCTTTCATTTTGCTTTTCCATGCTTCTTTATGTCTCTTTTCTTACATTCTCTTGGTTTCAGTGTTTTGGTGTTGTACCTCCTCCCCTCTACTAAGGTGATAGTTGGACTTCGTTTTACTACTCTTTTATCAAAGTCTAGTATGAATGAGCACTTTTACCATTTCTTGGACAATGCAAACTTTAGAGTACTCTGTATGTGTTATAATTCTATATATTTTTGGATCCTGCAAGATATTATTCTTGTATACAGTCCATATAATTAGATTTATTCATAAGTTTAACTTTCTTTTTTTAAAGATTTTATTTATTTATTTGACAGAGAGAGAGACAGCGAGAGAGGGAACACAAGCAGGGGGAGTGGGAGAGGGAGAAGCAGGCTTCCTGCGGAGCAGGGAGCCCGATGTGGGGCTCGATCCCAGGACCCTGGGATCATGACCTGAGCCGAAGGCAGATGCTTAACGACTAAGCCACCCAGGCTCCCCCTATAAGTTTAACTTTCCATTCCTCTTTATTTCTTACTGCCAGGCTTCCCAGGATAATTTTCCTTCCTTCTAAAGAACATCCTTTAAGGGGGGCCTGGGTGGCTCAGTCGTTAAGCGTTTGCCTTCGGCTCAGGTCATGATCCCAGGGTCCTGGGATCGAGCCCCACATCGGGCTCCCTGCTCGGCGGGAAGCCTGCTTCTCCCCCTCCCACTCCCCCTGCTTGTGTTCCCTCTCTCGCTGTCTCTCTCTCTGTTAAATAAATAAATAAAATCTTAAAAAAAAAAAAAAATCCTTTAGTATTTCCTTCAGAGTGAGTTCATTGGTGACAAATTCAGTTTTGGTTTGCCTGAAATTGCCTTTATTTCATCTTTATTTCAGAAAGATACCTTGTAATTAAAAGCAGGCATTTTCAGTTTTTAAAAACTGTAGGTTTAAGTAGAGTAATATCTTCAGGAGTTAAGACTTAAGTCTTCACTTTTTTGAATTCTGAAGAGAAGCCTTTTTATGACCAAATGATTTCTTACTGGTCTAATTTAATGACACACCAGATGCTACCATTTACTTTTGCTCATTCTTGTTAATTTTCAGGTTGGTCTGGGACAGCTGCATCTGCATGGAGGGCGTGGAGTAGAACAAAATCATCAGGTAACTTTCTTGTTCCCAGGGCTTTGTACTTCACGTTGTAGAAGGAAACAGTGCTCTAGATGTATTTCTTATCAATGACAGTATCAGGTTCATGTTACTTAGACAATCATCACAAATGATCTTTCAAGATCCATCTAACCCCTGAGAAAACTGAAGACTAAAAATGTGATTATACCTCATAGTTGTGGGAAGGGTTTTTTAAATTCTGAAACCTAGTTCTCAATATTGCCAAAAATACATACACAGTATCTTGGTTTTCTATGGTTATGTAGTAGAAGTATGTCTTAAAACTCCTATTAGAAAATATTTCAGGGCTGGGCGCCTGGGTGGCTCAGTCGTTAAGCGTCTGCCTTCGGCTCAGGTCATGATCCCAGGGTCCTGGGATCGAGCCCGCATCGGGCTCCCTGCTCCGCGGGAAGCCTGCTTCTCTCTCTCCCACTGCCCCTGCTTGTGTTCCCTCTCTAGCTGTTTCTCTCTCTGTCAAGTAAATAAATAAAATCTTTAAAAAAAAAAAAAAAGAAAATATTTCAGGGGTGCCTGGGTGGCTCGGTTGGTTACGTGTCTGCCTTTGGCTCAGGTCATGATTCCAGGGTCCTGGAATCAAGCCTCGCATCCGGCTCCCTGCTCCGTGGGGAGCCTGATTCTCCCTCCCCCCCCATGAATAAATAAATAAAATCTTTGAAAAAAAAAATTTCATGGAACCGAGGAAAAGTCATTGTTGAGTTTGTGAGAAATTAGGAGTATACAACTATAGCAGTCAGATCTGTACCCAGCTTTTGTGCGCTTTATGCCCTAAATCTTGCTCATCTCTTCCCTTGTATCCGTCAGTACACCTGCCACTTGTAGTCATCTCCTGCTTGCATTTCCTAAGCAGTAGCCTATGTTTGTAAACCACACACCTAATTCTGTGGTTCCCTTGCTTAAAACTCAAGTGGTCCATGATTATCAGTTGCTTAAAAACCAAAACCTTTATTTAACATGATTTCCAGGATTTGTACCAGTCTCTGTTTCCCTTACCAGCCCCTTGCTTTCTGAGTCACAGGCACATTTACCTTTTCTCAGGTCTTTGAAAATATGAAGAAACTATCTCAGTATTTCTGGAATGCTAGTCCCTCTGTCTAGAGTGAATATTATCCCACCTCCTTTCTTTATGTAGCTAATTCCTACTCATCCTCCAGAATTCATCTCCAATCTCTTCCCCTAAAATGTTTCTCTAGTCTCCTAACCCCACTCCAGGAATAGGTCATGTACCACAGTTAAAATTTCTGAAAATGTGTATTTATGGCCCTTACCCATTGTAAATTTGCCAATTATGTAATTAAGTTTTTTCCTCTGCTAGAACTTAAGTTGCAAAAGAGCACGGACTTTGCCACTTTATTCCCAGCACCTGACGATGCCTAGCACATAATGAGTTCTTGATAAATGTTATTCTGCCATAACAGTTAAACATTCTGATTAAGGTTATTTCATTTCCATATCTCATCAGCTTTAAGAAGTAGATCATAAAATACACTTGTCACTTAAAACTATACCAAATACCCATGGTTTGTTTTTTTTTAATTCAGATGGCATTTTGACTGCTTTCATTATCTTTAGGTCATTCAAATGTATGTCATTAGGCCAGATGAACTGGCTAATAAAAATGTCAGGTGAGATAATTCCGGATGACAAGTTTGCTGCATACCTTTTATACAAGTTTTGGGATATCCTTGGTGTATGCTGCTTACTTGTGAAATGCCTTTTTTCACCAGCTTCTCAAAAGGAATAAAAGGAGTTCCCAGTATATAACTGCATTAATTCATCAATAGTTCGTGTGCCTGCTATGTGCCTATTCACTGCTAGGCATTCAAAATACAATGCCAGGCAAAATAGCTTTGGTCTTTTTGTCCTTACAGAGCGTCAAGTTTAATAGAACTAGAATATTAGGTATTTTTTTAAATAATCACACCAACAGACATGTAATAAATTGTGATTGTTGTTATTAAGGAGAATGAAAGGGTCCAGTAACAGGTTAATAAGTGGGAGGTGGCAGTTGTCTCTGAGGAGAAATGGATGACATTTAAGTCGAGCCTGGAGGTAAGATCATTCCAGGCCAGAAAGAGTGGTATGTGTGTAGGTCCTGAGGCAGGAAGGACCAGAGTGCAGAGAGCAAGCTGAACAGTACTGAGGTAAACCGTGTCTGATCACGCCAGTATAGCCCCTGCAAGACTTCAAGGGGCTGTAAGGACCAGCATATTAAGTGTTTTGAACTGTTGCTTTGGGTGACCGAAGACTAAAGGCAGGAGACCAAGGAGGGGAGTGTTCCAGAAGTTCGGGGGGAGATAATGTAGCTTAGCCTAGAATTGTAGTCGTGGAGGATCATGGGTGGATTCAAGCAGAATTTGGTGGTGAAAGTTAGAGGATTCAGTGATGGATTAGGCGTGAAGAGGGGTAGGTACCTTGAGCAACCAAGAGATGTCATGCTGCTATTTAAACTGAGATACTGCCATATTACAAGATTTTTTAAATGTTCCGAAATGATTATTTTGGTTAAAAGCCAAAGGCAGATTCTGTAAAAACTAATTATTTTAATAAATTCTTTTCTCACAGAGAGCATTTGACTACTTCAATTTAGCAGCTAATGCTGGCAATTCACATGCGATGGCCTTCTTGGGAAAGGTACTGTATGTTCTGTGAATGTATTACATAATAGCAAGAGGTGTTTGCATAATAAGCACATGTTGTCAAACTCAACCCCCCAAAAAACAAATAAGTCAAAAAATGGGGAGAAGACATGAATAGACACTTTCTAAAAGAAGACATACAAATGGCTAACAGACACATGAAAAAATACTCATCATCATTAGCCATCAGGGAAATTCAAATCAAAACCACATTGAAATACCACCTTACACCAGTTAGAATGGCAAAAATTGACAAGGCAAGAAACAACAAATGTTGGAGAGGTTGTGGAGAAAGGGGAACTCTCTTACACTGTTGATGGGAATGCAAGTTGGTACAGCCACTTTGGAAAACAGTGTGGAGGTGCCTCAAAAAATTAAAAATAGAGCTACCCTATGATTCAGCAATTGCACTACTGGATATTTACCCCAAAGACACAGATGTAGTGAAAAGAAGGGACATATGCACCACAGTGTTCATAGCAGCAATGTCCACAATAACCAAACTGTGGAAAGAGCCGAGATGCCCTTCAGCAGATGAATGGATAAAGAGGATGTGGTCCATATATACAATGGAATATTACTCAGCCATCAGAAAGGATGAATACCCAACTTTTGCATCAACATGGATGGGACTAGAGGAAGATTATGCTAAGTGAAATAAGTCAAGCAGAGAAAGTCAATTATCATATGGTTCCACTTATATGTGGAATATAAGGAATAGCATGGAGGACATTAGGAGAAGGAAGGGAAAAATGAAGGGGGGGAAATTGGAGGGGGAGACAAACCATGAGAGAATAAGAACGCCAAGAAACAAACTGAGGGTTTTAGAGGGGAGAGGGGTGGGGGGATGGGTATTAATGAGGGCACATACTGCATGGAGTACTGGGTGTTACACGCAAACAATGAATCATGGGACACTACATCAAAAACTAATGATGTACTGTATGGTGACTAACATAACATAAAAAAAAAAAACAAAAATAAAATTTTTTTCTATTTTTCATAAATCTTTAAAAAAAAATAAACATGTTGTAGTTACAATCTACAGTTTACCAAAAATAAACTGGAAATAAAATTTCCAATACAAGGATATTGTGTCTTGTGGTAAGGTAAGTGATTTCGAGGCATTTTCTTAGGTAACATAAGGGAAACAGCATTTCCTCATCAGTATGTTAATTTTCTGTTGAAATTAGCTATCACTGAGCTCCTACTTTGTGTGTATCATACACGATAATGAGGGATTTTTTTCTTTTTGCTGTGCAGTTTTTTTTTTTTTGCTAAGTCTGTCATAATTGCCTGTTTTCTTCCGTGCTGAGTAGAGGCCACTAGAGTTTGTCAGCATTTGTCTGCAGGCTTTAATCATCCTCCATGTGACAGCCATCACTCACCTGTCAGTGTGGTTCTTTTCTAAGCAAGGAAACACCGAAGTCTGGAGACCTAGCAAGTAGATTCCATGTGACATGGCACCGTTTCAGAACTTCCTTTTTCATTATTTTGAAAACAAATACAGTATACATCAGTGGATATTTACATCCATAACCAAATCCTAAGGTTAGGATGCTCAGGTAGAATAAATCTGTCACAAAGGTTCTTACAAATAGAAAAAAAATCTCATCAGTATTTGCCACATAATCACAACCAGTTATTTGGGGCCTGAGAACCGTACATGTAGACATCCCAACTATTATAGCATCGAAATTAGTATTCCCCATCTGTTTTTGTTAAGCCTTTAAGAACTTTCCATTCTAGCCCTTTCAGTTCTTGCTCTGAATTCCTAATTAACCCTATCTCAAAAAAAGATTTCCATTTCCGTTTTCTTAATGTATACGTGGATGAAAAAAACAGTCTCAGTCATTCTGTTCTTCTTTCTCTTGGCCATTTTATCATGTTCTGTACCTGGTACTCTAATCATTCAGTGCTTGAAACCTTTTTAAATAACCTTTTAGTTATTTCTTTTCCTGAACTTAAGACCTACCCTGTATCTTACCCTGAGGGAAGTCATGGTGGAAGAGAGAGGGAAGTGGGCATTGCCGACAGCACCCCTTTCTCTTGTGTAATCACTGACCCCAAGCAACTCAACAACCATTTGACTGCCCTGGGATAGAGTGAGAGAAAAGACTCACCTTGAGTTAAAGGTTTTCTCCCCTGAGATTGATCTGTGAACTGATTTTAATATATTCACATTTGTAAAAAAGTCAAATTTGTTATGGCAAAGAAGATATAATAATAATGTTTACTTTTAAGGTTTTGCTTTTAAATCTAAAATGTCATATGGGGAATTTTAAACTGTTCAAAGATTTCATGATATCTAACAAAAACCAGAATGAGATGAGATAGAAATACATTATAGGTGAGAGGGGTATAGCGCTTAATAAAATTAGGCTCTGTTTTCCAGATGTATTCAGAGGGAAGTGATATTGTACCACAGAGTAATGAGACAGCTCTTCACTACTTTAAGAAAGCTGCTGACATGGTAAGACCTCATGATTCAGTGTATTGAAATATGTGCCATATTATTATTATTTTAATAAATAAGTCTATTATACTGAAAGATTAGTCTTAACCAACTCATGCCTCAAATTATTGAAAGCACTTATGTAAATGTGATTCATGGGAATGGACTGGCTAGAAAAAAAAACTTTCCAGTAAAAAGTAATTTATTTGGGGGGGGGGCAAATTATTGAGTATTAAGCCTCTGTTTCAATTTCATTGAGAAGTTTCCTCATCAGGGAAATACTGATTTTAGTAATGCAATTGAGAGTTATTATAATTTGCCCTATTTGTTTTGCAACTTGAGGTTTAAAACTTACATAACTGGGTACTTTCGATAATCATAAATATAAAACTTAGGCTTTCTTTGGCCCAGAGAAAACTACATATGAATATTTAAGACCCTGTATGCCTCCATTGTGTATGCTTATCTCCTCGCCAGCTACATACTACTTCAGTTCCAAATGTCAGTTGAGTATTTCCCAAGGGAGTGCTGTGACACTTTTTAAAAGATGCCCCTGTCCATCCGAGTTTAGGTTGAATTTTAGATTTTTCTCTTTCAGGTCTCAAAACAATGATTATCTTTGTTCTGTGACACTCCAGTAATCTTAAGTGTATTTTGCCACCTGATCCCAATATTGCTGTTTTACATGGTGGTTGACTTTCCACCATGGCATCTTCCTTCTTTATTGGGGAGGGAGGTTACCAATGAAAAACTACCCAAAAAGTGACCTACTTTTAATTTTAAGAAGAAGAACTACATTAGTCATGTGTTCTATCATAAACTCATGGAACAGATGGTCATAAGGTAAGTCACCAAAATTTAATTCTAGATAAATGTACTGTTTCCTCTTTTTCAGCAAATTACTGAAGACCCCCAAATCTCTGAAAGTCAGTATTACATTTAGCCTGCTGGGAAGGAGAATTTTGAATTGAAAAAATGCAAAGACATTTTTTGAATATGCTTGTAACTCATTTCTTTGGTAGTCATTTATTCTTGGCTGTTTTTTGGGGGGTTTTTTTTGTTTTTTTTGTTTTTTTTAATGAATCCTTTCCCTCTTTTGTCTCTGGTTTGCAGGGCAACCCAGTCGGACAGAGTGGACTCGGAATGGCTTACCTCTATGGGAGAGGAGTTCAAGTTGTAAGTTTTCCGTCTTAACATTCTGACTTAAACAAGCAGTCAGCTGGTGAGGTAGGGAAGTATAACTAGCTAGCTTCCAGCCGGGTTGAAATCCTTCCTTTATGTCTAGAGCTGAACCTTTTCCTGTTCTCTGAGTACCCAGCACCCTCCATACTAACTGCCTTCTTCGAATGGCTCTGTCTCTGACACTTTCCACTAAAGATGTGAAGCTAGTTCGCATTCTGTCTGTGCTGTCTGCCCTACCTATGCTTCCATCTCTCCAAGACTTCTCCCTCCCTACTTCTTCACTCGAGCCTGAGAAAGTGCTTGTCCCTCCCATTTAGAAGGACAAAAGCTTTCTGTTCTATTCTTTGCCCTTCTAGCTACTACCTCTCTTCTCTCCAGTCCGTCAGTACAAAGCCAGGTTTCTCCAAACAATGAACTATATTAGTGGCCACCTCTCACTCTTCAGGTCTCAGCAGTCAGGCTTCTGCCTCTTTTAACTGCTCTATGCAGGTCACCAGTAACTTCCCAAATGTCAACACCTATTGACTTTTTGGTTCTATGTCACTTGAACTCTTTCTTCCCTGGAATTCTGCAAGTTCTCTTGGTTTTCCTAGGCCATTGCTTCTCATTCTTCTGTACTACTTCCTCATGTTGGATGCCCCGAGATTCTCATTGCTGCCCTCTTCTCTATGATCTCTCCAAGTAAAATGTATTTAATTTGGGCCTGCAATGAAGAGTTAGGTTTAGGATTCCAATCTGTAGGTGTTCCCTGGCACAGAAGACAGTAGTGTGTTCTCATGTTGATTCCTTCTAGTCATTTTAGGACACTAAAATTCAGTAGTGATCTTTGCTTTAATTTTTCTCTGAGGATAGTTATGATATTTGAAATCTAATAATCAGATAGTGCTTGATAAGCTACATAGGAAAAGAATGAATAAGGAGAAAATAATTTTCCTTTTTTAATGTTAGAAAAATTGAAGTTTAAAAAAGATTTGTTGGTTAATAGGAAAGATAAGAGTGTTTCTTAAGTCCTGGTCTTGTGTTCCAAGGTTTCTCCAAAGAACCAGAACTAGCGTTGTGTAGGCTTTCTGAGAGTGAACATACAGATTGTTCACAGTCTTAAATATATTAACCCCTCTGTGACATAGACTACCATCTGTATATTATAAAAAAATTAGAAGGTAGTCTTTTTAATGGCTCTTTGAGAATATCTTATATGTGTTTTTTTAACTCTTTTTAATGAATGACTAACTTCTGAGTATATCAACCTTTTGAGTTTTCTCATCATGTGACCATGTGACCTCTTTTCCTACAGAATTATGATCTGGCACTAAAGTATTTCCAGAAAGCTGCTGAACAAGGCTGGGTGGATGGGCAACTGCAGCTTGGCTCTATGTACTATAGTAAGTAACATTGGCATTAAACGCTGTGTACACCGACATCTAAATTACTAATTTTCCACCAGATGCCACTGTGATATATGAGAGCTCTCACATTCTGGCTGATTAATATTCTCCCAATTCAATGATTGTGCATCTTGTTTTTCATTGTAAATTATGTTAATCTGTATAATATACTAATCTGCATTAGTAGGATTCACATCTTTCCTGAGTAAGAATTCTGAATTTCATTTGATTTTACTCATTATTTAAGGCTTCTCTGGTGCTTCAGCTAAATCTTCTTTAAGACTATTTCTGACCTTTCGTGTGATTTTCCTTACAGATGGCATTGGAGTCAAGAGGGATTATAAACAGGCCTTGAAGTATTTTAATTTAGCTTCTCAGGGAGGCCATATCTTGGCTTTCTATAACCTAGCCCAGATGCACGCCAGCGGCACAGGTGTGATGCGATCGTGTCACACTGCAGTGGAGGTAAGGGCTTTTCTACTGACTTATACACAGGAAATTAATTTTCTCAAGAGGAAAATCTGTCGTTTTAATTCTGCTTTTTTTGCATGATTTTTTCTCAAGTAGAAACAGACTCAACCTATTAGTTTTGATACACTGAGGGAAGACTCAGGGCCTGTGTGTCACTGTCATGCTTCTTTATCTCATGTGTCTCTCCCCACTAGAATCCGCATCTATGAGGACAGGTGGTGTTGTCTGCAGTTTCTTTAACACCTAGAAAGCATCTGAAACAACACCAAAAAAGTCTGTGTTGAATGAATGTTGTAAAGGGGAATGCTGCTGTCTCCCAAAGGGAACTTTTCCTTTTAGCTCTTTCATAACTGGCACTTCACAGTGGCATTTGATGAATGCTTGGCACAGTTTCCAAACTGCTCTGTGCTTCAGTTTCCTTGGTTGTGAAACGGGGCCCTTAATAGGACTTACCTCATGGAGTGGCCCCCATGACCTCATGGGAGCTCTGAGGGAAGCTCTGTGCCTGCTGTGCATAAAGCAAGCACTAGAACAGTGCCTGGCGAGGGTAGTGATACGTAATTGTTTACTGTTATTTTTATAAACCTCTTCTAAAGACTAACTGAAAACTTCAAATAAAATCCCGGACTTGTGTATGTATTTGATAAAGCTACCAGCGATGCAGAGAGGTGGCCCCACAGTCACTTACAGCCAAAGTGCAAAACTGATTTTCTGGCATATGTTCCTTATTTTGTTACGGGTTTTTTTTCCTCCTGTTCTCACAGTTGTTTAAGAACGTCTGTGAACGAGGCCGCTGGTCCGAGAGGCTTATGATGGCCTATAACAGCTATAAAGACGGCGACTACAACGCCGCCGTGATCCAGTACCTCCTGCTGGCCGAACAGGGCTACGAAGTGGCGCAGAGCAACGCAGCCTTCATTCTCGATCAGAGTAAGGTTCACTGCCGTCCTGCCTTGCCTTTAGAATACAGAGGCTCACGTCGGGTCACCTGTTCATGCTTAAAGCGAAAAGCCACAAAGAAAAACTTCTTTATTGTTGTAAATTGACCTTAACAACACGTGAGTAATTTCCCTCAGCTCCCTAAGCCAGCCAAGTTAGTGTTATATGTTAGAGTTGACAGTAGAAATCGATTTGCCATTTGTTTCACAAATCCATCTTCCAAAATACAGCAGATGTAACAACATCGTTTTTCCAGCAGTACGTAGGTCCGTAGAGGCAGCTCAGTAGTCAGTCTCCTTATTAGTTCTGTGGATACAACATGTTGCAGGGAAGTAGTGTGTCCTGGATAGAGGCAGTGATTCCTTTGAACTCGGTATTTTATTCTAATACTGGTTTAATGTCAATACAGTGCTTTTTTCATTTAATATTTGCCATATCCCAATTCTTGTTTAAATTATGTTCTACATAGCCACTCTGGCTTATAAATGAACCCTAACAGTCTAGTGCCTGTCTTTCTTAAGTGCCTGATCTGTATTTACTTCATCTTCCTCATAGGGGAAGCAACCATTGTGGGGGAGAACGAGACTTACCCCAGAGCTTTGCTGCACTGGAACAGGGCCGCCTCTCAAGGTGAGTGACCACTACCTTCTAGGGAAGAGTTTCACCCCGGGACCTTTCTTTACTGTCTCCGTTTTGTTTTCTTACCTCCCACAAAAAACTAAGTAATGTCACTCGTCAACTTAAAATTACGCAGACAGACCCACAATATTGCTTAACTTGTTTGCATCATGATTTATTTATTTTTAAAATGGCAATTCTAGTCTCTGGGTTTCTAAATTGAATTGTGAGGTCTTTGTACTGGACATTTATATCATGTTATGGTTTACTATTTGATTTTTAGTGTGAGGCCAATATTCTGTGTAAAATGAGAATCGAATAGAATATATAATAAAATACTAGTCTAAAACCCCTTTTTTTGAGTATTTCTTTCTCACACATACTCCTTTCAACATTGCCTGGCTGTCCCTTCTTCAAACCCGAACAGTGGTCCAGTTGAACTACTTTACAGTGTAAATGGCAGATAGATTAGAACATGCTCATTTTGAAGAGTATTATCATGAAGTAGGGATTACCACCCACCTTGTTTTACCTCTCCCTGACTATTACAAAGCCTTCCTCAGAAGAGCAACACCTCTAGTTTAAGTCTTTATTGAATTTATAGCTTGGTTGAAGGATTTGTTGTAAAGTTTATGTACTACAAATTAAAATTCCGTTTTATGTAAGCATATAAACAGGAGGAGAAATAACAGTTTGGTCTGTTTTAAACACGCTTGACTTATTGGCAGTTCTGCATTTAATTTTTGTTCAAGGCTATACCGTGGCTAGAATTAAGCTTGGAGACTACCATTTCTATGGCTTTGGCACTGACGTAGACTACGAGACTGCATTTATTCATTATCGTCTAGCGTCTGAGCAGCAACACAGTGCCCAGGCTATGTTTAATCTGGGATATATGCATGAGAAGGGACTAGGCATTAAACAGGTGAGTGTGGCTTCAAAACAAATGTTTGAATGGTGTAACTGATTTGGGGGAATCGTCTACATTTTTATAGAAAATAGGCTTTCTTTGGAATGTGCTCAGATTTTAGGTACTAAGTTATAAGACAGTTTTGTAATATTTCAGAAGCCCATCCTTGCATCTCTTTCATCATCAAACACACACTGCTATATTTAAGATAGTAAGCCAAAAACATTCATTAAAATGGAAATGCAGTGCTGCCTCGATCAGTAACTCCTTGCTTGAGAAACTATCTGTCCATCTTCAGCCAAATTCTATTGTTTCTAAATTATTTCAAAATAAATTAAGATGTTTGCTACTGATAAATGTATTTCTGAGTCTAATGCCTTCCTAATACAGTCTAACATTCTTTAGACCTATGGTCTTATTTGCCTCTATGCCCTTAAGAGGATTTTGAAAAGCTGTGTGTTCTCCTGTACATGTTTAATTTGACATTAAAAATTATCATCATAAGCTCCAAAGTGTCTAAATTCTAGCTATTTTAAGCACCAACACTTTATAAAAAATGACTAAATTCCTCTAAATACCAAAATTTTAATATAATACCCTCATCATTAATTTTTTAAATACATAGCAAATTTATTAAATAAAAATGGTATCTTTTCCTTTTCTTCCTGAATTCATATTTTCAGTCCATTATTCCCATAGCATCACATACTAATGTAATGTTTTTAATGCTTAGATATTTTACTGATCATTTGATCATACTTATCTGAAACAAAGTATGTTAAACTCAAATTTTAAATTTTATTTCCTATGATTATAGGCTCTAAGTGTTAAGAAAAGTTCATGAGATATTATTAGTCATAGTTGGTTAATTATCAATACAGTGATGAATAAATCAACATAATACTACAAATTTCACAAAAATTTTACTTTTGTGATTACTGAAAATGCATCATTTAATGAGATGAATGCAGCATCTTTTAAAAATTAGTTTAAGCATCATTGAGTAGATTTAGCATTAATTTCATTTTTCATTTTTATAAATGTATGACTGGAATCTTGTTCATATAAACAAGTATATACGAAAGGGAGGAATCTTATAGCAAGGTCACTTAATTCTTTAAACTGCTTTAGGGTTACATGCTGTCTCTTTTGGGCTACTGTAACAGAATGCCATAGATTGGACGGCTTAAATAACAGGATTTCTCACAGTTCTAGAGGCTGAGAAGTTGCAGTACATGGTGGCAGCGGATTTGGTGTCTGGTGAGGCCCTGCTTCCTGGGCCAGAGAGAGCTGTCTTCTGGCTTTTGTCCTTAACCTGAGGAGAGAGCAGGAAAGGAGCAGCAAGCACTTAGAGACTCTTTTAAGGATGCTAATCCCATTCATGAGAGCTCTGCCCTTGTAACCTCATCTAATCCTGGTAACCTCTCAGAGACCTCATCTCCTAATCCCAACCATCGCAGGAGGGAGTAGAGTTTCCACAAAGAAATTTAGGGGGGACGCAAACATTTAGTCTATAACGTGTGCCAAAAATCAGAGTGATCTGTCATTAAAATTATTTTCAGTAATCTGTCACTGACAACTTAGTTAGGTCCCCCTTCAGTCTTGTTGAAAGCAAGGAGTTGGAAACTAGAGACTTGCAAAAGATGTATTTATTCCCTGGTCACTGGAGTCATTCACTTTCTCAGTTCCTGGGTGAAGTGCTGAAAGGCTTTACCAAGATGTATCAAATAACTAATTATATTCCTTACTCTGTCACTTAGAGACACTTTATTGACCTAATGTGCTTAATGTGTTCATTTTCATTTTGCTAATGCATTGTTTTTTGTCCAAGTGCCTTTTATTTTACCACATTTGAATATTAATTTTTTTAATTCCCATATGTAAATTTTTATATTTTACATTTATATTAATATTAGATACTTGAATATAGTTTTATCAAGACTCTGGAACTGCAGGCAGAGTGCATTCAGCTTGGGGAGGATTCTGCCATGTTACCAAGTTACTGAAGCCTCTCTTGGTTGTCAGACCAGTCAGCCAGATCAGACTTTGCTTCTGTCAACAAGTCTGACTTCACTTTTTTAATTCAAATGAAATTAATATGTGTTTGATGACTAACACAAAGATTACACATAAGTTATGGTTTTTATGGGATACACTTCATTATAATTTACTAAAAGCAATCAAAATTAAAGTAACAGAACTCTGTTTTTGTAATAGATTAGAAGCCGAGAAAATTAATCGGTGTGCCTTCTCATAA